>NC_088284.1:9720703-10036839 GCF_036013445.1 Caloenas nicobarica
AAAATGCGGCGGATTCACACAAAAGCCTCAGATTTGGCAGTATTGGAAAAAGGGGGTCTGCGTAATGCCCCAAAGCGTTGTGCTTACAGCCCACAAAAGCCAGACATCCCAAGGGGAGCTCAATGCCAAAATGAACTGAACTCGCAGCCACATCCGTGGGGCGAAGGGGTTCTCCCGCGGCCGGTGCCGGAGGAGTTGTGCTTCCCAGCCCTTGCTTTACGCAGATGTTTTGTGTCACACTCGGGTCCGCTGGCAGCAGCGACGGGGCTTTCTGCTCCCCACACCTCCAGGGCATCCGTGAGGGAATTGCTCCCGCAGTCGGGCTCGACCCTCCTGGCCAAGTGCGGGGTGAGCTGCCGATACCCAGGCTTGGTCCGGATGCTGCGCTGCTGGCTCTGCGTGGGCCTTCCTCCATCCGTCCGGCAGCCTCGGGTCCTCTAAAGATTGCCTGTTTGAGATATGTGTAATATTAGTCCACGTAAATCACATCAAGACTATGGCTTCCAGCGCTGCTGGCTTGGGTTCTTGCAGACTAGCTCTCTGTCACTCAGCCGTGGCCCATCTAGGTTAGCTTAATGAGGAAGCCAGACTAAGACGAAATAATTAATGCAGCTGTAGAGTGGAGATGTAGGATTCTTTGGGGGATAAGGGAGCTGGCCCAAATCTTTCTCCCCAGCCGGAGCGCTCCAGGCCTTCGTGAAGATTCGGAAATACTCCATTTCCACTGGGTGCCGAAGGTGGGTCTGTGGTCCTTCCAGCCCGAGATGCTCCTGGGAGCTCTCCGAATCAGCTGCATAGGCACGGGGGTCTGGACTAGGTTAAGGGCAGCAGCTGGGCTGGGGCTGCGAGCTGGGACCACCATGGGGGGCCATGGATGTCTGTGTGGGGAGAGGAAAGCAGTGCCAGGCTCTGGAGGATGCGCTGTTGTTGAGATGCTCTTCTTGGCCCCAAAATCAGGGAGACGGGCCAGAGCCCTTCTTGCGCGGGACTGGTCCTGCTTGGCTGGTGCAAACGGGCAGTGCCAAGGGGAGACACCCGCTGTCGCTGGGAGCACCTGCCGCTCGGCACGAGCCCCAATTAAAGCAGGTTTATTTAGTAAACCCATTCAAGGATAAAGCTTTTTATTTATAGGCACCCCAATAGCGCTCCGAGGAGGACTTGTACAACTTTAACTGCATTTTCTCAGCATCACACCAGCCCAATAAAAGAGAGTTCATATGCGCTGCACAAATTCTCACTTCCAATATAAAAAAGGTTTTATGAGACTGGAAGTCTCGCTGGCTCTGTGGGGCCGGGTGTATTGGCAGATACTCCGCATGACAGACCCTCGATTCCTCTTCGAGTTGTCAGACTTCAGTAGCATTTACAGCTATTTAGCTATCAAATTTTATGTGCGGCTCTGAGAGAAATGCGTCTTTTAAATACTGCTCTGTCTCATAAACAGCAGTCTGTTAAACCATGTCAATGGTACAAGTGGTTCGTGAAGCCCTCCGATAAAATTGTCTATGGCTCTGCTCGTTACCTGAGGGGCAAAGTGCTGAACAACGCACCAAGTTAATTTTCCAAGCTGGTCGTCTTGGCTGGGGATCGGCTTGCTGAGTGAAGGCTGGTAATAACCACGCTCCAGCAGCCTAGATTTGGGTCCTGTTTCACCCCAGTGTAAATCTCCTTCCTGCTAGTCTCCATAAAGCCCCGCTCGCTTGGTGCTCGCTGCAGCAAGGATCTGGTGTTTGTCATCTGCAATATGGTTGCATTGAGAGGCCACCAGTGAGATCACATCTCTAATTTTCCAGCCCAAGGCTCTGAAGCTCAGGATCCTCTCCTTCCTGCAGGAAGACCCTTTGGTCTTCCTCCTTGGAGGAGATGCTGGAGACAGGAGGTTCCTGGAGTGCTAGCCTTGACCTTGGCCATAACAAAATCTCTTCATTGCTCCTTCCAGCCTCCCCTTAGGTTATCCCCTTCCCATCACCTTCCCCCTCTGTGCTTTCTCCAGCAGTGGTGCAGTGGAACAGCGTGTACCGCTTTGCATGTCCATACTATCTATTTGGTGACCCAAGCTGAGCCTGTTTGCAGCAAATGAGGAACAGAAGCTCACTCGCCCTCTTTGCTGATAGTGCAATTGAGCCAGATCCAGCGCTTGGGATATAATTTACAAACTCTGAGCAAGGTTTCGGAGCTGAGCCAGGCTTAAGCTTTCAGCTTCTTTTATTTTATCGTTTTGTTGGGTTTTTTCTTCCTATTATGTCGGTGCTAAACGGTAACTTTATGTGTGTTTTCAAGGTGCAGGTGGTGCAGGCGGCATGGAGAGCCCAGGCTGCGGGCGCCTTTGCCCAAAGGCGTGGGGTAACGAGTGTTTGGAAGTCTAATTGCTGCCATGCGCCGCAGACTGGGAGGTTTGCTCTCCCATCGCTGCTGTTTCCGTGTGCAATGAGCTGGGGGCCGGAGAGGAAAAAAAATATACGTGCGTGTGCAGCATGGTTATTTTCAAATATGAAATTGCACCTGCAAAAATAGAAGCCAGGAAGGGACTGGCGAGCAGCTCGGAGCTGGGAGGCGCGATGCGTGCGGAGCAGGGATGGGGACGGCATCTCCGAGTTTCTTTCCCATGCTCGCACCACCTGATAGTTTTAGCGGACGTTACTTTTCCTCCCCCTTGCAACTCAATTAATCATCTGCTTGTCAGCGCTCTTCCCCCCAGCTCCCCTCCCCAGCAAGTCTGGGGGAGCGGCGCTCACGCACACAAGCACCCATGCACGCAGCCTGCATGCTGACGGGCTCGGCCGCTCGTTAATCACTTACCGGTGTCGTGCGAGTCAGTCCCCGCAGAAGGAAGCTTGGCAGAGGGAAAGACAGACGTCTCCTCGGTCTCCATTTCATCGATGGGGATGCGCTGAGCGCAGGATCTGGCCCTGATGTGTTGCAGCCAGCCAGTGGGGCTCCATCCCGCTCCAAGAGAAGAGCTGGCCAGTTTTGTTCAAACAGATTTTGCTTTCCAATGTGTTTGAAAGGAGCCTTGGACTGAGTCGTCCCCCTCCCAGAGTTTGTGGGGGACTTATTTATATCTATTTTTTCCCAGCAATGGCATGCTCCTACATCCATCCAGGTGAGAAGTGACCATGAGGGCTCTCCAGTCCAGCTTCCTGCCCCAAGCAGGGTTAATACTGAGTGCAGGCCAGTTTAGTTTCCCCATCTGGGTCTCGTAAACCTCCAGAGCTGGAGACCCCACAGCCTGTCTGGATTAATCTTCCAGTGGGTGGCTGCCATCTTCCTTATAGCAAACCCAAACCTCTTCTGTTGCAGCCCATGCTTGTTGTCTCTCATCTTCCCACCCATCATCTCAATAACCTCCTGGTAGGCACTGTCATGTTGCTGTTAGGTTCTCTCGAAACCTTCCCTTCTTCAGGCTAGACAAGCCCTGTTTTCTGAACCTGTCCTCATCCCCATGTGCTTCAGCCATGTCACCGCCCTGGTGGCCCTTCACTGGACTTGCTGGAGGTCAGCAATGCCCATCTTGTACTGCAGCCCCAAAACTGGGCACAATAGTCCAGAAGTGGTTTAAGGACTTTTTGTTTCCATAGACTTCTCTTTCCATAGTGAATCTTGCAGACCCTGCCTAGGTGTGTACCCAACACCACGTTTCCCCTCTGGTTGGGAAAGATTGCCAAAAAATACCAAAATTAATAAAGCGTGTGTGTGTGTGTGCATGTTTGTGTGCACGGTTATTTAGGAATGATTTCCGTTTTGAAGATTTAATAGGTTTTTTTATTAATACTTTTCACAGATGTGTTTACAAACTATGATTTGACCCCTGCACAAACACGCCGCTCTGCTCAGAGGCTCCTCTGCAACCTCCGCAGCAGACGTGTCGTCTCCCCGAGCTGCTGTCAGCCTCACTTCAGCCACGGAGATAGGGAACTCAGATGGTTTCTTGTCCTAACCCCCTCTTCTTGCCCAGAGTTTCTCCTAATTAGTGCTGCGAGTTATCACCTGCCAGGAGGAAGGTTTTTTGGGGCCAGGCAGGATCTGCTCCAGCGAGGGTTGTTGCATGCTGTGCTGGGAGGTGCTGGAGCAGCAGAGAGCAGTTTTTGAGGGGTGGTGGGGATGAGGGGTGCTGCCAGAGCTGGGGACAGGGAGCACCAACCCTCTTGGAAAGGATAAAGGAGGTTGGGCAGCCTGGGCAGGCTGCAGGGCAGGAGGCAGAGCACCTCAGAGGTCAGGGCTGATAGAGAGGATGGGAGCGTTTGCTGGAGGTGAGCATCACTGGAAGACGGTGCGAAGATGCTTGGCGTGAGTTTGGCTCCTGCCAAAACCAGCTCATTGGCTTGCTGCAGAAAACTCTCGGCTCAAATGCTGCTGAGCCAAAAGCTGAGGGTGAAAGGGTGGGGAGCCAGCAGTGCTGGTAGAAGATGAGGGACCAAGCAAGCCATGGCAGTCATCCCCTCGCTGGGACAGGCTCAGCTCCGTGGCTCCAGTGGCCTATTTCCACCCTCCCTGAGCTTTGCAGAAAGGTCTTAGCGGAAGGATGTGCCCGGTGGCAGGTCCAGGATGAGCCACGTCCACATCCCCAGGGTGGAGAGCTGGGGTTTGACCTGAAACCTCCTGCTGTGCCAGGGACGTGGAATTCAGGCTCCTGCTCTCCATCCAGGCAGCATCACAATGGGCTCAGGCAACCAGAAAGGAGAAAACCAGGGACAGAAATGTGTTTCCAGCTATTTGCTGCTCATCTATGACTTTACCCTGTGGTGAGCACAGCAAGCGTACGAGCAGACCTGACTCTGGCTCGGCTTTTCCTTTGTTCTGCCATTGAGGAATATTTGAGGATTGAAAGTGAAATACAGCATTTTCCTTTTCCAAAGGAAAAAAAAAAGAGAAGGGAAGGAGCCCCTCTGCATGCTGCACCGGCATACCCTCGTCATCCTGTAGCAGGAGGCCAGCGCACATGAATATTCCTGTGCAATATGCGTGAGTGATGAGCCCCATATGCAGGCCTTGGGAGAAATTAAGTATTTTCTACGGCGTCTTCCAAAGAGCCTTTCTATCAAAGTACACGGTCAGGAGCCAAAAAGCCCCAGCTTTTGCAGCCCCAGCTGGTTAACACTTTATTATTATTATTATTATTATTATTATTATTATTATTATTATTATTACTATTATTATTAAATGCTGATTAATATTTTCTAATTAAAAACAAGCCCTCCCCTAAACTCCAGTAGATGGAGTTGAGCCAGAGTTTGGGAGAGGGCTGGAGGCCACCAAGGACTCCACAGCTGCTCTCAGCTGCTGGTTTTTTTGTCCTTCGATGCTGGACCTTGCAGGAAGGGTCCTGAGATAAAGTGCACACATCATCCACATCTGCCAAGCCGCGCATGGTGGAAGGCAGCAGCCAGGCAGGGGCTGGCAGCTCGGTCCCTGCCTGCTGCCTGGTCCCCGAGAGAGGGAAGGGATGGACACAGGCTTCAGGCAGGAGGTTTGAAGAGCACCAGCCTCCCAGGATGGAGATCACTGGGATGCAGGTGGGCAAGGGAACTTCCAAGCGAAGTCTGGCATTGCAACAGCTGCTCTTTATACAGCGGCTGTTTTGCTTGCAGAGGTGAGAAGGGGCAAAGACATGGTCAGGTTTTGTGGTGGAAAAGACAGGGCAATGGTTGGAGGGGTAGGAAGCCTGAGGAGGAGTGGATATGCAGCACAGGACCTGGCTCTGTCTCTCGTCTTGAGTGCGGGGACAAAACCATGTGGTAGTTTTAAGGAGCATTAACGTGATGTGGAGCTGGAGAGGAGGTGACCTGTCAGGGGCACGGGAATGACAGATGGGTGGTGGTTCTGTGGCCTGGAAGGAAAGGAGAGCCAGGAGAATGCAGCAAGAGGTTGGGTGACAAGGCAGAGTGATGGGCAGCAGGGTGATGGGCAGCAGGGAGATGGGCAGCAGGGTGATGAGCAGTAGGGTGATGGGCAGCAGGGTGATGGGCAGCAGGGAGATGGGCAGCAGGGTGATGGGCAGTAGGGTGATGGGCAGCAGGGTGATGAGCAGTAGGGTGATGGGCAGCAGGGTGATGGGCAGCAGGGTGATGAGCAGTAGGGTGATGAGCAGTAGGGAGATGGGCAGCAGGGTGATGAGCAGTAGGGTGATGGGCAGAAGGGTGATGAGCAGTAGGGTGATGGGCAGAAGGGTGATGAGCAGTAGGGTGATGGGCAGCAGGGTGATGGGCAGCAGGGTGATGAGCAGTAGGGTGATGGGCAGAAGGGTGATGGGCAGCAGGGTGATGAGCAGCAGGGTGATGAGCAGTAGGGTGATGGGCAGCAGGGTGATGGGCAGAAGGGTGATGGGCAGCAGTGGTGGCTGAAAGCATGAGGCCGGGCAGGAGAAGTGTCCAGCACTCCCTTGCACACTCCTGCAGTCTGGCCACTTCTGAAGCTGTAGCCCCCAGAATTGTCCCAGGATGAAATTAAGCCTGGATCCACGCTTCTTGGATGTGAGTCTTTATGGCAAGTCAGAGAGGCCATTTACCTTCATGTTCAGCACTTGGCTTTGATGGTTTACTGGTATAAAAAGTGCCTTAGAGGAGCAATGCTGTCAGCATCCACCCTCACCTCCAGCCCCATCTGTGGTAGCTGTAGGGCTTGAAAGCAGAGCAGAGCTCGCAGGGCAAAGCTCAGGTGATGGAGAAAAAAGCTGCCGGGATCTTGCAAAGTGGAACTTCTCCTGGATCAGTCGTTTTTTTCCTAAGTAGCTGGATTGACTTCAGCTTGCTGCAGCTGGTGTTGGTTGGTAGGAGGGTGATGGTATGCCCACCTTGGGTGCTGCACCCGACAAACCATGAGAAAGGAAGAAAGGAAGAAAGAACGGAAGGAAGGAAGGAAGGAAGGAAGGAAGAAAGAAAGAAAGGAAGGAAGGAAGGAAGGAAGAAAGAGAAAGAAAGAACGAAAGAACGAAAGAAAGAAAGAGAAAGAAAGAAAAGGAAGGAAGGGAAAGAGAGAGAGAAAGAAAGAGACAGAGAGTGAAAGAAAGAAAGAAGAAAGAAAGAAGAAAGAAGAAGAGAAAGAGAGAAAGAGAGAAAGAAGAAAGAAAGAAGAGAGAAAGAGAGAGAGAGAAAGAAAGAGAGAAAGAGAGAGAGAAAGAAAGAAAGAAAGGGAGAGAGAAAGAGAGAAGGAAGAAGGAAGGAAGGAAGGGAAAGAGAAAGAACAAGAAGAATGAAAGAATGAAAGAGAAAGAAAAAGAGAAAGAAAGAGAACGAAAGAGAGAGAGAAAGAGACAAAGAGAGAGAGAAAGAGAGAAAGAGAAAGAAAGAGAGAAAGAAAGAGAAAGAGAGAGAGAGAAAGACAGCGAGAAAGAAAGAAAGAGAGCGAGAAAGAAAAAGAAAGAAAGAAAAAGAAAAAGAAAGAAACAGAGAAAGATGTACAGTTTGACATTACTTGGGGACTTAATCAGTTCCTGGGAGTGGTACCAGTGTGTGTATCTTCCCCCCTTTGCAGGGCTAGAAACAAACTCAATTTTAATCCAGTTTCTCCTATATTGAATATTCATTTAATTCTGCTGACTTTATATAGCAAACTCTTCCTCCAAGCACAAGTCTTCTTAGCTCTTTCTTTTTTTTTGGAAAGAGGCTGAGACCCAAACACGGTCTCACGTCACAGCTCACCTGCCAGTGGCAGCATGCAGCGATGCTGGGCTTGCCGGAGTTCATCGCCGCTCGCAAGAGCCGTGCTCACAGGGGAGCCTCATTCCAAAGGGGTGTTTCGTTTCACCCCATCGCCACTGAGCTCGCCGCGCCGCCCCGGCACGCGTTTCACTGTACAGCCGCTCCGTCCCCCTCCTCGCCCCATGGGAACGGCTTCCCTGATGTCAGACGGCTAATACCCCCTAACAAACATGCTAATTTAAGAGCTGTTAAAGCCAGGGGCCAGCGGGAGGTCACAGTCCACACAAACAGATGGTGTTTTGTCCTTGATAATTAAATTTTCCTGTAGTTTTGGGTGAGAGACTTTCTTGCCGTTTATTTCAGCACAGCTGCCTCAGGCCAACTCTGTTCCTTCCTCCTCATCCTCTGCTTGCTCTCAGCAAATGCCGTCCGTGGGGCTGGGGCAGGACCCTGGGGAGGGTGAGGGTCCCCGGCGGGTTTTGGAGGTGGCCTTGGTGGCCCCATGTGCTCCTGTGGCTCCGTGCTACAGCAGTTCGAACCTCCGAAGAGGCACCAGCTGGAGCCAGGTGAGCAGCACCAGCCTGGGGCTTGTGGGTGCCCCTAGCCCATTATTGCCAATGCTGGTGTGGAAGAAACCCTGCATTTTGACCTCTCACAGCTGCTTTTGTCCTTCCCCCAGCTCGTCCAAGTGATGCCAGGTTGTGGGGGGACTGGTGGGAAGCTGGGGTCAGTGAGGTCCTGCTGTAAACCCAGGCGGTGGTGACAGCGAGACAGCTGCCGGCACATGGCGAGGCTTGATGGGTGAGTGGGGCTGTTTGTTGAGGTTGGAGAGAAAAGGGGTCGGCTCCTCCCCAATAAGGTGTTTGCAAGCGGGAGTGCGCAGGCGCATCAGCCCGGTGCCGCCACCATCCCCAGTTTTGGCTCAGTGGTTCATCCCTATGTCTACCAAAGCGCCTGCTGGCAGCAGACCCCCCTGCAGCATCACTGACACGGGCTGCCCCCTCCGCAGGGCAGGGCCAGTCCCTCCCTGCACTGCCATTCTCCTTGTTTGTCCTTGGGGTATCACAGAGCAGTCCTGTGCCTCAGTTTCCCCCAACTCACCATTTTGCAGCGTGCTTGGTTGCCTGCTGCAAAAAACAGGTGCCACTGTGGCGTTTGGGGACAGTCCTCAGCAGGCTGCACAGGGTGTGCTGGGGACAGCACAAGGTGAGTGGGGTGGAGAAGCTGGATGGAACTGGGGAGGACCGAGCCCCACCTGGTCAGGGGCTTGTGTTTCTTTCCAGCCTGTGCAGGTTTTGGGCAGCATCCTTGCGGTGGGGAGGGAGGCAGGGGGCAACACATATGCAAGTGCAGGACAAATGTCCCCACTGTCACATCTGTCCTGCCTGCCCAACGTGGCCTGTGTCCCTACAGTGGCTTTTGGGCTGGTGACCCTAGGGTGGTTGGTGGTGTCAAAGCATTGCAGGGACCACTGTCCAGGACACTGTCACATTGTGTTGTTGGCAAATTCATGCCCGAAATGCGCGGCGGGTGTTTGGAGATGGAGGCATGTGTGGTGTTCGTGCAAACCTACAAGCACGAGGCCATCAGGCACGACCCACCATGGCCATCTCTGCAAAACCTGCTGGTCAGCTGAGGGGAGCCTGGGGTGATGGAGGTGGGGCGGGTTGGGGTGCAGAGGGGCTGTGTGGCTTGTGAAGGGTGCAGTGGGGCACAACCAGGGATGGCTGCAGTGCAGCTGTGTTTCGTGAGCAGACACGTGCAGAGCAGCTCGATGAGCGTGCAAGCCGGTGATGTTGTGCTTTTCATCCTGCTCGCCCACTTGGAACAGCACTGCTCTTTTGGGGCACCCCATCTGGTGAGGGCTCACAGGACCCCCCTGCACCCGATGGGGCAGCGGGTGAGAGGGGAGGGCTGGGGTGGGCTCACAGCCTGGCCATAGCTTGGTCCTTGGACCATCCTGATGATCTCCTCATGCCATTTGCTGTCCCCTGTGGTCCATTGTGCCGGGAAGGAGATGCGCGTGCCAAAGAATGGAGGGAGCTCCCGGGACGGCTGGATGGGTTACAGAGTGGGGAGCCCAGCATCTCCTGTAGGACCTGGATGGAGAAGGGCAGCAAGCAGAGACAAGTGAGGAGCACGCGGTCCCCAGCATCCTGAGCCCATGCCTGCCCCCAGCAATGCCCACAGTCCTCCCTACGCCCCAGAGGCTGCCAGGCCCCTGCCCACCCCATCCTCCTGCCAGCTCCAGCTGCAGGCGTGAGGAGAGATGAAGCAAAGCAAAACAAATCATACCAAGGGCTCTCTGGGGAGGTGGTTTCAGAGTCATTGGAGTGGCTTCCTCTGTGCCAAGCAGTTAAAGAAAAAAAAGACCAAACAAATAAACAAGCCAAAATTAAAATGCCCAGCAAGCTCCGTACAACTGAATGCTCCCTCCCTTATGCTCCCAGCTGCTAAGCCAGCATCTTATTCCCTCCCTGGACAAGATGGGCTGCCAAGGTCTCTTCCAGCGCTTCTCACTCTGGTCCTGCTGATCTCTCTGAGCTCCTGCAACACAGGCTTCAGGCTCTGATCCTCCTCCAGCTCTGTCTCAGCATGCTGGCAAAAAGCAAACCTGCCCTCCTTTCTGAGCAGTGATGCTGTGGACTCAGTCCTTGGCTGTGTTTGTTGATTTGGGACTGAGATTTAGCAATCCCTGGCTTAGGGACATCACCACCAGGTTTTCTGGGGACAAGCCAGCGTGGTCTTGTGTGCACTGGGGTGGAAGGGGTCCGGTGGGCTGCAGGGTGCCAGCAGTTGGGTTGTGGCAGCAGCCAGTGGTTGCACCGCGCTTGTCCCTGTGCTTCTGCAGCGCCATGGTGCCCTTCACCTCTCCAGTGTGGTAGCACTGGAGTAACCCAGTACCAGCGAACTCAGACCCAGTGCCCACACTGGTGTCCAGCCCCTTGCAGGGGTGCTGCAGAAAACAGACCACCAGAGGAGCAAGTTTGGGCTGCTGAGAAGTGCAGTCTTCATATCTGAAGCCAAACCCCTTTGTCCCTGTGTCCCCAGGTGCCACTGAGGGGGATGTTAAAGGTCGTGTGGCTAGACCCCACTGAAAATAGCCATTACCAGCAACCAGGCTCCTGAGGCTCAGAGAAGCTTGTAAACAGCATGCTGCCCTATGCCGTGTCCACTGTGCCATGGGCATCCAGCTGGTGGAGGAAGTCTGGACAATGTCTCTCTGTCTTTCCTTTCCTCTTTGTTTTGCTCAGGACAGCACATGACCATGGTACAGTCTGGATTGTAACGCTAGAATGCTTTTCTCTGCCCAGGAGGCTTGCATCTTAAGGAGTGTTGGGGAGTTCATAAAGCAGCCTGGCAACAGACCCTCCTCAAGGTGAAAAGCAGGGTTGTGAGCAAAATCATAGAATCATAGAATAGGCTGGGTTGGAAGGGACCTTCAAAAGTCATCCAGTCCAACCCCCCTGCCATGAGCAGGGACATCTTCACCCAGATCAGGTTGCTCAGAGCCCCATCCAGCCTGGCCTGGGATGTCTACAGGGATGGGGCATCGACCACCTCTCTGGGCAGCTTGGGCCAGTGTGACACCACCCTCAGTGTAAAAAGTTTCTTCCCATCTTCCTTATAGGCCCCTATTAACTACTGAAAAGTCGCAATAAGGTCTCCCTGGAGCCTTCTCTTCTCCAGGCTGAACAACCCCAACTCTCTCAGCCTGTCCTCCCAGCAGAGCTGTTCCAGCCCTCGGATCATTTCTGTGGCTCCTCTGTCCCTCTCCAACAGGTCCATGTCTGTCCTGTGCTGAGGGCTCCAGAGCTGGATGCAGGACTGCAGGTGGGGTCACATCCTGGGGGATTTGAAGGGCAATGCAATCCTGCAGACAAAAATAAGAAATGTTACCAGTGTTTGCCTGGAAATCACAAACTGAACCTGGTGTGAGGCAGCAGGACCTTCCTAAAACGTTTGGGGCTATTTGCTCAGTGTATGGAAGGTGGGATTTGCTTTTGTATTTTATTTTGGGTTTTGTTCCCCATCATTAGTAGTGTGGTTTTCTGAGTGGAGACTGTGTATTGAAGTGCAAAAATTCAGTGTGGCACCAAGAGCTCCTTCCCACAGTAATCACAGCCTGGGGAGGAGCAGTGAACAGGATCTGCCCCCAAACGCACCCATCTTGGGTGGTTTCTCCAGCTTCCAGGCAGGAGCACTGGGAAATGCCTGGACCGTGAACATCTCCCATCTACCTCCCATCTCTGATCTCCCCTGTCTGTCCCTGGCATGGTGTCATCGCTCCACAGCACTAGGGAAAGCATCTGTGGAAAAAAACAACCCAAGGGCCCACTTGAATGGAGGCTCCAGAAAAAAAACCACTATCTTTGGCACTTCTTTAGAAGAAGCAAACATCCAGTTGATTCCTGCAGTCTCTCTTTGCAGGGAGCTGGAAATCGCTCAGCGCGGAGGATAGTTGGGTAAAAGGAGGATGAAAGTGGCATTTCACATCGTTGGTCGGAGCTTTCCTCCATCTCCAAGGCTCTGTGGGTGTGGATGTGGGGTGTGGAGACATGGGGCTCGGTTACAGCTGTACGATGTGGAACCAGTGTTCTTGAGGAGTGGGCTTGGGTTAATGTTTCCCTGCAGCCTCCCTGTGGGGATTCAGGCCCCCTCCTGCCCTGCCGTGCTTTCTCCTGGTGCCAATTTTGAAAACGTCTGATGCTTATTAGTATGTGTGCTTTGTGTTGGCTTTTATCGCCACTAGAGCAGATTGGCTGGGCTTGGACTGCTGCCTCCCACTTGCAGCGAGGCTGGTTGGTGTGGTGGTCGTTACGAGGACAGGTACAGGCTGTGGGAAACATCCCCCTTTAAGGCTCCGAGTGGGAAGAGAGGACGGGCAGCAGCAGGCAGCTGCCTGTGCGGCAGCGTGGACCCCGTGGTGGCCGTGGCACCGAGGGCTGTTGGTAGGCAGGGTCGCTGGAGAGGTTCCCTGTGGCGTACCTGTGTGATGCTCTGCTGGCGTTGCTCGTGGAGGTAGGATGTGGCAGGCAGGGAGCCATGCCGCGAGGATGGGTCCCCAGCCTGTCCTCAGGCCACAGAGGAGGCAGGTCATAGCACACCTGTGCGTGTCCCTTGTCCTACCGGCCACAAGGGTGTGGGCTTTGGTCTCCTGATGAGTTAGGGCTCCCTTGGTCAGTTTGCAGGAACAGCAAGGTGTGGTTGGAGAGGAGAGGAACCCACCTTGCTCCTGGAGCAGAAATCCCTCAGCCACTGCAGCTGCAAGGTGAAGACCTTGCTCTTTGGGGTCTCAGGACCCCGCTGGCCTTTCCACAGATCCTTGCACGGGAGCACCTTGCAAGAAATTCCCTGTCCTGGGAGCCAGCTTGCCAATCAGGCAGGCTTCCAAACAGCCTGAGATGTTTCATGGATTGCTTGTTCCTCCCCAGACCATCCCATCCCTGGAGCCCCTGGGTTTTGCAGTACCTCCTGGAAAACAGCTCTGGTTTTAGCTGGGCTGATGCTCCCTCCAGGAGATCCCTATCCCCACAGGCACAGGGAGCAGCCTTGGTCACTGCCTTTCTCACTGAGACATCCTACCAGCAACATCCTGGGAAGATGGAGCAACTGCAGGCTTCAGCATGTATGTTGGAGCCAACAGCCCTGAAAGCCTGTGGCTACCATCAGGGGCACATCTTCAACCAAAGCAGCTGGGAAAGTTTGTGAAGGCCATCCATCCACCTTCTGTCCATCTGTCCTAGATCACGAGGGCAGGAGGGTCTGTGCAGCCACCCAGGGCTCTGGCGGCGCTCCCTGGGCCAGCATGGTGATGGAGGGGCTCTAACATGGGGGGATCCTCCCTTCAGGGCATCTTCTCGCTCAGCTTTGTTATTGGAAAGGGAGGAGGTGGAGGCACGAAAGTCGTAGACCCTGAGAGCCATGAGTGAATTAGTTTCGGCTGGCCCAGTCACATCCCCCTGGTGCTCCTAGTCCAAGGGGGCAGTGCTAATTGCCCTGTTGACGGTGGGGGTTTAAATTAGATTTAAGAAGGCTTCTCAAGCAGTAGGGGCTCTGGCTGTGTGAGTGAGGCTTTCTGATAGCACGTATTAAGGAGATGATAAAGCTTCTCTTTCCTCTTAAGCAGAGTTCAGTGCAAATGGTGCATAGCAGGACCAGGAGATTTTGGGACTGTTAGCAAGTGTACAGCATTAAGCAACAACTTCTCTCTTTCTCTCTCTCTTTCTCTCTCTCTTTCTCTCTCTCTTTCTCTCTCTTTCTCTCTCTCCTTCTCTCTCTCTTTCTCTCTCCTTTCCCACTGTAACAGCTACAGTTGATGTCTGCACTACGGGTGTAGCATCACACCTCCGGGACAGGCAGACCGTGACCTCTCCTGCAGGAGAGGTGTAGTGCAGTGTTTATGGTCAGCATCTGCGGTACAGACATGTGGTACGATCTACAGTGAGCATCTGCAGTACAGGTGTACTGTAAGGTCAGCGATCAGTGTCTGCTGTACAGGTGTACTGTAGTGTCATGATAGCACAAGGGATGATGGTTGTAAGCTAAAGGAGGGGAGATTCAGGCTGGACATGCGGAAGAAATGTTTTACAATGAGGGTGGTGAAACACTGGCCCAGGTTGCCCAGAGAGGTGGTCGATGCCCCATCCCTGGAAACATTCAAGGCCAGGCTGGACAGGGCTCTGATCAGCCTGATCTGGGTGAAGATGTCCCTGCTCATGGCAGGGGGTTGGGCTAGATGACCTTTGAAGGTCCCTTCCAACCCAAACTATTCTATGATTCTACAGTTGGCATCTGCAGTACAGGTGTAATGTAGCATCTGCTCTCAGTGTCTGCAGAACAGGTGTACTGTAGCATCTACAGCTGCTGCCTGCAGTACAGGCATACCGGAGTTTGCAGTTGGTGTCTGCCGTACAGGGGTATCAAAGCATCTGCAGCCGCTGTCTGCAGTACAGGTGCTGCAGAGCTCCTTTGCAAGGCTCTGGGCAAGACTGCAAGGGAGTGCATGGGGAGAAAACGACTTAATGGAGTATTTTTCTCAGCCCAGCCACCACTTCAGAGCTAGGCCCTGTAACAGCCACTGACAGGAAACTGCCCAACAGAAAACTTTGTTGTGGAAACAGTAGGTGTTGAAAGCACCCCTTTTTTTAGTAGGAAACTCTCCTTCTAGAGTGGGGAGTTAATACCCCATTGCCAAAGAGCATCCCCATGGCTTTGGGGATCGTTCTAAGGGGGAGCTGGACAGGTTCCATCTCCCTGCCTGCTCAGAAGAGGACACTGGGACTATTCAGCAGACAGTAGCATCCTGATTTTTGCCTGGATACACAATCCTCTCTGCTGTTGCTGCCCACCTCAGGACTGTCCTCACCCCATTACGCCATGGCAGTTAATGTCACACAGCTGTGCTCCTTCACTCCTGCTTGCAGGGACAGCCCATGGGCTTTTCTTCATGCAGGTCTGGCCACATTCCACTTATGCATAGCTTGATCCAGCTCAGGGAAAGCAGTACTGGAAATGCATTTGGTTTAGATCAAGAACTGCCAGAGAGGACCATGTTCATGTCTACATTGAGTTGTCTAATGCTAAGAGTGACTGTGATTGATGTCCTCATTGCCCTTGGTGCAGAGGATGAGGCAAGGAAGGATTAACTGGTGTCTCTCTCCCAAAACAATAAATTAGAGACTGTGAGGAAGACTGCTGGAGGTGGCTTCAGCTCCAGACCTGCTGGGCCAGAACGTCGTCTGTGCCCCCTCACCTCCCTCTCCTCCTGCCCAGGCTCCTTTTTCCTCTCTGCTGCCAAGAAATGATTCACTACAGGGGCAAAAGCAAATATTCTCCAACCTCTTTTTTTCCACAGAAGACTGAGTTTCCCACTGCTGGGTTTACTGTGTAATAAATACAGTTTCCCCACCGTCACCTTTCAACTGGTCCGTGCCAGAGCGGGGACACAGCCCGGGGATCTGCACGCCTGGTGAGCTGCTGCTCGCTGGCCCGCGCACCTGCGTGCTGGGGTGCTGCATTTTGGTAGAGAAACCATTAAATGAGCAAATGCAGCAAATAGAAATTTGCATTAGAAGCATCTGCAGAAATTGCAAAGGTTTTGTTATGTGCTTGGGAAAAAAAAAAACCCAACAATATGGCTTTGGGCAAAACAGGCAAACAAAGCAAATACTGCATGGGAAATTGCAATTCAAGTGAGAAAAAGTTGGTTTTCTGGCAAGATTTTTCGCACTAAAATAGGTCTGACTCCCGCCTAGCAGCCAAGCTCATCTCTGGGAAGAAATGAGGTTTTGCAGGGCGAAAGCAGCAGAGCAGTGAGGTCTGTGTGCCAGCGCTGGGAGCCTCTGCCTGGTGTGCTGGCCATGCCACAGAGTCCCCAGAGGCCTCAGCCGGGTCCCTCCTCCCTCTCTTTTTCCACCTGTAACCAAACAACATCACCCTTGAGACCGTTGGTGCTTCGGGACAGGAACCTTCCCTTGCCATACCAGGCACATGGGCAGGAGCAGCAGCAATTATTTTAACAACTGATAAGATGAGGAGCAGCAGGGGAGGGTGGGTGGCTTTGCTTCCTGGCAGGACTGAGATGTAGAGCACAATGGTTGGCCATGATGTTTGCACCAGTGCGAGCCAAACCAAAGGCTACAGCTAGCAGATCTCATGCTTCTCAAAGAGCAGGCTGATTGCCAGGGGGTTGGAGGGGCTCCTGTCCTGCGTCCTGTCATTGCCACTGTCCCCAGAGATGCGATGGCTATGCTATCTGGGGGCACCTGAACTGTGGAGCAGGGAGGACTCCAGTCCTGGTGCAATTCCTGGTCCACTTTAATTCCCAGTGCCAGTCACCAACTTCCAGGGCTGCAGGAAGGGAAAATTCAGTGGGAAGTGAATTTGGGATCGGTAGTTAGAACCAGCTCCTGTTTTGCAGGCAGCTCGGGGCCCTGAGTACCAGCACTGCCCCGGGAGGTGTCTTTGCCACTACCTCTGGTCCTGGCTGTCGCTCGCTCCCCAAGCTGCCACACAGGTCGGGTGGCAGCAGGGGAGCCACACTGCGAGCATGTCAGGGACACATGGAGAAGGCACAGCAGAGAGCAGAACTGGGAAAAAGAGGAGCAGGAGAGAAGAAGCAGAGTGAATGATAACGATGTTGTAATTAGCACTTAACGCTCCTCACCCAGAGCTTTCAAAGGAAGGTCACCTTCATTATCTCTGTTTTACAGGCAGGGAAACTGAGGCACGGGGGAGGTGGTGGGAGTGATTTGCTCAAGGTGACCCGGGAGGGCTGGGCTGGGCTGGGAGCAGGCTCTGGGGCTGGCTTGTCTGTGCTCTGCCACCGCAGCTGCACCGGAGACATCTCTTGTTGCCAGCCCTCGCTACCCAAACCCAGTGCTGCAAATTCAGCAGCGAGGCCCGTGGGTCTCTTCTCTCCCTGTCTTCCAGCTCCCCATTTTCAGGATCCCCATCCCTTCAGCATCCCTGCCCCTGAGAGGCATTTGAGACCAGGCTGCACCCCAAAATCTGTTCATGACAGCCCTCCCAGCCCCGCTTGCCTTCCCCTCCAGCCCTGCAAAGGCTCGTGTCCTGCTGCGAACCTGAGGCCATCTCAGCTCTTGCAATGGCCATGTTGGGTAGTGGAATATGTTTTGCTAGTATTTTTTCTCTGGCCAGTACAGGTCCCCCTTTATTTAGGTTTAAATGGATGCCATCTGGCTAACGAGCCCATACTCATGCTCTAGATTAAAAGGCAATCCTCTGCGCGTTACCGATACGGTGCTGGAGATTAGAGAGGTTTAAACGGTTTTGAAGGTGTAATTTGCTTTTCATGCATCGTGCTGTTTACGTCCTGGCAGGTGGGCCAGCATCCCCATCGCCGTCCCCAGAACTTCCCTCCTGGCTCTAGTCTCCTCCACCAGCCCCAGCTGCAAGAGAAGGAGAGTTTGGGTGTCTCCAAGCCTGGCAAGGCTGCACAGGGCATCCTTGCGGTTGTTGCTGTCATTCGTCCACCTCTCCACACTCCCCTGCACCCCAGCATCCCATGGGACATGGCATGGCTAATTGGGACAGAGCATCCTCTGCCCTTCCCGCAGCCCAGGCTGATGGAGAACAACTGTGGCACATTGGGGTGTTGACAGCAGGCGGCTGAGCCTGCAAAGACACCCGTGAGGGTTATGCTGTCCCTGGCATGCCCAAAAATGCTGCTGCTGTTGCATCAGGCTGGCAGACAGCATGGTGCTCAGTGCTGGTGCCAGAAGGGACCACACCAGAGCACTGCCCATGCTGGGATCCACATCTTTCACATCCTAAGCACTGGCTACTGCTGTGAAGTGCCTGGGTGTACTCTCTTCTCTTCAAAAAACCTCTGCAACCTGCTTGCAAGCAGTGTCTGCTCCTAAGGTGACGCTGCAGCTGCCATAGAGAGACCAGCACCAGTGTTTGACTTTCCTAAGTGGAAGGTGGAAAATGAAATGAGGGAACTGCAGCATTTGTGCAAGGCTTATGATTGCCTCCGGCACCTGTTTTTGCTGGCAGCTCCCATGGAAAGTGCCACAGGCCATTGAATGATGAAGCGTGTGCCAGCAAAACGCCTCGTTTTGCAGCAAATTCCCCAGTAGCCGAGGTGGAGTCTCACTTTGTGGCCATCTCCTTGTGGTCCCATCACATCCTTCAGCTGCCTGGGAGGGACTAGCTCTCGGCACACCACGTGCAAGGTCTGTTGGGGACAAACCCTGACTGCTTCTGTCTGTGTTTGCTTCCACAGATGGCTAACCCTGTCCCGTCAGCCTGCTGCGTGGTGCTCGCCGCGGTGGTGGTGGTGTATGCTCAGAGACACAGCCAGCAGGGTAAGGCTCTTCCCACCTCTCCCACCTTGGAGGTCCCAAAAAATGTTGGTGCCAGTCCCTCAGCATCTCTCGTGGGGTGAGCTGAGTGCACTCTCTGGGCTTGCCCTATGTTACGTTTCTGGATGTTACCACTTTTCTCTGTTATGGTTGGGTCACCATCCCTGGAGGTGTTTAAAAGTCGTGTAGATGGGGTTCTTAGGGATATGGTTTAGTGATAGTGTTAGAGTAGTGGTTGGACTCGATGATCTTGAGGGCCTCTTCGAACCAAAATGATTCTATGATTCTATAATTCTACGATTCTATGATGCATGTGTCCCCTCCTGCTCACTGCTGTGGGGTTTGGGTGTCCCACACCTCCCCAGCACCCACTGGTTTCCCTCACCCTGCCCACACCCCGACATGTCCCAAGGTGCCCCTACAGCCAGGGGACTGCTTCCCAGCCCTTCACTCCCTTTTTCTGCATGCTGCCTTGTGCAACCCACCCATGAAGGGATGAGCAGGTGGGAAGAAGCATCCTGACAACCCCCAAGCCCTGACACCTTATGACCATGACGGGTGCCTCGTCCTGCTCTCAGCTCCTTGGGGTGACTTTGCCCCCATGGCCACCACCCATCTGTGCCCATCACTAGCTTCTGCCTCTCCAGGTTAGCTGGGGATTCAGGGCTCGCCTTAGCAATGGCTTTAGAGAGACAAAATTTTAGACACCAGTGATCCTTGATCCAGGCAGGAGCAGGAAGGTTATGGGGCAGTGGGGCTGGGTCCTGCTGTGGGTTCACCTGTGGCAGCTCTGAAAAAATGGGACAAAATAGAAGACCTCCAAAATTCACTGGCTTTCCTGGCAGTTAGCCTGACTGTAGTTGCTTTCGGTGGACTATAGAGGAGAATTTCAATGATTAACTCCAGTAAGAACACCTGTGCATCCATGGGCTCTGTGGGATTGAGGAACCCAGCCAGAGTACACCGCTGAGCTCTCCTAAATCCAGCTGGGTGGATTTACATTGCTTGAAGCTGACAGCCTTGCTTGTTTGGGCACAAAGCACCTGGGATTCAATGGCATGTCCCCATCGTGTGGGGACAGCCACCGTTTGGTCATAGAGGGAGCTTGCTGAGTGGCGTTGCAGGAGCAATCCCAGCACCTTCCCGGGGTACCTGCTTGAAGCATTTGGGTGCCGAGCTGTGCGCTGCATGCGGTGGTGTGATACTTTCTGCAGAGAAGCAGTGCTGCTTGGTCCTGATGTGCTTGCAACACAGATGCCGGGGAAGCCTTGAAGGACCCGCTGTCAAAGACGCCAGAGCATCCCTTGAGTGCACCATGCTGCTTCCCTCCATGCTGTGGGGACGGTAGCCCAGACCTGTTGCAGAGGGAATGCACAAAACACAGAAGTGCCAGCTACTCCAGGGTTACACACACTTGAAATGTTTTGTCTAGCTGCTGCCCACCAGCGCTGGCCAGGGACATGTGTTTCACTGCTGACAGCAGTGAGCACAGCCCTGGGCAATGCCCCTGGCCAGGCAAGCTGCAATGACTGTCACCTTCTGCTCTGTGATCCGGCAGGATTCAGGGGTTTGGCAGCATAGCCTCCCTGTCCCTGTGTCCCTCCTCTTTCCCTTGCCTGCCTGCGTCTGAGAGAGAGATGTCAGGGACACCAGCTTGAAAGCAAAGCTGCTGAGACCTGAGAGCTTCAACAGTCACCTGGAGGGGCGCGTGTGGAGTGAGGCAGGGCTCTCCCCATCTGCAGGAGCCAGAGAGGCTGCTCTGCGCTGGGGGATGTAAAAAGGAAAGAAGGAGAAAAAATTGGTGTAAGAGCTGGAGAAAGGCTAATAGGCCAGTTCTAAGACTGTCCTCAATCTGTTTCCCAGGGGGACCGTGTGTCCCTCCTGTGCACCTCTCCGAAACACTGAGGTGATGCTTTGGGCAGGCCCTTTGGAGTATGTGTGCTCCATCCCCCCCATCCAGAGCTCACCGCCTGCCCTGCTGCAGCCTTCCCTCGCCAGCTGGGGGCTGGGGAAGCACATCAGGAATGGGTAAGAGGATGGATTAATCCCACTGGTGGCAGGGACCAGGGTGGAGTGGGGGGAAGACGCTGGCATAGAGTCCATTTATCATGTGCTTGAGGCACGCTCGACTTTAATAGCTCATGAAGCACTTTAAGAGATGCATTAGCACTGAATACTTGAGTGAGGAGGATGTGACAAGCTGTTAAGTAAGCACGAGCACGGCGCAGCGAGGTGGCCACCCGCTCCTGGCTCTCACGTGCACCCTGGTGATTACTGGAGCGTCCTGCAAAGTGCCACATGAATTAATAAAAGCAGCATTGGACTCAGAGGAGGTGCGGCTGCTCATGCATTAACCCCTCTGCTACTCATCTTTGGTCCTTCTCCTTGGAGCTGGGGGAGCAAAGGGTGCATTTGTCTGGGATGTGGGAGCCCAGGATGCTCCGCAAGGCTGGGGGAGGTGGGAAGGCTCAGAGGTCGGTGGATCTGGATAGTTTCCCTCACGCTGGCCGCAGAGCTCCTTTGCTTCGCATTCATGGCAGGTTTCTAAAATTACACCTGCACAACCCTGCTGGGCACTGCTGCTTCCAGCCACCCGCAGGGGTGGGCACTGTGCAGTGGGAGACCAGAGTCATCACTTAGGGCAGCCCCAGCAGGACGCTGGGAGGAGGTCACTGGTGTTCAGTCTTGAGCAGAGGGTTTTGAGTGTCCTGCTGCAGGCATGGGGCAGAGGGGGAGTGAAAGAGGGTGTTAGCGAGACGTTCTCCCACAGCATGGTCCCTTGTGTCACCTCAACTGGGGGACACAGGGATGGGTAAGGGTGCCTGGCTGCAGGTAGGGGATGCCATTTCCCAGGAGAAACATCCCTGATTTCCCAAGTTGTGTCTTCACCCCCAGAATAGTTCAAGCCATCGAACAGTGATTGCCTTCAACCCACCTCCACCGCGGAGTCTTTGCCTCCGGCGTTGATACCATTTTGGGGCAGCTGTGTTGGACCATGGGAGTTGCTGGAGCTGCCAGCACTGCTGCCAGCCAGGAGCTGCTCGATGCACGCATGGCTAATCCTATTTCTGCTAAACCCATCGCTGCTCAGCCCCCCACGCTGGGTGTCTCTGGCAGGCTCCAGCGGTGTGCTCAGTGTGGTGGGATGGCAGCTGCTTGCTGCCACTGCATCAAACACGCATCCTTGCCCAGCCCAGCTGGGTAGCCGGCCCAGGGGCATTTCGAGCACCCACCTCAGTGTTCTTGAATTTAGCAAAGGAAAAGGCGATGCACCAGGTAGACTCGGAAGCAGGGCAAAAAAGAGATGAGGCTTGCAGGGGTTAGCAGCTGGAATATGTTGGTGTAAGGTGGTGTTTGGCCTGTCTGCCAGACTTGCTGACAAAGTGGTCCAGGGATGTCTCTCCGGTGTGTGGGTAAGTGCTGGAGGTAACCCAGGATCACACGGGCTGCAGGATGGGCAACAGCCTTCCTCCAGAGACAGGTGCTGCCCCAGGCATCCAGGGGGATGTCCCCATCCACAGGGCTCCCTGCCAGCACAGGGAGGTAGGCAGGAGCTGCAAGAAGAAATGAGAGAGGACGGAGGAGGCAGAACTGGCTGAAGACCACACGGTAGAGCCTGGTGCCCTCCCCGTTATCATGGGCAGCTCAGCTTTCCTTCCCATGTTTCCTCCTCCAGGCAGTGGTTGCTGCCGATTTATTTCGAAGTAGAGGCAAGTGATGGGGAAAGCTCAGCAAAGTGCAGAAGCGATGCTGCCTGCTGCGATGCCTTGGTTGGCCAGGGGCAACCTCAAAGAAAAGGGAGAGGCCACAGCAATAGCCAGAGCTCCTTACCTGGGGAGTGTATATATGGTGAAGATGCATAACCGTGTGTTAGGCCGTAAAGCATGCATGGATGGATGGTTTCAATTCTTTCTATTTGTTGCCATGACTGCCCATGGCTGGACTTAGCTGTTCTCAGCAGACCCAAGAGCTATTGCAGCCCTGGGAAGAAGGACCTCTGCCTCCCCAGGCTCCTGCCACCACCAAAGCATCTTTCCCATCTGTCAGTTCTGCCAGAGTTATGTCCACGTCTGTCCCAGATTGAGATTTTTCTGCTTTTAAAAAAGGAGTAATTCTGCTTTATTGATCCTCACCTTGCTGAATTAACTCATGTTTAAACAATAATTATGTTTTCACCCAGGAGAGGAGACAAAGAGATAAACGTCTCTGGAAATGAATGTGTTTCAGATGCCACATGCCGGGGATAATTTATTGATGGGCGCAGAAGCTGCTATCTCCTCTCTCTCTCAGCAACAAGCAATTAGCCCCCATCATTCCTCAACCAAGGAAAAGAAAGAGAGATTTTGTTTCATTACTTTCCCTTCTCTCTTGCTCTGTTAAGCCCTGGCGCTAATCTTTTGCAATCAGTTCTGCTGCAAAGCCTCCCGGGAACTCCAGTTTGCATGTGGCTTGTTAGAAATGCTGCCCACATTTCAGCTAAAACAAAGCCTGGGCCGGTAAGCAGCCTTCAAAATGCACAGCAAAGCCATGCAAACTGCCTTTTTGAAGAGAAACCAACTGTAGGTATGTCCCTCTCTCCCTTCCCCACATTGTCCAACCTTCTCCGTGTGGCATTTTTTGGCTGACGGGAATGCAAGCCGCTCTTTCAGAACGCTGCTTCTTCCCACATCAGTCAGCCCGTGGAACTCCCCAGGGCATCTGCCTGGAGTAGTTAAACTGGTTGATTTGCTTTTGGGGGTGTTCTCTGGGTTTTCTGTGTACGAGATGGTTTGTAGCTTCACGCAGGAACGTGTGATTTGTTTGTAGACATCTGAGTAGGTTTTGATTGTTGTGCAAATGCTGTTATTCAGTTAAGATGCCTGGATTCAAGTAGTGTGATGGGCTTACCTGGGTCTCGAGGCTTGGTCTTGTGCCCATGGGTGCATCCAACCTAAGACAGGAATGCAGGAGTATTCTCTCCAAATATACATACAGAAGGTATCCTCTCCTCTCCTCTCCTCTCCTCTCCTCTCCTCTCCTCTCCTCTCCTCTCCTCTCCTCTCCTCTCCTCTCTCTCTCCTGTCTCCTGTCTCTCTCCTGCCTCTCTTCTCGCTATTGGAGTGCCTTTCAATCATGTGTTAAGCGACATGACTAACGTCTGTCATGTGGTGTTTGTTTTTCCACCTGCTCCCCAGGGCGAGATGCATGTGCAACGGAGTGTTTTGGAATTTTTGTAATTGGCACTCGCTGTTTACACTGGGGGAAGACAAGGTCAAAGGGACCACGCGTGTGTGCTGAGCAGCCGAGCAGGAGGCTGGAGATGGTACATGCTCCCCGCTTGGGCCAGAACAGGAGAAATCTCTGTCTCCTCGTTACATAGCACCTTCCCGCCTCCCCTGACACCTCCTCGCATCTCAGGCCAAGTTTTGCTCTCGTCACAGCACACTGGCGCTTCATCCCTGGGTGGCTCCTGCCAAGGTGTTATCAGCGTTGTCTTCCTCGGGATGCAGCCCTGCTTTCTGTGAGCCTGACCTACATTCCTCTGCCAGAGATGAATGGACTTGTGTTTGGCAGCATAAAGCACATGCTCTTGCCGAGGGAAGGCTACTCTATTAACTGTTCCAGAGCTCTGTGTGTGATGGACTTGTCCTTTCCATTATATACATCAGCTTTTCTGTCGCCCACAAACTTTGCCAGCAACAGTTTTATGTTTCCTTCAAGATAATTGATAAGGCTTGTGATTAGCAATGGGCCAAGTACAGATCCCTATGGGGCCACACTGGGAACACCCTCCTGCAATGATGATTCCCCATTTACAATTAATTCCCTGTTAGCTATTACATTTTTTAATCCTTCCTGTTATAACTCTGGATGCTCTCATTATCCAGCTGGCTGAAATACCAGCCTTGCTCCAAACTATAGCCCTGTTCAGTATGTGAGCTGGTTTCAGAGCATTTCCAGGACCTCTCTCAGGTTAGGAAGCAAGGTTTGGCATAGCGTCTACCTGCCCCTGCATCCCTCACTCTTTGCAAGTCATCTCAAAGCCAAGTTGCTCTTCAGATTTGCTTCATGGAGAGCCAGAACCAAGGCACTGGATCACTGAAAGGACACGTCTTGGCATTGGAAGGATGTTATCAGAATTTGCTCAGCACAGTCAAAGTCAGAGGACTTAGCTCAGCATGTCCTCAGGCTAAATGAGCTCAGTTCGTGATGGTGTTCACATGATCTGCTGAAGGAGTCAGCTGTATCTAGAAGACCTCAGTTCCAGCACATGTCATGAGTAGGTAGATGCTCCTGCCTTGGAGCTGCAAGAGCAGAAGACACTTCTGTAGGCAACTCGTGTACCCGGCGGGTGAGTCAGCCTGACTCACCGAGGACACATTACCCCTCACATGGAGGCTCCAGCACTAGCGGCTGATGTGCAACAATTAGGATTCAAGCTTCTCCGTGAGATGGAGGCCGTTTAAATCATTCCGAAGGCTTCTGTTCAAGGGCAGGCATCTGCTTTTTGCCTCATTTGCCTTGCTAATTGCTTCCTGGGGCTAAGCTAGCCCAAGCTCGCAGCCTCCGGGGGCTAGTTTCATGCCAGTGGGGATGCTGCATCTGCTGGGGACCAACCTGGCAGCCCACCCCGTGCTGGTCAGAGGTACAACCTGGCTGTAGCTCAAGTTGCATGCTCCTCATGTTTCTCTGATGCCTTTGTAAGGAAGGTCAGTTACCTCCATTGCTGGCCATTGATTACCACGGTGGTTTCCCAGTTGCCTCCCCATCTTCCCTGCCAGCCCACAGCTGCGGGGAAACAGCAAAGACAGCATCTCACTCTACCTGCAGTGGCACCCCCACTGCAACCCGTTGAGCTCTGCTGCATACTGTTAGGGCATTTAAGAGCCCATAAAAGTCTGGGCTCTCCTGTGCCTCTCTGATTTTTCTCTGCTTCTTCCCTGCCCTGTGTGGTGAGGATGAACCTGTCTGATAAGAAGAGCTCCAGACCCAAACAGGCACGAACTTCCACCCCCTGCTGCCTTTTCCTTCCTACCCCTCCCTCTGTGCCAGAGCACCTGGCTTTTTTTTTTTTT
The DNA here is from genome assembly GCF_036013445.1 of Caloenas nicobarica. Lineage (NCBI taxonomy): Eukaryota > Metazoa > Chordata > Aves > Columbiformes > Columbidae > Caloenas > Caloenas nicobarica. Next base: position 9,746,228 of record NC_088284.1, read on the forward strand.
TTTTTTTTTTTTTTTTCAGCACAAGATGCATCTCCTGAAAGGTTCCCTGTCTGCAAAGTAAAAGAAAACAGAAAAAATAGCCCCAGGTCCTGGAACATCTTTTTCTATTACTGGACATCCCTCTGAGCTCAAGTAGATTTCCTGCCCAGACACAGAGTGAATTATGGCCAAGCTCTCGGAGGCTGACCTTGTGGTCAGCCAGAGCACGGGCTTGCTAATAAATGTGGTCAGCCCCTACCGCAGACAGCCTATTTTTAGTGTCTGTGTTTCCTTGCCCGCTGTCTCATCTCCTTGCAGGTCCCAGAGCCAAGCATCCCCTGGGGGTCTGGCTTGCGATGCAAGATAGTCCCACGGGGAGCATGTCCCAGGCTGACTCCTCCTGCCTGGGCTCTGGGAAATCGAGAGAGTTGATTTCCATGCAATGTCTGCTAATTTTGCACCGCAGAAAGTCACGGGTGTACAGAGCAGGATGGAGAACAATTAGAACCATAGAATCATAGAATAATTTTGGTTGGAAGAGACTGTCAAGATCATTGAGTCTAACCATAACCTAACTCTGGCACTAAACCATGTCCCTAAGAACCTCATCTACATGTCTTTTAAACACCTCCAGGGATGGTGACTCCACCACTTCCCTAGATAGCCTGTTACAATGCCCGACAACCCTTTCAGTGAAGAAATTTTTCCTAATATCCAATCTGAACCTTCTCTAGCACAACTTGAGGCCATTTCGTCTCATCCTATCACTTTTTGCTTGGAAGAAGCGACCGACCCCACCTCGCTCCAACCTCCTTTCAGGCAGTTGCAGACAGCGATAAGGTCTCCCCTCAGCCTCCTGTTCTCCAGGCTGAACAGCCCCAGTTCCCTCAGCTGCTCCTCATCAGACTTGTGCTCCAGACCCCTCACCAGCTCCGTTCCCTTCTCTGAACTCTCTCCAGCACCTCAATGTCTTTCTTGTAATGAGGGGCCCAACACTGAACACAGGATTCAAGATGCAGCCTCACCAGTGGTGAGTACAGGGAGACGATCACAGATGAGGTCCTGGGGCAAAGCAGAGGTCTGTTCCTGGGCCCACATGAGCATCCAAGAGCCTGAGAGGAAATCTAGTAGGAAATACCTTGGATGCTAACAAAATATGAACCCTTCCATCAGCTGCATGTCTGCTGCATTGAAGCAGATCACAAAGCTGTAACAGATAAAAAAAAAAATTAAAAGTGACTAAACAGTCAGAGTGTGGGTCTGGCAGGTTTTGGACAAGTCAGTCTGTGATCCCACAAAACTGGTGAAAATACTTTACATATGTGGTGAGAAGAAGAAACTGCCGGGAGGATTGCAGTCTGCCAGGATTCATTAGTTCTGCCAGTGGCAAGGAAAACCATGTCTCAGTAGTATCTTAGACTTCATTAAACATATCGACAAGCAACAAAGGAGGAGGAATGGAGTTTATAGTCCACCCAGGCACCCAGAGGAGCTTTGGATGGAGAGTGTTCAGCCCAGGATTAAGTTACTGCTGGCAGGGGCAAAGCTGCTGCAGCCCATGGGGAGGAGGCAGGACCTCACCATGTGGGTGTGCATGGGGGGACATCCACAGAGGGGACAGAGTGGGACAGGGAACAGCACTCAGCTTGTGGACCATCCGTGTTAAGCCAGCTGGGCCCTTGCTTGACAAATCCTTGTGGAAACCCACTGCTGGGCAAGCCCAGATCACAGGGAGAGGTTGGGAAGAAGGATTTAGATAAAGGTCATAATCTTGGGGAGGCATTGTCCCATTGTGTGAAGCAGGAGTGTCACTTCCTCTGCCAACAGTCATTTGTAAATTGAGGCATTGCCATAGCAGCTGGGTGTTGGTGGAACCAAAATCTCATTTGCACAGATTTTCGAACCCAGGGAGCTGAGGCATAGCCCAGCACATGGTGAATAGCCATGGGCTTTGCTCTTTGTGTGTGCTCTGGCTGCTGAAGAAGGGCCATGTCCTGTCCTAGCACCGAGCTCCTTTTAGTGAGGGAGGAAGCAATCCTCATCCATGGGTTATGCCTGTTGGCTTTTTATGCCTGTAGTTACATTCTCAAAGGCTTCCAGAAATGGAGGATGTCATAAAACCGTGATGATTGGAGTGGAAGCCTTTAGCGGTTCAGGGGTTTGGCTTCAATCAGCCTCCAAAAACTCAGACAGGTCTCTCCTTGGAAGTCACAGGTGGCCATCCCAGGGAACCAGCCATCTCACATTTCCAAAGCAGCCTGGTCCCCACGAGCCTGTTCAGTGACACATGTCCAGCTGAACCTGGAGAGAAGGTGCCAGTCATTATTTATCCCCTTTGGAGGGTTTCCAGTGCCTGAAGTCCTGGATCATAGGCTGCCCTGGGACTGCAAAGCCAATCTCCGGTCAGGCTGAAAGGCCAGAGTGCTGCAGCTCCATGTTCAGCTCCAGCCACCACTTGCAGGAGCCCAGGACCTTAGCAGAGGGTGCTGCAAATCATTCCCAGAGCGTGTCAGAAGAGCTGTGTGCAACAGACCCCAGGACCCAAAGGGCAGGTAGGGCTGGGACTGAGATGTTCAGGTCCTGCAAATCCATCAGTAGTGTTTGACACAGAGTGAGTCACTTGCTGCGGTCTCCAGGCCACCTGTGACATATTTGTGACCAAGAAAAGCCCTGGATAGTGGAAGCATGGCCACGGTGAGACACTGGGACCAGACATTCTCATCTCTACTTTAGGCAGAGAGGATTTTGCTACAGTGGGAACAGAGCAAAGGAACCATGAAGCATACTTGGGAGCACAAGATGCTGGGACACAACACACACAAGCCTTAATAATCAGAGTCTTTTGGGGTGTTTAACTTCTCTAGGCAGACACTATGCTTTTGTGTAAAGGGAAATACCTAATACCCAGATTCGTATTCCAGGTGGGAGGTGCTGGAGTACAAAAAAATAAACAGGAGAACAGCTTGCAAGATGTGTAGTCTCCTGCAAATAAAAAGGCATCTTTCAGGATAAGCAGTCTTGGGCAGCATCAAATGGAGTGGATCCATGCAGAGAAGCCAATATAATTGTGGCATATTAAAAGGAAAAAGAGAAGAAGAAGAAGAAGGATTGAGCAGGGGCTGTGGCAGGCTCGTTACAGAGGGGAAAAGCGATGCATGTCACCTTGTAATGAGTGCTCCAGGAAGGCCAATCAGGTGACCAAGTGAAGTGAAACCGCACAGCAATCAACAGTGATGGAGACAGGAGGGGTTACAGCAGTATTAGTCCAGTGTATGGACCATTGATCTCTTGGTGTAGGATTTGCTGGGAAAGGTCGTTATTTAGGCTTAGCTGCCAGCAAATGCTAATTGAAGCTGAGGAGTGTGGAGCCTCATTGTACCACTTTGCTTTGCTTAGAGCCATACTGGAGAGGCTGGTGCTGGAGAAGGGCCTTTGTGGATGTGACTCGCAACATGGGGATGAAACAGCCTTTGCCTCCACTGAGGGGACAAGGGAAAGGGGCTAAAAACTTTTCCTTGCACAGTTGCATACATCTGTGAGTCCCTGTCCCACAGCCCTGGGCAAGACACATTCACCTCCTGGTGCAAAAAGCCCCTGGATGGGGCAGAACCTCACCATAGAGTGTACCTAGCTGACAGGGCTATGCACTGCCCTTCATCCCAGATTCAACACGCTTGACCTTCCTGGCTTTTTTAGCTTGCAAAGCATGGAGCATCTCCCCTAGTGCAGATCCCTGTTAGCAGATTTAAGCCATCCGCAGTAGCCAGGCTCTTAGTTATCTATTCTGGAGTGTTGCAAAGCAGCCAGAGGTCGGCAGAGCTGATGCTGGAAAACATTGACCTGCAAGGCTAGAAGCCTCGAGGACTTCTGCCAGCCAAGAACTGTGTGCTTTGTAGGCAGAAGAGAGCCAGCACCATCACATTGAGGAGCTGACTGGAGCACACAAGCTAAAGCAGAGCTGCAGCGTGTAGTGTGTCTTGCTTGACTCCTGCTGAGTTTGCTAAGGTGTAATGAGGTGTGCATGTATGTGCATGTATTTCTGATGTCCAGGTGTTGGGCGTGCTGCTGGGCAACACAGCTCTGCTGGAAGAGAGCTGGTGGGGAATGGATATTTTACTATGCCAAAGTGTGCTTCTGCTCTCTGGAGAGAGGTCCCCTCTGTACCCTGCCAGTCTGTGCTGCTCGCAAGGGGTTACACCTGCTGCCTCCAGGATCCAAACTGAAATAAAGGTGAGGAAGTTGCTGAGCATCCCTCATGGAGGTAACAGTGCTACAGAGGGGGCTCAGGGTCCCATCCTGTTGTGAGCAGCAGGAAGGCAGGCTCACAGCATCGTGCAGCATGTGTGCACAGGGGTCTGCTGCTGAGGACCAGTCCTGGTAACCCCCACGTACATGCATCCATCTCTGCTCACCATCCGTATTGTTTATGTGCAAACCCACTCCCAGGGCACACTAAGCCAAGCCCGGAGTGCTCACTACCAAGGGGAGTCTCCAGCCGTAGCTGTGAACTTGAGACTTCGTAGGATGAGTCACAGAGAGCCTCTGACTCCAGCCAAGCCACAAACCCTGGCAGCTCGGACTCTGCTGCGTCTGCAGATCGCATGCGCTGTGGTGTGGTTCCTCCAGCTGTAAGCATGCAGTGCAAAGGAGAAACTGAGGCACACAGGAGTGAGAGTATATTAAATTCAGAAGCTAATGTATGTCTGTCTACTCTTGTCCTTGTGATTTCACATGGGAAGCCTCTGTATCTGGCCATAACTGGGAGCCCGGAGATCTAGCACAGCCTATGCCAGCTGCTGAGACAACCGTAGAGACCTGGAGGAAAGTGTGAGAATCCAGTGACATTGCTCAGGAGCAGGAAGGGGCTGCTGAGCCCTGCAGGACTCCTGCTGTTGGGAGGACATGTAGCATTACCTGGGATGCAGCGAGTCGCCTGGCTGGCAATCACATCCAAGTTCCTGTGCTCAGCGGACTGGAAAATTAGTTTTACCTTTGTGATGGGAAGCATGGGGTAATTGGCCTGCATGCTTGTCTGTTTTTTTTTCCTTCAGGTGAGGATCCCTGCTGTGCGGCACAGGAGGAGGGCTGCTTGGGTCCTCTGTGGCGCCTCCCAGCTCTTAGACCATCACAGGAGCCCCTTGGCAGTGGGGAGAACCATGGCCACTGCCGATGGCCACAGGCTCTACATGAGCTGGTGAGCTGCAGCGCCATTCCCACTGGTGCTCGAGCTGGAAGTCCATTCACTTTACTGGGACTTTTCTCTGCCTCAGCTATCTCCAGGGCTTTGCCCTTGAGGAGCATCCCCAGATTTGCCCAGTAACACCCAGCCTTTGCCTTGCACTCTCCCAGCATCCCAGGGCACAGCCCTTTGGGTGCTAAGAGAACGGATGTTACTCCTCCTTGCTCTTGGAGGATGCTTGTGCTCTCTTGCTGGACCTATCATAAGCATCCTCCTCTTGGCGTTGATCAGGTGTAACAGCTCTGCCAGGTCCATGGTTCCTGTTGGCAGAGAGCCTTTAGGGATGCCCTCACACTGCCTTATTACCCTTCCCATCTTGTCAATGGCGCTTTGCTGATTTACAGCCACAGCATTCTGGACCTACCTCCATTCAGGCAACTCCTCCAGCTCTCAGCCCTGAGACGAACTTGTCCATCCATCCCTCCCAGCTTGCAAAGAGAATTTTTGTTGTTTTCATCCCAAGATGCTGAAGTCCGATCCTTGCTTTTACGGAGAATGAGCCCTGAATATTCAAGGAACAGCACGGAACTCAGTGTGACCATGGTTGGCAGGTTCTGGCCCTTAATTAGCATTGATCGTACTTCACTTCCAATAGTGGAGGAAGGAGCGGCAACTCAGGGAAGCAGTGAAGTGTTGCAGTATAATCACTGCAGCCATTTTCATGCTGCTGGTCAATGCTCTTCACAAGTTACATAGCTGCTGTGATGGCAGCATGGAACACAGAAAGGAAAATCCTGGGGGAGTTGTAATGACAAGGGACTTTGGAAGCTGTCATTTTAAAAGAAACATTTGTTTATACATTTATGCAGAGTTGGTTTTTTGGGTTTTTTTTGTTTTTTTGGTTTTTTTCTCGTTCTTGGCATTGGCTGGGCTTGACTTAGCCCTAGGAAAAGTGCTGCTCTTGTCTCCTGCATGGTAGCAGGGTCAGTGCAGAGTCCATCAGCCCACCAGCAGATCCTGCTGTCAAAGCGTGGGACCTCCATGCGCTCCCTTTGCTCCCAGGTTCCCCATCCAAATACAGCAGCAACCTTGCAACCCCCGGGCCACCAAGAAGTGTTATTTAGGAGGTAGGATGTGCCTTACCCCCCAAGAAATTTGGAGAAGGTTGGATCAGTCACTTGAGAATGGAGGTGTCTGCCCTACCTGAGCAAGACACTCAGTGGTCAGCCTTTCTCTGTGTTGGTGAACCAGCCCTCCACATGAAGTTGTCCATCTTGCTGCAGTCTAGGCATGTTATTTTCCACTGAGTTCCATGGAATTTTGTATCCCAGATGTATTTCTTTCTCCATATTTCTGCAGTTTTGTTCCTGACAGCTCCAGAGAGACGGCTGTAGGGATCTTTCTATTGATCCATGAGCAGGACTTTGAGATACAAACCCAGAAGGAAAACTTCAGGATTTAGGCAGGCAGATTTAATCCCGTTACGTTCTTCATCCCGCCCTACATCATAGCTCCGGAGTGAAGACCGCATAGCAAGAACTACCCACAGAGAAGGCCAGCCGAGAACATGTCACAGCTTTTTTAGTGTGTTGCTTGATATTGCAAACATATCTCCCAGCCTGTTGAACACTGAACCCTCCTGCAGACACTGCGTGTCTTTATTTCATGCCATGGCCGTGACCAGCAGCTCCCAAGGTTGTCCTTGCACGACTCATTGCTGGGGGGGTCCCAGTCGGGATGTGACACTGTGCTGTGAGCCCTGGGCTCTGGTGGATTCTGACTCCCACAGAACACATGTGTTCGGCTGCCTTGCTAGGGTGCTGGGAAAAAGAAGTATGAGGTCTGGAAGAGGAGTGGGAGGTGGGTATCAGCAAGCAGAGACATTCAAGTCAAGCCTAGTAGCACGAGAGATTAGTGGATAGGGGCTGTTTAGGTGATTTAATTGTGTTTTCCTTCCTCCAGTGAGTTTGAGCCATTTTTCTTAACTTGCTTAGCTGAGGAGTTTTTCAGTGTAAGCGGTATTTATGGAAGGTTTTTTGCTTTGCTGCTTCAGGGGGAGTCACCAGTGTATGTTGCCGTAGCCACCTCAGCCCTACCAGCCACCACTGCAGTGTCCGAGTGCTGGCATCTGGAGGGACATGGATAAAAAGACACCAGCCCAAATGAATTATGTGCTTTGGGTGTTTTGTATTTCAGCAGAGTCAAGAGAGCCCAACCAAACCCTGGTGTTGATGTACCAGCTGCCACAGGATCACAGGGGAGGAGGAAAATTGGAGCCGAGCTCTGATGCAAACAACTTGCACAGTCATTTAATCTGCTTTGGGGACTTCAGCTGTGTCTGTAAGACAGGGAGAGTGATGCTCCCCTCGTTTGTCTCCTCCGTTTGAGTCGTCAGCTTGTTAGGGCGAGAGATGCCCCTTGCTGGGCGCTGGCACAGAGCAGTGGGTGACAGAGCACCCGTCCCTGGGGGGCTGCACGTGAGTGCTGGGGAAAAGCCACCTCTGTCCCCTGTGCCTGGACCCTGCACTTCCCGTGAGGGCATCTCCATTGGGAAGCCAAGCACTTGCTGCCAGCTGCAGAGCTGATGAAGAAGATCCTCAGGGGAGCCATTTTCTGTTGGAAAATGAAGTCGCATCAACGTCCGACTGTTTTACAAAATCATATTTCTCTGTCAGGGAGAAAAAAAGAAAAAAGGTTGTGGGATGAAGGGAAGGGTTGCAGTATGTCTTTTTGATATTTTTCGGAAATGGTTAGGTTCTTCACTTTAAATTGACACTCCTCCTCCGCAAAAAAAAAAAAAAAAAAAGATTGCAAAGCCTTTTGTACAACACAGTGGGGTGGTTTTGAAAAAAAAGCCCTAAAAGACATGAAACCTTTTGGTTTCCTTCTGAAGGGAAAAATCTTTCCTCTTTTTTTTTTTTTTTTCCTTCTTTAATGGAGAATTTTTGGAATGTTGGGCTTTTGCCCTCATGGGGCCAGTGCAGCATTTCCCTAGCCATGCCAAACCACGCAACCCGTGTATGTGCGGAGTCCCAGGGGGCTGCGAGTGCCGGAGCCCAAAGGAGCTGGGGCATCTCCTCTCATCTGTCCCCATCGCTGTCTCCCGTGGGCCGATGGCCACTCTCCCTGGGTGGGCTGCAGAGCATCTTCTTTTTGCTCTGCTTCAGTTTGTTTTCTATTCATGGCCTTGAGGCGGAGGTAGGAGAAGAGATGCTTGATGCCTGTAGCTGCTTTCCATGCAAGCGTGCAGAGATTTGCACTGATTTTCTCTCCTTATGGACTTTCTCGTATTCCCTCTCCCGCAGGCAGCGTGTGCGGTTGTTTGCAAGCTCCTGCCTGTGGGCAATTTCCTCCTCCTCCTTACTACCATTCACTCCCTCATCCCATCTCCTCTTCCTCCCTCCTGATGGAGACAGCCCCTCACAGCCGACTCATTTCAAAGATGTTTTTTCACTACCGAAGCCAAGAATTTTCTCTCTCCCATCACGCTTAGTTTGGAAATGGGAGGGGGAAGCAGGCTTTGGGGTTGTTGGTTTTCTTTTTTTTGTCTTTTTTCAGCAATAAGTAATTTCAGCATGCTGAAGAGGCAGGAGAGCAAAGCGGGCTTCAGGCTACGTTGAAATACTCCATTTGTTCCAGGAATCTTGCTGCCCCCCAAAAAATGCTTCCTCTAGTGTTTTATTTTAAAACAAGTCATTATTATTTTTTTGTTTTCTTACTTTCCAGAAGAGATCTCCATATTATTTTGGCTTGCCTGGAGATTCCCATGCACACCAAAACTTTTTCCTATGGTTTTTCTTTGCTCTATGCTTTCTTTTTGCCGGGGTTAAAAGCCCCAAGTCAGCACGGTACTTAAACACATGCTGAAAGTTAAGGGCTTGCCTAAGTGCTTTGCTGACTTGGAGCCAAAGATATTTTCTCAAGTCCTTTAAATGCTTCAGAACCTGAATTCAAAACATTTTACAGAAATTCCAGAATTCAAGTGTCTCTTGTGCTAATAATAGTTGTAATTCAGTAGTGCCTTCAGATAGCTGGAGCTCCAGACGTGGTGAGCTTCTGTATAATCTTACTTCAGAAAATATGCTCCCCTAAAATCTTCTGCTTGAAACACAAGAGCTCTCCAGAGAGCTGGGCATGTTTATTTGTATTTCAGTCAATGAACGTAACTGGCCTTTTAGCTGTTGTTTTGCAGTAAGACACTCCAAGCTTTTAAGTGTTGAAATTTAGGAAATAATGGGCAATTAGTTCGAATCATACTGAATGAATGTCTGATCCTGAACTAACGTTTGCTCATCATCCCCAACAAAAGGAAGGAAAAAAACCCTCACCAACTTCAGGGCTCTCTGAAGAAGTGGCATCAGTAATTGGGGGTCAGGAGATGCTCTCAAAGGCAGGCTGAACTCCCGTTTCACAGAGCCTGAAAGCAGCACTGCTCTGCTTTTGAGAGTTTAGTCAGAGGGATGGTAATAAAAGCCATACGGAGAGAGAATAGCAGTGGGTAGATGAGCAGGAAAGGCTCTGCAGAAGTGTTTCCAGGAACGGAGAGGCAGCCAGCATTGAACAGAACTTACGGCGTGGTTATAACGGGCTCTGTGTGATGAAACCAGGGGCTTCTGCCACCAGCCAGCCGGTGGGAGCCACTTGGACGTGCTCAGCTGCTTAATGAAAAGCATCTTCTTCAGAGGCTTTGTGAAGGGTGCTGGACACTGGTGCTTCGAGGCACCAACTAGTGAGCAGGACCAGGCAGGAGCTGGCTTAGTTGACAACCCTCCGAGGAGCTGCATGCATCCTCCTCTGAATGCACTCTTGTGTTGCTGCCAGGATTGGGAAACTCAGCTGAAAGCTCCCTGCTTATTGTCCTCATCTTAAGGCTTTCTTTTCAGAAGTGATATGACCTCTTGTGAGCATTGTGCTTCACAGGTATATGTGCACATCTGCACAGGAAAGCATGCAAAGCCTCTGTCTATATACCCCAAACCATCCTGGGCTTGCAGTCTTCTGCTGTCTCGTAGATGTGCTCTGTGAGTTGCTCAGAAACCGTCTGGAGAGCGTGATCCTGCAGTTGTGTCATCCATGCCCCAGATACACCTTCCAGCCTGTAACCAGGGACCCAACCTCATTCATCCCCTGGCTGGAACCTGCTTCCAAGCTCTGCTCGAGATGCAAGAGCTCTGTCCTTGGGTCCTATCCTGGTCAGCAGTGCTCCTTTAGCTACCGTTGAGGATTTATCTTGATGTCTCTGGTGGAAGTGATGCTCTTCCTAGTGTGCCGTGGGTCTGATACGTTGCCATCTTTAACATCAGAGGTGCTTGCCCCCAGCAGATGCTCTGCGTGACTGCCAAGCTATGGCTCTGCAGTGTGCCATGGCTCAGTGCACACTGGTGATCATTTCCAGGCTTGGCTTTGCTTGAAGATCCTTCTTCAAGGCATGAAATGCAAATGTAGTATCTCGTTATTACTGAGGCAAATCCCGTGGCCTTGGCTTAATTGTTAATACAACCCCTGATGGTCACCTTATTATTAATATTGCTTTGAAATCATCACCAGGCTCCAGAAGTGCAAGTGTTGCTTGGAGGAGTGATGGTGTCTGAGTGGAAAAAAAATAAAAGGAGAATGTTTCCCATTTTATCAAAGTCTATTCTTCCCACGCTTTGTTTGCTGTGCTGTGCTGGCAGCAGCTCAGTTCCTCTGTTATCCCATAGCCACATACATGAAGAACAGTCTTGGTGTTGGTGCAGGAGGGAGAAATCCCTCTCTGGAGAAGAAACAAGTGCTGGGGTCTAATCTCCAGTGGTTATATACAATCATAGAATCGTTTTGGTTGGAAAAGACTTTTAAGATCATGGAGTCCAATGATTAACCTAACACTGCCAAGTCCACCACTAAACCATGTCCCTAAGAATCTCATCTACGCGTCTTTTGAACACCGCCAGGTCTGGTGACTCAAACTCTTCCCTGGGCAGCCTGTTCCAATGCCTGACAACCCTTTCTGTGAAGAAATGTTTCCTAATATCCAATCTAAACCTCCCCTGGCAAAACTTGAGGACTAAATCTACCCAGGGTGATGCCTTTGAGTCCTGGCCCCATGTGCCCTGTTCCTCCTCCTTGCTGGGGCTGGGTCATAAGGAGGAGGATGGACCTTCCTGTACTTGTGGTTAAGAAAGCAGAGGAGTTTTTCTATCCTCTGGCTGCAGAAGTTCATGTGTTAAGTTTCAGCGGTCCCAGCTTCAAGCCCAGCTGCTGCCGATCCGCCCAAGGGTGTGAGCATTACATCTGTAAGCGACAAGCCACTGGCCTACAGCAGGCAAAACTCAAGCCAACAGACAGACAGAAAGAGCCTGAGGGGCTGAATTTTAGAGCTATTAAATGATTAAATGCAAGGGGAAAAAAAAGTTAATTTAACATCGCGGTTGTGATTTTACACACCCAAGAGCCTGGAAATTGAGAGCTCTGCTTCTCACACAGGGATCGTAACTTGGCACTGCACAGATTGCACAGTATGTAAAATTAGACCGGAGAAATAGTAAATATGCTGCAGGGACCAATACTGTCTTGGCAGAAGGAGGATGGAATGAGTGGGACCCAACAGGTCTTTTACGCCTCTGACTTCCATAATTCTGTGCTAATAAAAAAAAATATTGCACAATGCCTGATGCTAATCCTCAGCCCTGAGTGGGGTGAGGCGGGAGCTGGGTTGTTATGTGAACAAATACCAGTTGCCCCGGTGTATTCGTGCAGAGGAAAGCTGTTATTTGCGGGCGGGCGTGTGGGCATTGGCAAACAGCAATGGGAAGCGTACGCTGTCCACCAGGCTTGAAAGGCAGGTTGCCGTCAGCAGGGTGCAAGGCATCTTGACGTCTCTATCCAGCCCCTCCTCCCCAAAGCTCGATAAATACAGGCATGTTTGAGCTGTTGCTGGACCACAATGAGCTTTTCTTGTGTTTATGGCTGTGATTTGGGCACCTAATTCCGAATCGTATTGATTTCTCCTTAAACAGCATTGAAAAGCCTGATCTAAGCACTCTTTTGTGGCGTGGAGTTATTTGTCCTGTCTGCATGAAAAAGCAGGACCAGAAAACAAGCCTTTAATTCATCCGCGGTGCTAACACCAGTCACCTGGCAGCCAAGGGCGAAGGCTCAAGTGAGTCCGGCTTGGAGGGTATCAGTGGGATTTTTCTACTTTGTGCTCGTTCCCATTAGTGCCGTTCATCTCCCTGTGGTCCTCCAACACCTTCCCCTCCATTTCACACCACCCCACATGCTGGGGCAGCTGCGATGTAGATGCAGGGGATTGGAAAAGTATCTGCTTCACCAGGCAACCGCTCTTCCTCAGGACGAGTCACCTGAAGTTGACTTTACAAGGAAGTCAAGTGGGCAAGGTCCCATCCAGCCTTCCCTTTGCATTAGGATGAAAATCGTGTCATAGCCTGTCCCAGCAAGGAGAGCACTTAGAGTCCCAGGACACAGGCATTTTTGGACCAGAAGAGCTAGGACTTCCAAGTGAAGGTCTTACCAAGACCAACTGGAAAACAGATCAACATGTGAGCTCAGGTCCCCTCCTGGTAGACAAGAGCAAAGTCTCCTGGGAAAAAAAAAAGAAAGCCAAGATCGCCAGCCCAACAGCAGCCAGACCTCTCTGCTGCAGAGCAGCTGAGACAGAAAGGCAGAAGTAGCAGCAGAGACACCTCTTCTCCTGGGTCTGCATATGGCAGCACAAGACGAGGTATGCAACCACTGCAACCATTAGCGTCCTCTGGCAGAGCTCAGTCCTACCCCAAAGGCATGGGAAAAGGCACCTTCTTTGGGATATCCTACACGTGTGGCTGGAGAGACCCTGCTACCAAGGCAGGGTGAACTTGGTTGCTGTTCCCAGGTTTGCTTGTCCCCTGCAGCTGGGGACAAGTTGGTCTCGAGGAAGCACACTGCTGTACAACAGGAGCAGAGTGTGATGGCACGTGGGGACACAAGGCTGCCGCTGACATGGCATTCTTCTGGCCTGCAGTGAGGAGCACTGCCAGCATGGTGCTCTGGGCTGATGTGGTTTGACAGGTCCGAAAAGCTGCCAGAGAGGCTCTGTCCCAGCATGGGGCTGCTAAAGATGCAGCAAGACCAGTACAAGACATGAACGTAGCCATCCTGTCCTGGCATGGGAAGGGAGTGCTTCAGCCTGGTGAAGTCCTGCCCTGATGGGGTCAAAGCCCCATTCGGTTGTTCTGATGTCTGGTGTGATACAAGCAGAAAAATGACGCGTGTCTGCTAAGGCAGCTTCCCCTGTCCTGCTGCTGTGTCTGCCAGCCAGGGCTCAGCATGGGGCCGCAGCCCACAAGAGACAGGGAGCTGCCACATCCCTTGGGGCTGAGCCAGTACTGCAGCAAGGACTTGGCCCTCACTTCTGCTGCCAGCTTGTCTTGCTTCTGATTCCAGCTGTGGGCCTCTGTTCTGTGGTTTCCTGCTGGGTTTTAGCGCTGCTTTTTCTCCCCAGGAGGATTCTCGTGCCCTGCCACTGCGTAGCCCTGTTGGCCCCCGTGCACCAGCCACGCAAGTGCCACCATCCCAACTGTGCCGCCTGTAGCTCCGTCCTGGGGGCAGTATGCCAAGCCAGTAGCAGAGCAGGCATCACACCTCCACACTGCTGGACCATCAGGTCCAGAAGGAAGGCTGTGACATGGATTATCGTTTGTGATGTTGACATTTTTGACTGCAAAAGTGGCCCTTCATCCTCAGAAAGTCCCAGTAGATAATTGCAATAAGTTTCAGAGAAGAAACATCAGCTTCTTGCACCTGAGCAGCTAGAAGAGGCACGGAGGCTCTTTTTACCCCACCATGGACATCCCTGTCGGGCTTTGGGGTGTATCTGTAGAGGGAGGTTACTCAGCTGCAGAACAGTGGTTGGAGTCCCAGCTGCTGCAAAGCTGGAGGAGAACTTCCTCAGGGGTAGCAGGGCTTTTCTGACCCTCACAGGAGGACATTTTGTGGTCACATCCAGGACAAGACAAGAGGCTCTTCTGCCCTGGAGCTTGCCCTGAGCTGAGCATGTTGGAAGGGGAAAGTGCCTCCTTTTCAACACCAGGAAGGAAGGAAGGAAACCAAGGTCTGCTTCCAGGCTGTCGTGGAGTGATTGAGTACAAGTCCTTTAGCACCCATCTGTTATCTCTTAATTAAAGTTTCTTCCTAATTATTTTTTCTTGTCAAGAGAGCAAAGCTGCTGACTCCAGGGATTTACCAAAGTAGAGCAAACAAACGCGGGTCTGCTTGCTGCAGTTCTTCATCAGTGGACAAAATTAACTTGGAACGGCCCATCTTTGGCTACATCGATGACACTTAATTACGCCTGTTTCCTTACAAAGATGTATCTAGTTTTAAATCACTCGTGGAAGAGCTGCCTCCTTAAGCATGAAATTCCTTCTCCTTGAAGGGGAGGTTTCTGCTGGCAACAAAAGCCCTGCAAAGACCAAGCAGCACCAGAGCAACAGATGTGAACAGATCAGGGATGGGGTGTGCTTGGGGAAGCTGGTGTCAGGAAACCCTTTTCAGTGCCAGAGGCTGTTTCATCTCAAGAAGTGCAGATCTCAGGGCTGTGAAGCTGCAGGTGGGAATGGAGCCACTGGCATCCCTTGGACATGGTTGGTGCTGCTCAGGTCAGTGAGCATGGGTGCTGGAGCAAGAGAGAAGCCACCGGGTCATGCCATCACTCTGTCCAATGGCTGGAGAAGGCCAGAAATGTCCCCCCTCCGGAGGGGAGATCATAGAGCCACCTCTCTTTCCCCTTGTTATCCCCACTCTCTGGGGCTCTATGCTTGTCTCCTGTGGGCTAATTCATCTCATTTACCATGGAAGTTGCAGGGTATGAGCACTTGCTGGTTTATCTGCTTGAAAGCCCTCGGCATAGCCCAGGCACTGTGTAAGTATTAAATGTAAAATTTATTAATACATACACAGAGAGCTCATTAGCCACTGAGATAATTATTTATGGCTAGTTGCTTAGCTGGGGGGCGGAATGTACAAAGGCTAACAGGGTGGGTGATGTGAAAACCTCTCTGTGTGAAGGCATATATGTAATTTTGTGTCCTGCTACGTAAGTGCTCCACGTCATGTAGGGGCAAGCAGGGACATGACCTTTCTCATTGCTTCAGTTTCCCCATTTGAGGAAGAGGAGCATCCTGCAGAGAAGGGTGCTTGTGCCTGTCACCAAAAATGCTTTGGTGCCATACTTTTGCTCTTACTCTGCTTTCCCCAGCTGCAATCCCACGGTGCATTTGGGCAGAGGGCTCCTGATGGAATGGTTGGCTCTGTCTGCCTGCAAATATCTGTGACAGCAAGGGTGGTTTTGGCCCCCGTATATGTGTGCTGGAGATGGCTTGCAAAGGGCCCTGGCACAAAGAGCCCCACTGAGGGGCTGCGGTGCACCCCGGGAATGCAAACCATCCTCTCCGCTTCCTCTGCTCGCTGTTCTAAAGATCCCTCAGGCATCTGGGCACAGATCCCCAGACCCACATCTGTGGAGCAGCCAGTGGAGATGGAGGGTCCTAAGAGGAGTTTTCCTTCTTCTCACCATGGCACATGCCAGAGCAGCACTTGGATTTGCAGGATTTCCCTGTGTTGTTGCCCTTGCAGTCTTGAGGCAGGTCAAGAAGGAAATAATAGAGTCATAGAATGTCCTGAGTTGGAAGGGACCCACAAGGGTCTTTGAGTCCAACTCCTGTCCCTGCACAGGACAACCCCAAAGTTCACACCATGTGTCTG
The DNA here is from genome assembly GCF_036013445.1 of Caloenas nicobarica. Classification (NCBI taxonomy): domain Eukaryota; kingdom Metazoa; phylum Chordata; class Aves; order Columbiformes; family Columbidae; genus Caloenas; species Caloenas nicobarica. Next base: position 9,762,129 of record NC_088284.1, read on the forward strand.
AGGGCGTTGTCCATTTGTTTCTTGAATACCGTCAGGCTTGGGGCCGTGACACCTCCCTGGGGACCCTGTCCCAGGGCTCCACTACCCTCTGAGTGAAAAGTCTTTTCCTAGTTTAGGTTCAATAAACCTAAATCAAAATGAAGATGATGTTTCTGTTGAGGAGCTCCAGCTAGGCAGGATGGGTTTGGAAAGCATCAAACATGTTCCTGTGGGCCCTGCACGTCAGCTGCTTCGTTCCACCTTCCCTCTATGTCTCTCCACTGGACCATTGTCCTGTTGGTCCCCATTGCATTGCAATTGCACACATCACGCTGTCAAGTCGTCACTCATCCTCACTAGAAGGGCAGGATCACAGCTCACATTTCACCAAGCTGCCCCAGGTCCACCACTGGGAGCTGCGTGTGTCTGTCCCACCATTGGTTCCCATCTTCTCTCCACTGTGGCTTTACAGGGCTGGGGGTAAATCTGTAATTTCCGCCTTCGTTATGCATCACCACGGCTCCTCTTCAGCTCCGGGACTTTATGTCGTAAGCCCTGCTGTGCCTGGCTGGTGTGCTGTGCTACAGCAAAGGATGTGGTCCTTGGTGGGGCTGGATGCTCAGAGGCATGTCACTGGCTGGGGTGCAGCATCATAACATCTCCATCTTCTGTACTTCATCCTCATGCTATCACCTGACCTGAAAAGCAGCGTATTTTGGAGAAGCAGGGTGATGCAGGAGCAGGGCAGCTTCTCTGAGGATCACTTCTAGACAGTGATCTCAGCAGGGTTGGTGGGAAGGGATCTGTGGAGGTGTCTAGTCCAATGTCCCCCTCAGGAGTATCCACAACAGTAGGCTGTGGCATTGTCCAAAGAGCCCTGACAGTCTCCAAGGGTGGAGATCCATCCTCTCTGTGCGTACCTGTCCCAGGGCTGCACCACCCTCCTGGAGAAGAAAGTTTCCTCCATGTCCAGCTTGAACCTCTTGTTCTGCCTGTGCCATCAGTCAGTGTCCATCCAGGAGGGCTGACCCTGCAGCACAGGCACAATCCGCCTCAAATCCCATGTGTAACCGGCAATGTAATGACCAGAAGTGGGGACAAACCATCCTTCCCTCTTTGCTCAAGAGAGCTGAGAGGCTCTGGGTGGGTGGGCTGCGAGCCGGAGGATCCCACCCATACCCAGCCTGTGGGAAGTGGAGGCTCCCAGAAGGAGTTCTGGTCACCCTTGCCCATCCCCATCCTGAAGCAGAACTGGTGTCCACAGAACAAGACAGGGCTGCTCCAGCACTGGGGAGGGGACTGTCCCCATGGTGCCCCTTCCTAAAGGGAGGTGACACTGGCCAGTGAGGCTGCCACATGTTCACATGGCAGTGTGGTTTAGTGGGACTCCTACACCTGACACGGGGCAAGAGGGACGTGGGGACCTGGCTCAGCTCCAGTAAGAGCCTCAGCAAAGCCAGGTAGGAGAAATGCCTCCTCTGAAGCTGTGCTTTTGGTTTCTCTTTTGTCAGGGGCCTTAAATTATTGCCTTGGAAAGGAGCATTGCTTTCAAAGACCTGTCTTCCAGGAACGGCTCCCTCAGCCCTTCTGGATGAGTGCCAATGTGTTTGCACTGTGTTTAAGGACAAATAGGAAATAATTCAAGGTGCCTTTTCCCCCTTCCCAGCTTAGTACTGCTGCCATCAGCTACAGACAAGCTCTCAGCCACAGACCTGGGCACCCCAAAGCTTCCCCCTGCTCCAGGGGCCAGGCACTGGGCAGGCGGAGGACAGGCAAGGCAGGCAGGTCTGTGACCCATTGCTGCACTGAGCCTTTCTCCATGCAGGGCTAACGGGTGGTGCGCAGCTCCAGTGTCACTGCCAAGCAGATCCTTAAGTGTACGGCCAGGAGAGGCAATGACCTGTTGTGAGCCAGCAGGAAACGGAAGGGAAAATATCTTTACTGTATGCAATAGCAGAAATCAGAGGAGAGCTTGAGTAAGATGCTGTGACTCTTACTTTAGCTATGTTATCTAAAACTATCCACCCATCTGCCTAGTCATCTGTCCGTCCATCCCTGCATCCATCCATCCTTCCATCCATCTCCACAGCCATTTGAACTACCAACTATCCACGCAACTCCACTGCTGTTCATAGGTCCTTCCATCCCTCCCTCTACCTACTCTCCCATCTGTCCACCCATTCCTCCATCCACATACACTGCCAGCCAACCAGCTGCTTACACTCTCACTCCTCCAACCTCTTACACATCTCTGCATCCCCATCTATGCCCATCCATCCATCCATCCATTTGATAGTCATCCATCCTTTCATCTTCATACAATTCCCTCCATTCCATCTGTGCCCATCCAGCTAGCTGTCCATCTGTTTATGGTCACATGCATACATTCATCTGTCCACCTGTCCAGCTTCTTCCACACTTCTGCCTATCTGCCTGTTTATCTGGGCCCATTCCAGCTAGCCCTCGTCACACAGACCCCTCAGCTTAGATGTTCTCCCCTCTTTCTGCCTGTCAGTTTATGTGCTAAGCTTTTTAAGACATTTGAAACACACTTGTCTGATCAGTGCAGTTTCTCAAACATCCCCACCGTTGACTAGTGCCTGAGATGATCCTAAGGCATCTCATCAGCACTTTACTCACTACAACCCAATTTTTCCTTGTCCTTAGCAGTCCCTTTCCCAGCAGGGATAGCATCCCCAAAGGTGCTGTTTCCTTGTCAGAAGTAGTTGTCCTGACAGACCATCTGCAGGAGGACTCAGACCTACCAAGGACTCTTCCAGGGCAAGCTTTGCCCTGGGGCTCTCTCCTTTGCAGATGGGCTCAGTCTGTGGACTTTCACACAGGAATGGCCAGGTAGTCCCACCTATCTACAGGACCCAGGAGCTGATGTCTAGAGTGGGAGAAAAGACCAGAGCAAGCATGGGAAGTGCTCCTCCCATCCTTCCCCACCATCAGCTGCCTGCAGACTCCCCGGGCTCACTGGGTAGCTCAGTATTTTACTGCCCTGGGTGGTGTCTTCTGCCAAAATGTTGACATCCACAGCATCTGATCAACGTGGTTTTCTGTAATTTAATCACACTTTGTGTGAAAAAGCGCTTTCTTCTGCTTGTTTTCCTTTGCTGGCCCTTAATTATTTTGTTAGGAGAAAGAGCAAGTGATCCTTTTCTAGTTGTCCTCTCTATGTCAGTCGTTGTTGCTTATATGTCTGTCACGTCTCCACTCAGTTGTCTCCTTTTACGGATGAAGGGAGGGATCTGCTAAGCCATCCTTACACAGAGGCTGTTTCCAGCCTTTGCTCTTCCCCCTTTTTTCTCTCTGCTCTGTTTTCCACTGCACTGTCCTCCTAATGGCACAGGGACAGATTTGTGTATGGCTTTTAGAGTACAGTGCTTTTCATGTTCTTCTCAATTACTTTCTGAATAATTCCTAGCATTGGGTTTGCGTTTTTGGTTGCCACTGAGCTGCTGTTTTCAGGCAAGTGAGCGTGATGACTCCAAGATAAATTCTCATGGAGGTTGCACCTCATTTGGAGCTGTGAGTGGCAGGAGAAGTAAGTGCATCCCTGTTACTGCCTGGTGGGTCTGTACCGTAATATCTCTCTGCAACACTTTTGCACCCAGCTGTAGTTTGGCTGCCCTGGCAGCCTCAGCAGCACACTGTCTCCTCTCGCTCCCTCAACCACTTTTCCCCGTGAGTTACGAGGGTTTTGGGCAGCTCTGATCCAGCTCTGGTCTCTGTCGGACTTCACCGGTGACGTCTTATACTGCCACGTCTGACCGCTTGTTCTTGCCTTTGGTCTCCTGACTTTTAGTGGCTATAAATCCTTGCAAGGACTTTCCTCATGTGTCAGGGCTGCTTGGATTTCTGGGGAGGCACCTTGTCAAATGTGTTTTTGAAACCCAGGAGTATTTAGAGAACTGAATTACCCTTGCCTGTGCACAAAGCCTTGATGAAGCCTTGAAGGAACCACATCACCTGCTCATCTGCCTGTCTTGCTTCACCCCTTGTCTTGCACACACAGACACATGCAGCTTCATCCTTGCCACGCTTAGCACAGCCAGTGTAGCAACACAGGAAAGATTCGATTGCTAAGGATCATTAATGAATGTCAGCTCGAGCTCCTGTCCAGAAACCTGAGAAAATTCAATTAGGCAGCTGGTGCACAATGAGCTGAATTGCCCCACTCGCAAGATACTAAATCAAGCAGCTCAGCAAGGCATCATCTTATTGTAGAGAGAGAAGCCAGGCAGGGAGACAAACAGCATAGCATGCACTGAGCAGCTGCCCCTTTCCAAATCATGACATGGTTAGGTTGCAATCCTCCCACCTGATTTCCTGGGCAGGGAATGTCAAGGGCAGCTGCCTCCTTTCCACCTCTGCTAATAAATAACTTGAGTTTGCTGGTGACACGTCCTAGGATTTGTCATCTCTCTGCTGGGAATTTCTGATGTGTGCATTTGGTTTGCATCCTGCAACAAACCACATAGATACAGGAGTGGCAATGACTTGCTAGTGTGAGCGTCCAGCTTTGCTGTGAGGCATTTGACTGGTGAGCCATATATGTACCCCTGATGTCTTCTCCAAGGTAAAGGTCAGAGGAAAACATTCTGTGAGACGGAGGTATGGACATGGTTTGTGAGTCCCAATCTGCTGGTCCATGCCAGTTGATGCACTCTGGTCTAAGATTAAAATAAATCATTATCAGAGCCAGGAGGAGAACTTGGGCTTCCCTGGCCACCAACACAGTGTCAGTCCATGCCCAGGTTCTTCCCTCACTTCCTAGACAAGTGATGGTAAGATGCTATTTCCAAGGCAGCCCTGCGCCCTGGTTTCTCAGCTCACCGGGTTTTCTCCTTTTCCTCCTCACAGACAGCCACATCCAGTACGAGCGAGTAGGTGCAGATGTGACCATGAAGTGTGGCTCCATGGACTGGGATGCAGCCGTGACCTGGACAGCCAATGGCACCGACATCGATGAGTCCCACCTGAATGGGTCCTACTTGATCCTGAAGAACGTCGACCTGACGCAGAGTGGCCAGTACTCCTGCTACGAGGGCTCCTCATGGCATCTCAAATACCAGACCTACCTGAGGGTGGGAAGTGAGTACCCCAGCATGTGAAGTTGAGAGGCACAGAGCCGTGCTCTCTGCTCCCATAATGATCTCTCATAGCTTCCTCCTGCCATGACAGCTCCTCTACTTTCCATACATACAGTTGCCTGCTGCACCCTGCCGTACAAGCACCCCGTGATATGCTAATCCCAGCAGCAGGATGCCAGAATCAGCCCCACCTGCCCCAGACTTTGCATCAAAGCCAGTAGATGCCCCAGGAATACTTTGGGAAGGGATATTGCTTCTCTGTCCAGCCCAATGCCCACCTGGAGTCTTGTGTGAAGCTCTGGAGCCCTCAGCACAGGACAGACACGGACCTGTTGGAGAGGGCCCAGAGGAGCCACAGAAATGATCAGAGGGCTGGAACAGCCCTGCTGTGAGGACAGGCTGAGAGAGTTGGGGTTGTTCAGCCTGAAGAAGGCTCCAGGTAGACCTTATTGAAGCCTTTCTGTACTTAAAAGGGGCCTATAAGAAAGATGCAGACAGACATTTTGGCAGGGCCTGTTGCAATAGGACAAGGGATGATGGTTTTAAACAAAAAGAGGGGAGATTAAGGCTAGACATGATGAAGAAATTTTTTTAAATGAGAGTGGTGACACACTAGCCCAGGTTGCCCAGAGAGGTGGTAGATGTCCCATTTCTGGAGACATTCAAGGCCAGGCTGGATGGGGCTCTCAGCAATCTGATCTGGTTGAAGATGTCCCTGCTCATTGCAGCGGGTTGAACCAGACGTCCTTTGAAGGTCCCTTCCAACCCAAACTATTCTATGATTCTATGACCACCATCTGTGCAGACAGAAGGAGTTTGGGATGAGCTATGAGAGCGGATTGCAACTGGAAAGGAGAAGTCCTGGCCACGGTCACTGCAACATGGTTGTTTCAGAGGAGCAGCCTCTGTGGATGCAGTTGCTGTGTGTTTGCAGGAGCCACGTGCACAGGTGTGTTGGAGAACAGCCGTGTGTTCCCCAGCATTTTGCATATCTTGAGCACAAGATACGCTGATTCACAGGTTTCAGCGTGGGAGATAAGAGTTGTGCTATATTTCACGTGATGCTGAGAGCTGATAGGAGCTATGCGTTTGGTGGGCTGTGTTTGTACAGCTGATGGCAACTGTGTGTTTTGCAGTACGGCATCTGCAACTGGCAGCGGTGGGTGTCTGGGAGCACCAGCCGGTGTAGCTGGTTGTGGGATGGTGACTGCTGTGGAGGATGCTGCGGGGCACCAGCTGGGAGCCACAACAGGTGGGGATGCATTCTGTAGGTCCTTGTACTTTCCCAGGTTTTGGGGGATGTGGCAGAGCCTTTCTCTGCTTGTCTCACCTTCAGGACCTTTCATCAGAATGAAGGTGGTTGTTTCCATCCTAGACCATAATCCAGGGGCAGAGGGTTGCAGGAGGACCAGCTGTCGTGGAGGTACACCAGAGTCAATTGAGGCAGGCAACAGGCTCCAAACAGACTTTGTTCTAACCAGAGCTGTTTAACAGAAACCAGCTACAAACAGAGTTTATCCAAAGTTAATTTGGCACTTTGGTAACATTATACAACACAGGTTCAGATACTGGTTAGTGGTTCAATTACTACACAACCGACTCAAACTCAAAGCCCTCAAATCCTGAAATTCTAGAGCAGGAGTGTCAAACTTGGTTTCACAGGGGGCCACATCAGCCCATATCAGTTACATTTATACAGTCCTAAAATTACATTCGGCCCTTTGAAGGCAACTGCAAGGCTGATGTGGCCCCTGTTGAAAATGAATTTGACGCCCCTCCTCTCTAGAGTGATGGTTCAAAATGGGCATCTTCCCACTCTGTGTCAAAGTGAGGACTCTCCAGGGTACCCAGATCACTTACCAGATCGGCAAGGTGTCTCAGTCCCTGCGTAACGTTCCTTAGACGGCCAGGCTAAGGAGGAGAGTCTTCAACTGCAGACCCACTGCTCCAAAGAAGACCAACTCAACTGGGGTCTCCAGTGGGCTCCATTTATACCTGAGTTGAATCTGAGCTGTGGTAATTTATGGTAATTGTCCAGAACCTTCTCTCAATCAAGGTGTCTCATTGGTCAAAGGCCCTGCCTGTCAACCAAGGGGTGTGTGCATGATCGTAGTGGTCCATCAGCCTAGAAGTTTCTGTTGGTCTGGGGAGGGGGAGAGTGCGTCTGCCACACCAGCCATGGCCTGCTTAAGCCCTGCAGATCAGACAGGAGGGTCTCTCTGCACCTGTAGATCAGACCGAAGAAATCCAAGTTTTCAGGGATGCTACACAGTGTCCAGCTTGTGATTTTGGGGTCCGCTGGGAGGGATCCTCGCACATGGACCAAGGGGAAGGGATGCTGGAAGAAGCTGAAAGGCAACGTGAGAAGCAGGTGTGGGGACAGCAGGCAGCACAGGGCAGGGGGTGCGGCAGTGAGTATGTTCTGGGTCTGGAAGCACGGCGGACAAAAACGCACTGGTAGATGAGCCGGGGGACTCTCAGCTGCACTGTCGACGTGAGGAGGTGCTCATGGGTCATTCGGTGCTGCTCACATGTGGTTCAGAGGTGCTCATGGGTGGTGAGGTGGTGCTCATGGGTGGTTCAGACATGCTCAAGTGTGGTTCAGAGCTGCTTGTGGGTGGTGAGGTGCTGCTCACGTGTGGTTCGGAGGTGCTCTTGGGTGGTGGGGTGGTGCTTGTAGGTGGTTCAGATGTGCTTACAGGTGGTGAGAAGGTGCTCACGGGTGGTTTGGTGGTGTTCACGAGTGGTGGGGTGGTGCTCACGGGTGGTTCTGAGGTGCTCATGGGCTGTTTGGAGGTGCTCACGAGTGGTTCAGAGGTGCTCATGGGTGGTTTGGAGGCCGGGCAGAGAGGAGCTGGAGGAGGCTGTGCACCTCCTTTGCTTGGGCACATGCTTGCAAGACCCCACCTGGGGAGAGGTCCCAGGCTGTGCCACTGCACGGGGGGCTGCAGCCCAGGTCTGGAGGAAATGAGGGGACTGGGGAGGGGGCTGCAGCCTCCAACCACCTCCTCTGCAGCTGTGGCTTCACCGTGACTTTGCAATGGCTCTTCTGTCTGCTAAGCACCTTGCTAATAGTACCCCTGTCAATCCACGCAAGGACCTGTGGGAATTGCTCAGTGTTATAGCCCAAATCCTGCTGTTTCCTATTACTGTGTGTTCCCATTTGCCGGCAGCTCATATCCCCCCTGAGCATCAGGCATCTGAGGAGCCCAGTTGGACACAGCAGAGGCCACCAGCCCCAGGAGAGAGGGCGACAAATAAATAAGCAAATGCCTGGTGTTGTTAATGCAATTAAGCATGCAAGGAACTAATCAGGTGAGATGCTTTTAGCGGTAATTAATTTAATTGCCTAGATTTTAATTTAATGTTCTCTACGAGGTTTCTTTTCCCAGCGCTGCCACCCCCAGCCCCTGCCTGCATCCCCCAACTTTCCTGCCTCTGCAGGGCATGACTGATTCCCACAAGGTGCATGGGCTGCTGCAGAGTAGCGGGTTTGGGAGCATCTCAGGAGGGGATGGAGATGGAGATGGGGATGGGGATGGGGATGGAGAAGGAGACGGTCGTGGGGATGGAGATAATGGAGATGGGCGGCTTGTGAGAGGTTTGCAGCATGGCCCTGTGGTAGCATCCCTGCTGAAGCTGAGTGCACTGGGAGCCCAAACCTGCAATATGAGGGATTTTGAACACATTTTGTTTCAGTTGCACAGGAAGGTAAATTAAAACAGGCCTGTGTCTGTGCTTTCCCTTCTTACTGGGGCAACAAGAAAGATGACAGCAACAGGAGTAAGTGGCTGGGGGACAGCACAAAGAAGTGCTGGAGATCTAATTAAATAGACGACGGTACCTGGAGCATGCCCCCCAGGTGAGGCAGGGGCGCTCCCAGGCAGACAATTCCGCAGGAAGGATGTGGGGAGGGAGCAGAGAAGCATCAAGGACCAGGAAAGGGTGTCAGTTAGCAAAGCAAGCTCATTCGTGGGGGTCAGGGATAAAGGGAGACCTGCCAGGAGTCAAACTGAGTAAGACCTTGCAGAGGAAATGAAAAGAGGGGTTAGCCATATAAATCCGGAGCAAACAAGGAGAGAAGAGCGGAGCTGGCCATGCAGCCAGGTTTCAGGGGAGATTAAAGGTAAAACTGGCAGATCCTGATGCCAAATGAACCCCACTGGGTCTGAGTGGCAATGCTCAAAGCAAGAGCAGCACAGGCTGGCAGAGGGGAGGGAGGATAAACCTGGAGACAGTCCTCCACTGTGGAGGCACCTTCAAAGCAAATGATGCATTGAAGGCTTGGGGAGCACATCATGCCCAGGTGAGGACATCTTCTGTTCATTAGCAAGGCTCATTAGCAGCTGAGAGGTCAGCGGCGATACCCAGTGCTGTGGGGAGAGGCGACGTGTCTCCTGTGCTTGAGAGAAGGAAAAATTCCAGTCAGGCAGCCTGACAGCGGGACTGCAGGGCACGCTTGGATGAGGGAACAATTAAAGACATGGAGACAAATGGAAAATGGGAGAAAAATATAAGGAGGACTTGCCAGGGATATATCACACCAGATTAACCTGATTGCTCTCTTTGATAAAGGAACAGATTTCCTAAGCCCAGAAATGTGGTCGATGTAATCTGTCTTGACTTCAGTGAAGTATTTGCTATGATGCAACATGGGAAATTATGAGTTAAACCAGAGAAAATGTGGATTAGTACGAGAGTTGGAACACAGCTTAGGAAATGGCTAAAGGGGATCAGATTGTGCTGAAAGGGGAGCTGTTGGGAGGGATGGGGGAGCTTCAGCATCAGCCTTTGGACCACTCTCAGTGGTGTTACCCATAATGGCTCTGGCCCAGGAGGACCAGGGACCACTGGTGGGATGTGCCAGTGGCTGTGGGGGGACCCAGGGATTTCTGGGGTGGGGATTTCATGCTGGGGGGGCCAGGATGCTACATAATGGCGCAAAAGGCACAAATTGCATGAAGGTGTTTCATCAGTGTGCTTCAGCAGGCAGGTGGGAGGACACAGGTAGCTCAGCTGGTCCGTGGGGTAGGATTTGACACCCAGGTCCACACCATGGGTGATGTAGTTGGGAGCCTAGCAGCAGCCCATAGAGGCTGGGGGTAGCCAGGCTGTTTTGTCCCCGGCAAAGATGAGAACACAGGCACACGTACAGTGGGGACAGTGTGCATCCAGGGGTGGTGTGACCGACAGATGGAGAGCCCACCTTGGAGACGAGGAAGGACGCATGGGCTTGCTTATCCTTAAGGGTCCCAGATCACCCATCTCCAGGACATGAATCATCCCAAGCACAAAACAGCTCAGAGGAAGGTGGCACTTCTCCAGGACTGCCTCTTCCAGGGGACTTTGAGCAGCGACGTGTTGCTCTGACCCCTTTTTTTCAGGCAGCTGAGCATGACGTGAAGCAGAGGAGAGCAACCAGGATGCTCTGTGTTTGTCTCCAGTGGATCACCTGCCCTACAGCCTGGAGAGCCGCAGATGCCTGGGCATGGCCAGATGAAGCAGGCGATGCGTCCAGGGCTTTTTGTATGCCAGGTATCTCTGGACTGAGCCCAGGGCTGAGCATGGGGAGGGGGCAGGTGGGAAGGGAAGGCTCTGGGTACCAGGAGCACAGTGCCAGGCTCCCAGCTTCCCCCGCGAGCTGCAGCTCTGTGTTTGGAAACGCGTGGCCGGAGGGCCTGGGGATGGATGTAAGAAAGACGTTGGGAAATAATGCGCTCTTGAGGTTTGGCACACGGCTCCGTGCATTACAGAATGTTATAAAAATACTGCTAATGGGCCAGAGAGGAGTGGAAACGCGCGGCAGAAAGGCTGCCAGAAGCTGGAGAGCGCACATGGGAGCAGGGAGGCCTTGTGTGCAAAGAGGGAAGGGAAGGAGGCAGCCAGGGCGGGCGTCCATCTGTCCTTCCGCTCCCATCTCTCCATCCCTTTCTAACCTGCTTATCTCTGTCTTGACCCATTGGCTCTGCCCATTTGCATCTCTCCTTTCGCCCCGCTGCCCAGCTTTGGGGACGCCCGAGCGCTGCCTCCGTTGCTCTGCCTGCTGCCGGGTGGGCTGGGATGCAGGCGAGGATGGGGTCTGCGTGGGAAAGTGTAACAAAATTCCCTCCAGCAGCAGGGACATGGGTCAGGATGGAGATGGCGGCTGGTGCGGCGGTGGCACTGGGGCCTCACAGCCTGATGCCAGCCCCAGTCCTGTCCCATGGGCATCGCTGCCTCCCGGGCGATGGTGGGAAAGGGACTGGCAGAAGGCGAGTGGCTCTGGGCTGGCCTCCTTCCTCCATGTCTGTCACTGCAGTGGCTGGCAAGAGAAAGGGGAAAAAACATGCGGTTTGACGGAAAACGACATGGAAAAACAACCAAATTAACAGAAAAACAAACAAAGCAAAACCAGAGAGAGGGCGGGGGAAGGGGCAAAGCAACAGGAACCACATGTGAGCAGGGAGGCCAGGAGAGCCCGAGTATGTTCTCTGGCCTGATTAGCAAGCGATCAAACATTGGCCACTAATAAATAATCAGACCTCCTTTGTCTCTGCCTTAGAAGTCCCTTTCCTCCCAGCTGGGCTCCAGCTGTAACTGGAGGGTTGGACTGCAGTTTGCATCTTTGTGTTGTTGTTGTTTCTATAACTTTTTTCTTTTTTGCCCATCCAAAATAAAGAAGAGACAAAGAAGGTAACAACCTCTCAGGGTAAGACATGCACCTCTGGCTCTCCAGGAGCAGGATGCAGCACCAGGGCAGGTGTGAGCATCCCATGATTTGCAGGAGCATAACAGCACAGGAAGGCAATGCTGGTGACTGGTGTCTGCCCACCTGCTTCTGTAGGTTGGTTTCGTGGGAAAATCTGCAGAAGGGCACTGCCAACACTCCAGCTTGGAAAGACAGCGATTTGGCTGTTTCTGGCAGCCAGTGGTGAGGATGCTTGTGCCTCAGAGCAGGGTGCTGTCGGTTGGGTCAGTGCTCCTGCCACTGGCACGGATGCTGATGGAGCTCGGGGTCAGCGCGTGCAGATATTTCCCTGCTGATGTCCAGCGATCTGTGACACAGAGCTTGGTTTGCTTTTTGTTGTTCTTGTTGTGTTTTCTTTTTTTTTTTAAAAAAGCCCTTTTGATGGATTTTTTCCCCCATGAACTTATCCAATCCCTTCCTGCTGCCGTGTAAACTGAGGCTATTTCGAGAGCAGCAAGTTAAACAGGACTGCAACCATTCCCTGGCACTGGGGCCAGCTGGCAGGGAGGGGCACCCGCCCCTGCAATTCATCCCTCTCGCCCCCCACAATGTCCTCCTGTCCCTCAGGGACAGCCCTGTGCCAGGTCGGCCCCAAGGCTGTGCCCAGGCCATGCATTAACATTAGCCTGGGCCAAACCTATCGCAGGGATGGAGCTAATAAATTTAAGCACGTGGCTGCTGATGTTCCAGCATCAGGACGTGCACCCCAAAGCTGTTTGGTTTATTGCTAGTGATGTGGTTGATTTTTTTTCTGTACATGGCTGGGTAGGTGCAATGGCCCTGGGGGGCTTCACAGCCAAGTGTCACCCCCTGGTTTCTGAGAGCCATGGAAAGGGAGCGTTACAGACGAGGTCAACCAGATTGCAGAAGTTCTTTGTTCATCAAAATTCGACTTTATTTCGTGAGGCATGCAGGCTCTCCAATTGCTGCCTTTCCATGCTGAGCTGTTTGTTTGCGGCTGGGAAAACTCAACAGTCAAACTTCGCTGCATGTGCCCAGATTTCGGGTCTTGGCCTGGCTGGGAGCTGGAAAGGCATGCTGGGTAACAAAATGCAAATTGCCATCCCAGTTTTTTAAGGAGAAAGAAAAAAAAAAAAACAAAGCAAAACCAAAACCAACCACCCAAAAACCTCACCACACTCCCAAATGCAGTTATCCCTAATTGAATGAGGAGCCGAACTAGAAAAACAAACACGTTTGCAGGCAGCGGGCGACCTTACTGCCCCATCTGGCAGGATGCGTGCTGCCGTGTCACAGCGGAAGGGCTGTATGAAGTGGTGCTGTGTGTGTGCACACACTCGCACGCTCTTGCACGCTCTTGCACGCTCGCACCCGTGCGAGCACGCACCCGCGCCCCGTTGCGTTCCTCCTGTCCTTCCCCTCGCTGGGCTGGGCAGCCTGCCCAGCTGCAGCATAGCAGAGTGATGCTTCTTTGGCTCACTGCATAAAATATGATAATCTGGGCCAGTCGGTGTCAGAAACAATAAAAAAATCCCCTCTCCCATCCTCGCGGCCCCCCCCTTCATGCGGGGAGCTGGGGGCGGCGGGGAGCGCGTGGCGGTGGGGCGAGCGGAGCGGCACGTGGCATTTATTAGGTGCTGCGGCATGGGAGCACAGCTCCTGCCGCTCTGCCCTGGCCTCGCCGATGCTCTGGCCTGCAGAGCCTCAGGGAAGAGCACGTCTGGGAGGTGGCCAATGTGTGCAGGGTCCCATGTCCTGTGGCGGGTCCCCACTGGCACCTGAAGGGACTTGGCCCCATGCTTGACCCCACCGACCGATGAACCTATGCCAGGTTGGGAGCTGTGGAGAGCTCATAGCTTCGCCCTTCGCCTGGGTCATGGCAGCAGCATCGCGTGGCATGAGAGCACCAAGAAGCAGAGAAGGTGGCCACCCCTTGGCCAGCCTGCTTCTCAGGGTGGCGGTGGGAGAGTCGTGGTCTTGCCAGTGACCAGCCAGAGCCAGAGCACACATCAGTGAGTGTGCTCCCAAGTGCAAGGACCCCCTTGGTGAGCCCCCAGCAAAGTCCTAAACTTTGGACCTACATGTGAAACGAAGCCAGAGGCTCCCTGTGCATCCCTCCCTGCAGTGGGACTGGGGACGAGTTCATGGGATGGAGCAGAGGAGCAGCCTGACTTTTCTCCCTGACCCGTCCCAGCAGCTGATGGACTGAAGGAGAAGAGGAAAAAGTGCTTTGAGGCTTGGCAGCTTGACTGGGAAACCCTCCCAAGTCCTTGTCTAGCACAAATGCTGAAGGCTGCGTGCCATACCAACGTCCCGTGTCTCAGGCAGATGGCAGCACAGCCTCCTCCTGCTCTCCTGAGGTTTGTTTATCCTCCTTAACATGACAAAACCAGCTCCCTAATTAAAGAAGCCCAAGTCCAGTCTAAACAGCTTCCCACAGCCTCTGCTTCAGAGGGATGGGAATTAGGGCTGCCCTGAGGCTGTGAGGACAAAGCCGCCTTGGCCACAGTCTTGGACCTTTCGTGCCAGGAGAAGCGCAGGGGACACATGCTGGAGGGGACACACGCTGGTGGCACGGCACTCTGCACTGGCCTCCACGCCAGGAAGGATTTTGTCTCAGCTGCTCATAAGTGCCTCTTGTCAAAATATTTGGCGTGAGCTTCCTGCCGCCCACCATTGGTGGGTCCTCGGCTTCAAGTGCACTGGGAAGGGAGGGACGAGCCTGGATGTGGCCACCTCCTGTCACCGCAGCCATGGGGCAGAGGGCAAAGGGCGGATTCTCCATGTGTGGATGCTGCTTTTCCTTCTCCACTTAAGGAAAATCACAGTCTGCTTCCCTGGTGGTGCTTGAAGAAGAAACCTCACTGATGTCACCAGCACAGAGTATAGCTCTTGGCCATCGCCGGCCACATGTGCCCATGTCTAAAGGGACCCAGACCAGGTAGTCACCCCAGGGACAGAAGACCCTGCAGTGGGGATCCTCTGTGACCCCATCTCTCCCACCTGGAAGGAGAGGAGATGGCAGGCAGCAACAAATCCTTATCTTTTTGCAGCTTTCAGTGCTTCTCCATTCCTCTTTGAAACTACCAGTGGTGGCCCAGGCAGGAGGTGAGGTCCTGGCTGAGGGCTCAGCTGGGTTGGAGCAGGATCCGGTTTACTTCAGCATGAAAGACATTGTCATTAGCTATGGTTTCCCAAGCCAGTACGTCTGCTGTGAATAATTTAGCAGAGTAAATGTGTGCTAACAGCAGGTCAGGGTGGGGAGGAGAGTCTTGGTTCTGGAAAGCAGGGAAGGGCACTGGGAATAAAGTGAGATTATTTTCCTCTCATTAGCAGGACAGGGTGTTGTCTCCCCCCGGAAAAGGAGTCAGAGGGTTCCCATGCCCGATGGATCCCTTCTCTCCCCAGTCCCCTCCCAAGCTGTCAGCATCAGTACCAGAGGCAACTGCAGGACAATTTCCAGTTGCTCTTGCTTCAAGCACTTTAATGCTGTTTAAACAATTACGCAGTTGATAAATTTTGACAAGAAGAGATAGAAATAGCCTGGGAGAGCCACGCAGTAGAAATGCTCTAAACAGATGTCCCTTTTCTACCCCCTCCTCTGCTCCCTGGGGGTCTTTATCGTTTGCTGCCAACTAAACAAGACAGTGTTTGCTTGAGTTGGGATGGTGGGGAGGGGGAGAAAAATCCCTTATTAAAATGGTTTATGATATGGTCCCTAGGGTGACGGCTGCTTGTTTTCTCTCCAGGATGGTCTTCTCTGCACCGACAGGAGCTGTGCACAGCCTGCCGACTGCAGATATGGCTAACGAGGGGCTGTTCGTCCCTGTCCCCACTGGTTCACTGGCTACCAGACTGGGCAGCCTGACTGCCAGGGACACAGGGGAGGGAGAGGGGCATGGGCTGATTTCCTAAAGCAAGTGAGCAATGATAACCTGCTGGGCCAAGCAGCATGGGGAAATTTGGTCTCGCTCTGGGGACGTGAAGAGCCAGAGGCCATCAGTGCCTGCACAGAACCTCATGCAGTGGGGACCAGGGGTGGCTGCCTGGTGCTGCGGTTTGGCCCAACTGAGAAATGTGGAGGACAGAGTGGCCATGAAACCAGGGCTGGATGAGAGTCAGGTCCACCGAGGAAGCTTGATGTCCTGCGTGGCTGAGCTTGGATGTGTAGGGAGAGGAGGTGAATGCTGCTGTCCATCTCTGGAGGCCAGGAGATCACTTGGTGGGTCCATGTCAGGAAACCATGGGGAAGTTAGGAGCCGAACCTGAAACCACAGTGCTGTGTTTTCGCTGATGTTGGGCTGCCCTGTTCTGAACGCCCCCGACCCTTGATTATTTTGCCTTGCCACAGCTTTACAGTATGTGCAGCTTTGTGCTGAGCACACGCCAACTCAGTGCATGTTCCACAAGGAGCAGCTTTGTGTGGGGTGTCACACATTGTGGGTGCACATGCCATACCCTCTCAGTCAGGGAAGAAAGCAGAGGGCTGCGAACAGCCCTCTGCCTTTCGGCTGCTTTCAGGATGCTCTGCAACCTGTGTTGTTCCAAGCCAGTGCCTGGGCAGGCTGGAGCCAGGGAGCTGTGAAATGTGTATATGGCGAATGGGCTGGAATTGATCGTCTGTTGTTTTGGAGTTGACATTGTGCCATTCACTTCTTTGGGGAATAGCTGCCGTGCTGAATCCCTGCCTCTGATGGCAGTGGACATGCTGATGGCTTGTCCCATGAGTCCCAATACACACCTATCCTGGAGAAATACCCAAGCCAGTTTGTGCTTCCAAAGCCATCCCCGTGGTGAAGTGAGAGCCCGAAGTGTCAGGCACCGCACAGGCATTTGAGCACAGAGCGGAGGGTGCTGAGCAGAAAGGTGCCTGTGCAGGTGTTGGTCCGGGATGGAACAACCTGCCTGTGTGTACCTGTGCATCCCTGCCTGCACGGCACAGCATCCCTGCCTGCACAGCCATGTGGCTCCATGGCCTGGTGGGCAGCTCTGTTGCTTGAAAGATGGTGTGCAATGGGTTTGGATGTGCCTGTGCCTGCTTTGCAAAGAGAGGATCCTAGCATGGAGGATCTCTGGCTGTTTTGGGCATGTTTCTGGCTGTGTTTTCCTAATGCTTAGTCCTTCATTGCAGGCTTTGTCTCAGCTCTCTGTGTTTGGACCCAAGCTGCTTCCCCTTCCCTCCATGTCTGACTTTCCTGAGTCACCAGCCAGGTGCAGGTGCTCTCTGCAAATGCTCTTTGGCTTCATCAGCGTCTTCCTCCTCTTCCTCCCTTGACCCCACCCAAAACCTAGGGACCTGGACTCCGTTGCTGCACTGAGAACACAGGGCAGCCCCTGCCACCTCCCATTCCCCTCCTTGCCAGGGAAAACAGCCCCCGCTCAGTGGGAAGCCATGGGGTCAGTGCATAAATGAAAAGGCAGGAGGGGAAACTGAGGCACAGACTGGGGAGCAATTTCCCAAAGCCACACAACTGGGCTTAGAAACCAGACTGGTGATTCATAGCCCTCGTCACCCTACCTGGCTTCCCAGCTCGGGAGTGCTGTGTTGGGTCCCCCCACCCCAAGGCTCCCACCTGCCACAGTGCACCCCAGGGGGGCAGCACACCCCAGTCACACAGGACTGGGTCACTCTGCGTCGCGTCGTGGAGCAGTACGGCTCATGGACAGCCAGCCTGGAGGTATCACCTGTGGGCAACCTCCACACATGCTCCTCTTCGTGCCACAGCCTCCATCATCCAGCCCTTCCTCCCATCCCTCCTCCTCCTTCTGCCCAGCCAAGCAAGCAGGAGCTCGCTGAGCATGGCTGGCCAGTATGTAGGTTTATTTCTGCTCCTTTCTGCTCTCTGCAGCAACTCCCGGTCTGCAGCAGGGAGACAGCCACAAATCTTGGGGAGGGGACAGTTCCCATACCCACAGTTGACCTGCCACATTGGACATCAGTGGTGAAAAAAGGTCCCAGATCAGATCCCTGCACTCCTCCTGGAGAAGAGAGTGTGGGAGCTGGTCCCGTGGCCAGGCTTGCTTTTCACATTAATGCAAAGCAAGTGAGAAAACACCGCTGGCTTGGGGGCTGTGCTAGAGCACAGGGCAGCTCCTTGCTGCAAGTGCTGCTGGTGACACGTGGCTTTTGCAAACCAGGCTTCCCTTGCTGGAGCAGCATCAGCACACCAACAACACTCACATCGCCTCTGGAGACTCGGGAGGGGAAACACCACTCACTTTTAACCTGCCGAGACAGTGTTGGTGGGTGTAATTTTTGCCATAGCAGCGCAGCATTGTGTGGGGTCTGCTGCGTCAGCCTGTGGAGGATGCTGAGGGTTTTGTTCAGAAGTGAAAAAGAGTGGTGGGCTTTTTCATGGGCATTAAAAAGCTCACAAAGCTGCCGTGACACATCGTCAGTGACGGCATCATTTTGGTGCATTCCCTTCCCTTGCTTCCCCATCTCATGGCAACTGGTGGATAAGAGCAAACCTTGGGGATGATTCTCACTTGGGGCAAACAGAGCAGCTGCCATGGCAGCTGTGCAAGGTCTGTGCTGCCATGCACCTCCCGGGCTTAATTATGATGAAAAAAAGCAGAACTGCAGAAAGCACAGAAGATACCTCCTACGGGAGGGTGCCAGAATGGAGACAGCCCAAACTGTGAGTTTGTTTTGGGACAGGGAGTCCAAAAAGACCATTCTTGGGTTTTTGAAGCCAAGACTGAGCCAACTATGCTAAATGCTGTGTATTTCTGATGAGGAGGCAATTTTACTTCTTTGCAGATCAGTCCATGGCTGTTATAGGAGGTTTAATGTGAGAAAGACCTTGGAAAACTAGAGAAAGTGCAGAAGGATGCAAAGGGAGCAGGGGAGAATGCCATAAGGAGAAAGACTTAAAATAATCTGTTCAGTGGCTTCAGAAGGAGCTGGAAACATGCCCTGACTCCCATTGGTAATTACCTCCAACGGTGAAGATACTGGGTACTAAACCAGCAAGCAAAGCCATAACTAGAGCCAATGACTGGAAGCTAAGCACAGCCATGTTCAAATTAGAAATGAGGCTCATATTTTTAATAGAAAAAATGATTAAGCATCGGAACAAACTGCCAAAAGCAGTGGCAGCTCCTCTGTCGCTTGTTATCTGCAGAGCAAGGCTAGCTGCCTCACTGAAAGATGATTCAGTCAAACACGAGTTATTGGGCTCAATAGCGGGGTGACAGAGGGATGTAATGGCCTGTGCAACCCAGGAGGTCAGGTGAGATGAACTAATTATCTCTTCTGGCCTTCAAGTTGGTGAGTTAAGGAAGGTGCATATCCCTGTCTTGCAGATTTAGCTTTGCAGTGGCTGTTTCTTTCATCAGATAACGTGACTTGAGTGGTGCGGATCAGGGCTGTGGAAACAAAACTGCAGCACAGCAGGCTGTGGGGTGTTCAAAGGATGCTGCATACCCCTGCTTAGGATGCGGCCAAGACCGTGCCACTCATCCCCTGCATCTTCTGAGATACCTGGTGCTCATATCTGACCTGAAAGACAGTGGAGGAGTGAAGTTTATAAGGAGGGGGGTGGGGAAGGGCAGAGCTGCCCTCTCTGGCTCTAAACTGAGTTAGTCCAAGCACGTGCAGGGATGCTGAGGGACAGTGATGAGATGGGGACAGTGGTGGCTTCCTAAATGTCTCGGCCAGCCACGCTGCCTGCAGCACCGAGCTGCTCCAGGCAGTGCAGGGAGGTTAAATGAAGCACGGGGGGCAGCTGCGATTGATCGCCTTGCAGCAAGGTGGCTGGGCAGGGGAGGGTTGGCAGCAGTCCTGCCGAGCTCAGGAGAAGCACGGGTCCATTCCATCCCAGCCACCAGATGCCTCGTCTTTTTGTGCACCCTGCTCCTGGCCAGGCTGCAGAGAAGAGCCAAGCAGTAGCTGGGTCCTGGGGTGTCTGCAAGGCACGGGGAAGGCAGAAGTGCAAAAGGAACTGAAATGGGATGAGATGGCTCAGGGTCCGAGAAAGGAAAGGGGGAAGGGAGGAAAAACTCATGTGAGACGTTGGCCCAAAGGAGAGGAAGCTCCCAACAGCCTCTTCCAAAGGAGCTTTTGATGAGGAGCTGAATGGAGATAATGTGCCGTCAAACAGTGGCGGGGAGGGAGCCGGGAGCAGCTCCCCATGAACCTCTGCCTCCCGTGTGCAGACAGGAGCTTGGCACAGCACTCCCAGAAGCACTTACCTCCCTTAATGGCCAGGCAGAGCCTCCCAGGCCTCCCCATTAGGAGCTGCCTCCCTGGTCGATCTGGAACGAAGTGCTCAGCCAGCCCAGGGAGCAATCATGCCACGGAGCCAGCGATGCCACTCTCTCCCCCAGCCCCTTTAACTGGGTGTAAGGTAGGCTCTGATGGTGCAGCAAGGCAGCACACCTGTTTGGGACGAGACCAGGTTAGTTTGTCTCTTTTTAAAGCCCTCTGATCCCTTCAGGAGCAAGAAGAGCCATGCGTCACTCAGGGGATGCCATGTACCCTGCAAGTTGTGGTGCCACATCCTTTTTCAAAGGTGCTGACATTGCACAGGGAGACAAAGACTAGGGCAGGAGGAGTTGGTGATCCAGGGTAGCAAATGGACCATGATTTTAAACTAAAGGAGGGGAGATTCAGGCTAGACATGAGGAGGAAATTTTTTTACAGTGGGGGTGGTAAAATACTGGCCCAGGTTGCCCAGAGAAGTGGTTGATGCCCCATCCCTGGAGACATCCCAGGCCGGACTGGACAGGGCTCTGAGCAACCTGATCTGGGTGAAGATGTCCCTGCTCATTGCAGAGGGGTTGGACTAGATGACCTTTCAAGGTCCCTTCCCAACCAAACTATTCTATGGTGGGCTTGCAACTGAGCTGGAAATGTGGGGTTTCAGGCTGTTATTGCTTATCAACAAAGCATCACCCACCACCCCAGGCTCTCCACCAGCACAGCAGGCACAGGGGAGCTTGTCGGGGCAGGCAACCCAGGGTGCATATCGGCGGGAGGAGCTGGCTCTCCTTGTGCTAGGAGGGGGCCAAGTCGCCTTCACCTACCACGCCAGCATGAAAGAGGCGCTTTGATTGCCGACATCTGTAGACAATCAGATAAGAATTAGAGTTATTCCTCTCGGCATAAATGGTATTTCTAATCTCATAATCCCTTACTATTGTTCTCACCAGGATGTGGCCGCTGCTAATCCCTGAGAGTTTGTTCTTGGGCAAATTTCAGAGAAAAGCCGGGGAGGTGCGGGAGGAGGGGTTGGATTCTTTCCCTCCTCTCACCCCCAGAACCCCTCCCAGGTACCAAGCAGGCTGGGAGGAGCTGGTCAGGCAGCCGCCTCTCCTGCTAGCCAGAGGATGCTCACGCTGGGATGAAGGTGTTTGCAGGGCGTTTTCATCACTGCTGCCAAGAGCCCCTGCAGGTCTACCCCCCTGTGTCCCTGCCCCAGGTTTGTCTCTTCGCTGAACAGCTTTGTGGCACTGGCATCAGGCTCCAGCCTGGTTTTGCCACTTGGCAGGTTTCCGAAAGCAGAGGCTGATCCCTGAGGAACAGCCTGAGGTCTCTGTTTGCTGGGAGAGGTGCAGTGAGGGCAGCATCCTGCTGCTGTGCGGCTGGAAAAACCAAGGTCCCCAGGCAGATGAGGGCTGTTAAGGTGCTTTGTTAAGACCCTCGACTACATTTGGCCCTAATTTTGCATCCTTCTCAGGCTAGAGTGGGGAGAACTGCTTGGGTTGCTCCTTAGCCCCTGTCCTGATGTTGGTGTACTGGATGCAGATGTACCTCTCTCCAGCAACCCACCGTGACCTTCCCTCCTGGCTACCTTGCAGGCATGATCGAGGTGGGAAGGGGTCTGGAAACCTCCTGACGTCTACCCAGAGCAGGCAAGGGTTGCCATTTTTCTTGTCTCTGCTGCATCTTTCCTTGCGCAGCACATCCTAGCTGTGCTGCATGGCTCTACCAGCTGATACTGAACCACAACAGGAACTTGCACATGAGCTGCCAGCAGGACCTGGGGTGAAATCCAACCTTGGTGGTATCAGGCTCCCCCTCTGCCTACAAGCCACATGCTACCTGCCTTGATACAAGGATGGAAAACCTACCCCAGATCCTGTCCCATCCTGATGCATGGGGCCAGTTTAGGAGCTGCTCAAGGGAGCAGCTGGCAGTGTAGAGGTGAGCAGAGAGGCTGGGCGTACCAGCCTTTGCAGACAAAGCTCTGCACCTTTCCTGTCTGCTGGGTTCCTTCTCTTTTACAGCAGCTGTTGCTTCTCCAGCCTCTTCAAGTTTTTCTCCCTTTTTATTTCTCAGGCCAGTTGGAGAGGCAGCATGGCTGCTTCAACCAAGTCGTGGGCATCTTCTTCATCTTAGCAAAGTGAAGGTGTCAAAGGTGGCTTGGCAGCAATACATACCCAGCAAGTCTGCATCTGTCTTCAAGGTTTAGAGAGCTCCACGTTGGTATAACATACCCACGGCATGGAGATGCCGTGGGGCAGAAGGTGCAGGAAGCATGCCCATCACCATCCCCTCTGTGCTCCTCTCACCAACATCCTACCTGCTGGAATACCAGCGTCTTTCCTCTCTGCCTTGCTGTAACCTGTCCGTCATTACTGTGCAGCCCCAAGTGATTTGTTAATATAGCTACTTTTTCCCACACAGGGAGAGCTCTGATCTCTCCTGGGCTGAGGTGTCCCTCTCATTTCCTTGTGGTTTGAAGGAAAGGAGGGGGCTTGGCCTGAGGTCAGGCATTGCAGACTGTGCCATGGGGATGCCATGGTGGCAGGACTCGGGACGCAGCGGTACAATGATGCAACTTGTCTGGGACTCCCTTAATATCTTGCGAACATCAAAACTCTGCAAAGCCCTGTGAAGAGAGGAGTGGATGGTGTTGGCTTGTAATGAACCAGCATAACACCACGGTGCATTTCCCTCCTACACTCTGAAGGCTGGCAATTGGAGAAGGAGCTAGAAGGCACCCTTGTTGCACTGGGAGATATTAGTTTTCAGATTCATAAGGGTTTTGCCCTGAAAGGGGAAACGAATGGGTTTTGCTCTTCACTGGCAGCTTTGGAAAAATGCCCTGAAAGTCAGAGCCAGCTGAAAACTTTTGGTGAATCAGGAGGTTAGAGCACTTGGGTTCCAGATTTTGCTAATTTTATTTTTGTTGGATGAGGTTTTAATTAAATTGTAGAGAGCTCTAAAAGGAAAAGCCCCAGAAACTCAACCTTTCCTTTAAAATCATCAGAAGCAGAAAAACCCCTGCTGTTGTTGTCATCTTTCCTTTGGAAGCGAATAAGCTGCAAAGCAGCCGCAAATGTGTGAAACCTTTTGGCATGGTCTCATCCCTGGGGTTCGCTGGGGCAAGGAGAGTTTGCTGCATCCCCATTTGGGTGGCCCTTTGGCTGCAAAGAGGCTCTGCCTGCACCATCTGGGGAGGGGATGGGTGAGCAAACACCCTCCCGGGCATCCTGGGGCTGGCAGGAGTGCAGAGCTGCCAGGGCAGAGCAACGGCTTGCCAAGCCCCGAGACACAAGGGATGGGAAGGAGAAGGGTTAATGTGTCCACTGACACGAGGATCACGCACCTCTGCCTCTTCTCCTGTTAGGATGGTGTTCTCCCTGTCCCGGGTATCTCTCTCCCTCCAGAACCACCATCTCTCTGCCCAGAATTTGGCCTTGCACTGTAGCCAGATACTGAGCAGAGAGACCTTGAGGGCAGCTGGACATCCCAACCTGGCCTGGGGAAGATCTTTGGCCCCAAGCTGCGCCAGCATACTGAAAGGTGTATTTGTGGTGGAAGGGCAGTGGCAGCATCCCCTGGACTCATATGACCTCCAGAACTGGATTGCGCCTGTGTTATCTCCGTCCCCAAGAACAGCCCAGTCGCTGTCTCTTAAAGCTTGTTCAAACCAGCGTTTTTTTCTCCCTGGGGCTGGGATAACATCTCCACACACAGCCCAAGGCCCTCCTGGCTCCACAGTAATCACCCAGAGCTGCACCAGGAAAAGCAGATAATTAAATTCAGGCTCTTGCTTCTCCCCTAGCAAGCAGATGCAGCGAGACAGCAGTCCTGCAGAGACTTTATTCAGGGCAGGGGACAGAAATTTCAGTCTTGATCTTGCCCATAGCAGCTGCCAGTATTGTGGCCGCTGAGCCGGGGACCTGCTCCCTGCATCCAGCCATGCCTCGCTGGCTTATCATTTCCAATCCTATCAGAAACAAAACTGCTGCTGCTTAATGCTTCATTACAGGCTGTTATGTGTCTCCTGCACTGCCCAAGAGAGCAGCAAGGAGGGCTCTGACTCTATTTAATAACTGTTTCATAGTTCCTAATTGACATATAAAAACGCTACTAACTCAGTTTCCTCCAATATAATCCATGGGCAGGAGCAGTGGTGCCCTTCTGGAGCCCGAGTTTTGGTCCATTATTTTGACATGGGAAATCCTTAATGCATTGATCCGCAATCACAACAATGGGTTTACGCCTCACCTTTTTCCTCTGTTAGTTTTAGCTTTTACAACCTTGGGGGAAGCCCTTGGGGAAGGATTTGGGTAGTGGGGGCAGACAGAGGAAGTGAGATGATGACTGGTGCTTCATTTCGGGAGGCTGTTCCTGCTGGGGTCTGCAGCACCCCTGCCACAGTGCTTTGCAGCGAGGTTTAGCTTTGCAGTGAGGTTAAGCTTTGCAGCAAGGTTTAGCTTTGCGGCAACGTTTAGCTTTGCAGTGAGGTTTAGCTCTGCAGCATGTTCCTGTGGGGCTCTGTCTCTGGTTGCCTCGGGGCTGTGCCTCATGCTGGCAGGTCCCCAGACCAGGGACTGTCACCCTGTGACTGTCAGGTGGAGCCACATTTGTACCCACTGAAGATCTACCCAGCCTTTCAGCTCTCATAAGCAAGTACCTGTACTTGCTCAGGTGAAAGAGGAAGAGTTTATTCTTGTAAATTTGGAGATGTTGGGAAAACAGGGGCTTTCTTTGTGCACTGCACAGTTAGCAGGACCTCATCAGTGCCTGGGGGTTTCCCCTGCCCCTCCTTGCTCGTGCAAGTGACCCAGACTTTTTCTGTGCTGTACAATGAGAAACACCAGGCAGAC
Organism: Caloenas nicobarica; assembly: GCF_036013445.1. NCBI lineage: Eukaryota > Metazoa > Chordata > Aves > Columbiformes > Columbidae > Caloenas > Caloenas nicobarica. The sequence goes on from NC_088284.1 coordinate 9,786,960, forward strand.
GAACCCCTGCTCTCCCCAGGGATGCACACACAACCACATGGCCAAAAATGCTGACCAAGGATGTGGAAATAGTAAAGCGTTGCAGAGGCGGCATTCAAAAGCCACATGCTGGACCTGAAACAAACCTGAAATTCAACTCAAACACTTGGGGATTTGTTTTGTTAGTTCCCACCTGAGGCTGGCACTTAGAAAAAGTGGTTGGAAATCAGATTTTTCAGGTCTTTCTCCTCCCATCAGGGTGGCTGGAAACTTAAAAGCCAGCTACCAGTCTCGCAGATCTTGGTGACACCAGAGGGGTTGAATTGCACCTGGGGTAGAAGCAGAGCTGTGACATGAGCAGAGGTGGAGCAGCAAAGGAGAAGTGTCGAGAGCCTGTAGCTCTGTGCAGACCAAAGCAAATCTGACTGTGGATGAAAGCATCCTGGGAGGATAAGAGGTTATTAGTAGCGAGTGCTTCAGGGATAACACACAAGATATTGGTTTAAATAAAAATCAGCGTAACGGCGGCTCTAACAGGACCCTGTGGGTCACTTGGAGGAGAATCAGAGGCAGCAGAGATCCAGTGCTGGCACACTTGGAGCATTTCCTAGCTGCAAATATTGTGCTGGAGAAAGACAGGACTGCTGTCTGTGCTTCTGAGTGGGCAGAGACATGGACAGGGGTGCAGGCACTGCCTCATGGTGTACAGCACGCACCAGGATGTCTGAAGAGCATCACTGCAGCCAGGTTAGAGACTCAAACCACCGTGACTGGCAAGGACAAGCCAGACCATTCGCAGCTCTCCACGGAGCTGCAGTGCTGGGAGATGGATATCCATGATGTCAGCCAGTCGTGGGTCCACGATGGAGGTCGCATTCCCGTGGTGTGAGTCAGCCACATTCCTCCCCAGGGTCAGCGAACTGTGCTGGGCTTCCGTAGCCTTGGCTGTCTCCGGCCTCGACGCTTGCAGTGATTAACTGAGCTGAGGATGCTCAGTTTGGATGGACAAAGCAAAGGCTAAGGGGCTCCTGGCAGCTGGGGACAGCTTCAGATGCTCATCCGTGGGAGAGGAGAAGAGCGGTCTCTCGACCACCCTTCATACCAAGAGTGGTTTTATCAATGGGCCGTGAAGGGGTGATAAAATGCTACCAGCTATTTCCACAGACAGCTAATCCATCATTATGGATTTGTTGTTAGGGAATCTGGCAGACCCGTACAGTTCCTTGTAGCCGGCTGTACCTCTCACGCCATGGTACAGCCACCTGCAACACCAACTGTTGTCATCGTGATATGGAGCCGTGTCATACTGTGCCATTGGCAAATGGGGACATGAAGCAACATAATAGCCAAGCCGTTGAGATAAAATGAGTCTCAGCATGTAACAGAAGGGTTTCTCCACTCCAGGGATTTTTCTGCTTGAAGTTTTTGGGTTGTGCTATTCTCTAAATGAGTGTTTCCTCCCCATCACTGTGCTTCCATGGAAGTCAGGCATTTTGCAGAGGAAACGTCCTGTGCCCTTCAACTTTCCCATCACATATGACGGGCAGACCATCTGCAGGACCTGCAGCACAGACAGCATGGAATGTACAAAGGTGGCTTCGCATTACCAGACCTCTGTCACTGAGTCCCTTACTGCTCGAGGGAATTTGAACCACCTGGGGCAGTTCCCTCGTTGAGGACACGTCTCCTCTGGGGCCAGCCAGCAGCCTGACACCTGCATCGAGCTACGTGTGTCATATGCAAGGCTCAACCCGGAGCATTCATGCATCACAGTGGGTGAATGGAGATAGCAATTCAGCCTGGATCCTGCCCACTGGGTTGTCTCAGGAGTATTACAGACCTGATCAGCATCAGCTGTTCCCTCAGGACCAGAGAAGATGGACAAACCCACATGCTTGGGATAGCTGCAAATTTGCCTGGTTCTGGGAGGGGGCAGATGCTGGGACATGTGGCCGGACCTCCCCAGTGCTTTCTGCGGGGTTTCTGCTCTGTGGTACTGTGGTCTCTGCTTGCACTTGGGTTCTGCACAGAGGTTGTCATTTGAGTTTAAGGTCCCCATAAGTTATGTTCATGGGTTTTTCCAAGTTGGTGCAGCCTTCTTTCAGGTGCAGAGCTCCTGATGCAGTGCTGCTGACATTTTGCAGCCCTCCAGCAGCACCCCAGTGCTCTGCAACCCCTCGAGGTGCTTGTTTCAACATGGAAAACCCCAAGTGGGGCAAAACCAACAGAGATGCTGCACAAACAGCCAAAATCCAACTGTCTGAGGCTGCACAAGCTCTGCTGTCAGTGAGTTCCAGCCAGCGGTACCATGAGCCTGGAGTCAGGCAGCATCCGCAGCAGGGATAAGGATACTTCCAGTTCTCCTAGAGGCCAGTTTGCAATGCTGTGATACCCTCCAGCCAAGCCACTTGGGTTTCCACTAACCCACCTCATTTCCTCGTTTGTTTTAATCTTCCAGCAAAAATTTAACCATCAGCTGCTTTGACCAGCTCCCTGCCTCGAATTAAATGATTGACTCCTAACCACATGTGTTCTCGGGTTGGCTTGTCCCAGAGAGAGGGTAGTAGAGAGTAAAACTGCAACCACGGAGCTGTGGCTGAACAAGCAGCTTTGTCCCTGGTCTCTGCAAGGTGACAGTCCCACGTGGGCAGAGGCAGGTGTGTGCATCCCCTGCAGCATCCCTCTGATGTAGGATGTGAGGGAGATGGGGGGGATTGCTGCTGCCACCTGCCCTGCTGCGTGGCCCTGCCACGAAGAATTCCTCTTCGAAGGGCAGCAGAGCTGCTAGGGAAGCATTCAGCCTTGATTTAGAGACTTCCAGGGGCAGGGAATCCACCAGAAGCTTTGGCGAGCTCTTCCAGGGTTTAATTACCCACGCGTCAAAAATGTTCACCTTTTTTTTGTTGAATCTGCGTGGCTTTGGCTGACTCTGCGTGGGTTCATGCTGGCAAATGAAGGTTCAGGACAGTTGCGTCGAGCATGCCATCCCCACCACTGAGCCACAGCCACCCTGACTTTGCACATCACACCATCCTGGGCTACAAACGCATTTAATAAGCATCGTGTTTGCAAAGTTAATGGGTTTTCTAGCACAAGTGCATTGCCTACACACCCTGTACAGCCTTGAAAACACTGCAGACAGTTGTGTATCCCATGTAGAAGAACGGCTCAAATGCCAGCTGATGATTTGCCCTCTCCGTGTTCCTGTTCGTCCCTGTAGAGCACAGCAGGAGTGGAGACAGCCTGCTTGGCCCAGCCACCTCCCTTCCAGGTGTTTGAAGATGGATAAAGGCAACCCTGAGAGCATCAGCCCAGCCCTTCAGAGACGTGAATCCTTCTATTTCTCCATGGCCTTCCTGGAAAGTTTCTTTCCCCAGGCTTGGCTCCTGTCAGGCTGTCCTCTGATCTCGCTGACATCCCTCCCAACTCAGGGATTGAGGAGAGCAGTGTCTGCCCCACATACCTCCATCAATGGGGGAGGGCACCTGGAGGGGATTGCTGGGTTGAGAAAGCACAATCTTGTGGACGTTGGAGCAGAAACAGGTTCTGGGCCACACTGATCAGTGAAGGGGGCATTTTATTAAAGGCACATGGGGAAAAGGCTCTGCAGCCACAGGCAGCTGCAGGCAGGTCCTGGTGGTTCCCCAGGCGTGGCCTCCTTGGGGACACCATTAGCATCCCCCCGTGTAACACCACTGGCACTAACGCGTCTGGATTACGAGCAGCACAGGGTCTCTAACAGCCTTGTTTTCCCAATAGCCACCTGGCAGCTCCTCCGGCACTGGGCACAACCTGGTCCCTTGGTGCGTCGGTGCACAAGCGCTGAGCCTATGAGTCAAGTTTTCTAAATCCTGCCCAGTTTCATGCCCTGAGAGGCATCCCTCATCTTGAGAGGCTTTTGGCCATGCTGGGTCCAACATCCCCATCTTGACTATAAACACCCAGCTCAGGCAGAGCCTTCCTCCTGTCTCCAGCTCTTTGAGATTTCAGGTGGCTTTCCTTACCGAGATCTACTGGTAGATTTATTTTAATAGCAGATACGTGACGTGGAGCAGGATAGATCACTCCAGGTCTGGCTGGCACATTGTAAATCTCAGGGAAAAAAAAAAAAAAATGCAAAGGGCCAGGAGGGTGGGGGGTGAAAAAAAGCAGAAGGAGGAGACCATTTTCCCAGAGCCTGAAACAAGCAGGGGTGGGAAAGGCAGGGTCGTACGGCTCACTGGGGCAGTATGTGCAGTTGTTTATACTGGAAATGAGTTTCTGTTTATTGCAAGCTATGGTGGGGAGACCACAAAGTGAACGTAAAATAAAATGGGAAGGGTGTGGGGAAAGGGAGAAAGTCAGGGGAGGGGGAGCGGGTGCCTTTGACAAACTCCAGAAGTCACGTCCAGTAATAAATCAAGCCGGGATCTGTCCCGGGATACAGGACCCAGAACATCTGCTTGGGCTGTGGGGAAACCGGCTGGGCGAGGAAGGCTCACACAGCCCTGCGGGGGGCTGGGCAGGGGGACGGGGGGCTTGGGCAGCTCAGCCACCCGCGGGTGCTGAGCCCAGCGGTGCCCATGTGCAGCAGAGGTGGACTGAGCCCCTGGGTTCACCGGGACACATGGGGAGGTGGATGCAGGGCTGAGGGATTGAGCATCCCCAGTCAGCCCCTCCATCCTCAGCAGCCATCCCTTGGCTGCTCTATACCTCCATTTCCTTGGCTGTAAGGTGGCACGGGGCGCTTTTCTCCCGTTTTTCACTTCTCTCAGGATTTGCAGCAAATACCGTGTGGGAAGGCAACTCTCAGAGCTGGGGCATGGTGTAGTGCCTCTCCCGGGGCAGCAGGAATTAGTGTGTCAATGGGGCTGCTGGTGAAATCAGAGACAAATCTCACGATAACCTCATTGGGGCCAGCTTTGCACCCATTCTTTGCACAGTCTTTGAAGGTATTAAATGCTAGGGATTTTGGTTTGACATCTGAATCCAGCTGCATTGTTGTGAGAAACCCTTGCAGATTATTGCTCTAGACAAGCCTTTCATATATAATCTATTGCTGTGGATTCAGTGCTTCGGAAGGGGTGGTGGACGTTTGTTTTGCAGATTTAAGCATTCCCCTCGTCTTCTTCCTTTTCTTTTCCCCTTCCTTGGAAAATGGATCCTATTAACCGCTGCAGATGACACAACACATGCCAATACATTTGCAACCCATTTGGCTCCCAGCAAGAGCTGTGTTTTAGCTGCAAACTTCCCCAAGGCTCCAAGTAAAGCATTGGGATGGGGAGGAGAAAAAAAGGCTGTGCATCTGCCCTCCGGGTCCTTGCCCAGTTCTTGCCTTTCCAGCCCATATTAGTTCAGAAAGCAGGAGAGACAGCCACCAAGATGCATGTGTGAGCTATGACCTCAAAAGTCATATGCATTTCATTATGCTGGCCCATGGTTGAGCTGCTCTGCCATAAGGTTGTGGGCGCTGCTGCAGGAACTTTTCTCCAAAAATATCTGTGAACAGCTTGCTGGGCACAGGGCAGGTGCCACGCTGTGCCTCCAGCTTCTCCTTGTTGCAGACAAACCCCAAATCCTCTGGTACTGGATCCTGAGCAGGTTCAATCCCATGTCACTGCTGGAAAGGTCAGAAACTTTGGCAGCGTCACAGCACTGCTCTGCCTACTCCAGGCATGCTGCCTTCCTTCCCGTGCTGCTGCTGGCACATACGCCATGGGGCAGTGTTCTGGTTTGATTGAAAATGGGTTAATTTTCTTTGTGCAGTTAGAAACGTTTCTTTTTCATAGCTAGCACAGTCATTATTTGGACTTAATTTGAGAACAAGAGATAACACCCCAGCACAGAGTTAATGTTTTTAATTGCTCTGGTGTGAGAGCCAAGGACACTGTGAGCGCTCTGCCCACAGGTGTGAGGCATCGAGGAAAGGGGGCATGGATGGGGCAGGGCTTGACTGACATCCGGACTGATCAAAGACACTATTCCATCCCATTAGAGTCATGCTTCAGATTTAAGGAGAGTTGGCAGCTTCCCGTCTCTCTCTCGCTCTCTCAGCATCCCTGCTCTTGCTTGCTCTTGCTATCGAGCCAGGGGAGTTTGGTGCAAGACGTTTAGTTCGGCTTTTTGCCATTTTGCAGAGGCCTCTGAGCCTTTCTGCCTTTTTCCTTTTTTCTTCTTTTCGGGACTGGGGTGTGTCTTCCCAGGACTGGCTGCTCAGTTGTGGATGAAGTTCATTTGGAATTGCCTTGAGTATCTTTTATTTCTATTTTATATATATATTTACTAGCAGTGTGTTAGTATTTTGTTATTTTATTGAACTGTGTTTATCTCAATCCAAGTTTCTCCCTTCCCTTTTGATTCTCTCTCCGGTTCGAGGAGGAGGGGAAAGGGGTTGGTGAGCAGCTATCATGGTTGTATTGCTAGCTCGGGTTAAACCACGACAGGCAGACATAGTTGCATTGGCATTAACCCCGCCAGACCTGCTTTCTCTGCTCCAGCAGAGGATGGCAAGGTATTTGTGTAAAACCAGGCTGCCCTGTTCTGTCTGTTTTTTTCCCAGCACAACCTTGCAGCTCTTATCCACAGCCGAGCCCCTGCCCTCCGACCTGTCCCCACTGCTCACCTCATCTCAGGAAGATGCTGAGCTGCCTATGTGGATCGAGAGGAAGAGTTGTCCCTGTTGCAGGAGGCATTTGCAGTGCATGCACAGCAATGTTCTCCTGGTCCGTGACAGGGCAGTGGGGCTCATGTGAGCCAGGACACCACAACATCCTCCTGCTGCTGGCAAAGGTCCAGACCATGGGGCTTGCTCTTCTGCAATTTTCTGTGCAACGCTTCAGAAAGCGCAGCAAAATCCTTTAGTGACCCTAATAATGTTTCCCTCCAATGCTCTAGAGTATTTCCCCCCTGGTCCTGTGAAGTCATGCTTCAGGTCTGCTGAAATCCTATCAAGTACCTTCTGAAATCCCCTGGAGCTCCTATGGCAGTTTATTGAGAGTCCAGGACTGTTTGACCTTGGAGAGGGTGAGAAAGACAGGGTAAGAAAAAGTGGCCCTGGGCTTCCCTGCCAAACTCCTTGATCCTGTGCTGAACCTCCTGCAGACACCACAACCCAGCCAGGAATCAGCCCATGGCTGGGGCATCTGGGCACCGTGCCCTTCTTTCTCCTCCCCAGGTCTCTCTCGCTGTGCTGTGCCATGCCACTGTGTGCACCATGCAGTGACTCCCCCGAGAAAAAGCAGCAGTGCCCTGATCACCTGTTCCTGGTGACCATCCCGGCATCTTGCCCCTCTTGTTCTGCCAAGAAGAGATTTGGAGACCACTGGGGGTCAGCTCAGTCCCCGGTTCTGGTGCTTGGCATTTGGAGGAAGATTGCCCGCCAGGGGGGACCTCTGAGCTAGGGTGTCCCACCAGCCCTCGGGAAAGGATTAAAGTATTTATTACAGTATTATTTATATCAGTAACTACTCGTTATTTGTTCTTTGTTGGAAGCAAATCAGAGGACACATGAGAAGCCGCCATCCTCCGCAGGGAGGGACGGACTGTGCTGAGCATCCAGGTTATCCTTGCTAGGGCAGGGGCAGCAACCGTGCTCTCTCAGCACCGATTTGGTGCTGATGCAGTCAGGAAAAGCACATTTGCTTCTGGGGGTCTTGTTATTAAAAGGCCATTGATAAATTACAGAGTCCAGAGGAAAAATGATTAAAGGATTAGAAGATAGCGTATGACCTAAAGGAGAGATTAAGGGAACTTAGTGAGGTGTTCGCTGCAGAGCTGGGGGAAGCAGGCGGGAAAGAAAATGGAAGTAACTGCAAAGATTTTACAGGTGACGATGAGAGCGGGTGAAAACAATCGCTGTGAGTAATCGAGTTGTTTTGTGCTTCATGCTTGCTTTTGCAAATTGTGGTGGGAAAGGGGCTCCCCGAGCCCCTTGAGCTGTTCAAGCTGCCCTGACCATGCACCCCAGGAGCATCCCATGGGGTTTGCTCGCTGCCACTTGTGGGGATTTAAGCATCGAGCCAGGATTTGAGGAAGATGAGCGTCATTTTCATAAAGCAAAGACCCTTTTTTTAGCTCTGTTTCTTTACACATGGGCTGAATAATGGGACCTCCCTTGAAGTCGGCTGAGTTAAGGATGCAGCTATTACTTCCAAATGCAGTGAAGTCTGGGATTGTGTGACTTACATCATCCCAAGGATCTCATTGCTGTAAGACAAGAATGAGGCCAGGGCCTGACTGAGGCCTGAGGATAGCAATGGTGTCGCACAGAGCTGTTAGCTGAGGTGGTATCTCAGCCTACTCCTTCCAGAAATGCCACTCTTCTGGGTTTCATCCCTTTGAAGGATGCCCTTTGGGTGAGCTGCAGAGAGTGATGCTCTGAAGTTGCCAGACACCTGCAGACACCAGAAGCACTGGGAAGGATTTAGGCTTGAGCTGGGGACCCTCCTGCTGTTAGTGACATGCCTGACTGGTATTTTCTCAAAGCCAGAGAAGTGGGCAGCTAAGGATGGGTGTGGAGTCCTCATTTGCTGGGACAAACTGGGCATCTTCCGTGGTGCATGTCATTACTGGGCTAGCAGTGTCCCTGAACAGCATCACCATCCAGAGCCACCCCCTGTGATGTCCATCTCTGCCCCATCCCCACCAGAGTCCAGTGCTGTGATTTTCCAGGGTATACTGTGTAGGACATGTGGGATGGGCCAGGAGGCTTCACTAGACATGCTAAGGAGGCTGGCTGCTGCTGTGGGGACTTGCACAGATTCGGGGTGGGAACAGCAAGGAAAGAAGCCATGTGAGGCTCCTTCTGGCCCTGTGTCAGCTCTCTACAGCCAATTCTGGCATCTCTTGGGGGATCTCTGCTCCAACCCCCCTGTTTTTGCAAGGTGCCTCTAGTTGGTTTCCCAGCAGGACTGTGCCAATGACGCGTTGCTGGGCAAGGCCACCAGCATTGCAGGGGCTGGAGGTCTCGCACATGAAGGGCTGCATGGTCCCTGGGGCTGAGGGACAGGCACAGGCTGCAGATCAGCCCCATGGAGCAGCATATCTCACCAGGAGAGCAGTGGTGTGGGACAAAAGGACAGTCCCGAGGATGTGAGTCGGATGGCCAAACACAGGGACGGCTTGAGGATGAGCAAATGACTTCGCTGCCTGTGCAGACACCCAGTGCACCCATCTGCACACAGATGCTCAGTTTCAGGTCCCCTGTCCCGACTGAATCTAAGGATGGGACCACAGCCTGCAGTGTTTCCTCTAGCAAAATGTGGGAGAAAAAAGGGTGGTTTTCCATAAATGCTGAAGGAAAGGAGCTTTTCCTGCAAAAGCCAGTGGTGGTGCAAGAAAAAAGTGGGTAGAGGTTGTGTCTGGTTACTAACTGCTCCTATCAGCTCCTCCTCTTGGCCAGACAGGAGAAGAGAGACCCAAAAGTATCCCTTTCTCAGCTTCAGAGAGTCAGAAATCTCTTACTTCTTCCTCTTCACTCCCAATGGGGTGAGAGCCTTCTCTGCCAGCAAATACCCCCCTCACCAGGGTAGAGTTGAGATCAACCCGGGGAAGAGCAGAGCAGAGAATGGGACATATGCAGGCCGCATCTCAAGAGAGAAAAAGAGAGAAGAGGCATTTTTGAAGAGCCTTTGGGTGTTAGAGGCAGACTACACTCCCCCACTAATAGTGATAGCTGATAATATTCATGGCTAGCCTGTTGCTTGGTACATGACAAAGTGCTTGTAGCTTCCTTCTGGAGGCTCCTCCTGGATAAATATACAATTTCCAGGAGTTCTGGTGGGACGGCTTTGCCGAGGATACACGGCTGTTGATGGTCCCAGTTGTGTCTGATTGCACCTGGTATTTTCCCTGTCTGCTCCATCTGGAGAAGCCGGGAGGACAGATTGCTTTCTTGCAGCCTTTAAATAAGGTGATGGAGGGGGCAAGGGCATTGCATCGTGTGCATCAAGCAGGCGATTTGTGCCTGAAGCTGGGAAAAGAGGGAGAGGGGGCTGCTGAGTTCTCTTCTGCAAGCCCCACAGGCACGGAGGCAGGGGACTGCCGCGGCACAGACCTTCAGGCTCCCTAATACCGGCTGGAGAGCCCTTGGGGGCACCCCACATGCCTCCTGCACATCTGAGCACAGCAGGCAGGGACGTTCCCTCTCTCTGGCTGGCAGCTTTTCCAGCTGAGCTCCCAGAGGAGCTTTCCAGGGCTTTGCACAGATTCAGGCTCCAGGGCTGCATGTTGTTCACAGCTGGTGTGGGCTGAGACAGGTCACAGCAGAAACCAACACTTCCGAACAGTTTTGGGCTGCTCTGATCAAGCCTTTTATCATGGGGTGCCTAGGGAAGCAGCTGCTTCTCTGGAGATTGAGGGTGTGATGTTCTCCAGCATGCACTGACCACAAGCTCCTTAAGGTGAGGAGGAGCTGCTGGAGGGCGCATGGGGTTCTAGGAAGCATTTTCCCCCTGCATTGCCTTGGCATGGTGCATCCAGCCCCACACAGAGGAGAAGGGTCCCCTGGAAGCAGAAACTATTTTGGCAGGGACTGGAAAATCCCGTGCAGTTCATGTCCTGCATCCTACCCAGCCACTTTATAAGGAATAGGCACAGCATCTGGGTGGGAGCTGTGGGGGCATCGAGCTCTCCTCCACAAATCCCAACAGTGGAAAGCTCCATGGCTGTGCTGAGAAAGCAAAGAGCACATCAGCCCCCTTTTCTCTGCACAGGGTCTGCAGCCGCTTCCCTGCCGGCTGGGCATGTCAACCTGGCACCCCGGGATGCTCCAGCTCCAAGCTGCAGGCGGGGGCACGCTCTCCATCCCCAGAGCTTCACTGGGCTCCATTAACCAGCACCTTCCCCCTGGGATCTGCAGAGTCCCTCACCCCACACCGCTCTTCAGGTCTCCAGGAGCTGGAGGGAGGCCCAGCACACTCTGTCCCAGAGCAGCTGGTAATGAGGCTTGGTCATTACTGCCCTGGGGCTATGTGCGAACCGGTGACCTGGCTCTGAAATGGTTTATGTTACATGTAAAATCCCCTTGCAGAGGTGTTGCGGGAGGAAAGCTGGCCTCACTGTGAACTCCCCGGGCTGGAGAGCAAAACCCCAGTGCTGCAAAGGGCTTCCCGTGTCTGGGGCGCTCACTGTGCTGCCGCATCCTGCCTGGCCCGTGTACCTCTCCTGGTGTGTGCCGCACCGAGCACCGCGGGTCCCGGCCTCGCTCGAGGCCTGACGGTGCTACCGTTATACACAAAACAATAATCAGCTGCCGTAACGAGGACACAGAGTAGCTGAGCTGGCTTCCCTGCTGTTGTGCCGGCTCCAAGTAGAAACAGCTGCATTTGGTTTGGTTAAATGTTTTATTTACTCCCAATTATCCCAGATAACAGATTTGCTTTCTTTTGTTCAATATTTAATACTGTTTTGGAGCAAAGCTGCTCTTTGGTTTCCCATGGAGGACGGTGGGGTTAGGAGGAACTCTCAGCCATGGTGGGGTCCCAAGCAAAGGCTGGAGGCACCCAGCTGCATGGTGGCTCCTCAGGCATCCAGTCCAGCATCCCAGCCCATGGGAGCAAGGTCACCTGCAGGAGCATAGCTGGGTTTGGGATGCTGGGTGGGATCTCTGAGGACCCGCATGGGCATTACCCTGGGGCAGCAATGATGCCCAGCACCAGCACTGACAGAGGGGGTCCATTCTGCAGCTGGGAGCAAGGCGTCTGTCACGGGTGCAGAGTGTCTGATGGCTTCACCTGCCCGAATCACCTTCCTGCAGCACCCCACACCTTGGTGAGCATCTCCAGAGTGGGCTGCAGTGCCAGCCAGCCACCCCATCCCATGCTGGAGCCCCTCTCCTCTTGCTCTTTCCTCTTGCTGCTCAACCAGGCTTGCTCGCTGATTTTTTTAAGGCTTGAGAGCTGTCAGGTTTGGAGAGCACCTCTGCTGAGCAATGAATAGCACGATCTCGTGCAATGCGGGATGAAGCAAACTCTGGTGAGCCCGTTATCACACCATCCTGCTGCGAGGCAAGTTTAAGGCTTGGACTTGCACTGAGATTTGGGCTTAAAGCGGTGCTCTGAGCTCTCTCTTCTCTATGAGTAATACCTCACCCAAAAATTTACAGCACTGCCTCTCAATGCACGCACTGAATTTTCTGCAAGGGAAATGAGAAAATCCATAGCTTGGTTTATGAGCCCTAATGAGTGTAAAACAGGGCCTTTAAGAAATTTATCTTTTGCTGAGTCCACCTTTTTCTCCAGCAGTTTCTGGGGAATAAATTCTTGCTCTTTGAGGCTGGGGAACTGACTCCTACATTGCAGCAGGGCCAGGGGACTTTGGTTACAGGTGCAGGTGTCCCTGGCCTGTTTCAGGAGCTCCCGGGGAGATTTTGAGGTGTTGGGGCTGGGCTAGGCGCTGGCTGAATGTGGGTATCTCTGGTGTTTGGCTGGGATGGCTCGCACTCCAGAGGGATATATCTTCAGTGTCTAATTTCAAGAGGGAGGAGTGTCCCCTGAAAATGTCCCTTGCTAAGGTTGGAGTGGCTTAGACTCACTGGGAGGGACCTAAACCCTGTCTCCATCACTTGCCCCATGTCACCCTGGAGGTCGGTGAGGATCGAGCCCGTCTCACCCTGTGCCTCTGCACCACTGGGCTCTCGAATTCTCTCTCGCATTAATTTTGCTGCATTAACTAAAAAAAAAAAAAATCCTTAATCCTTGTTGAAGAAATGTTGGTTGTGAACACAATATTCCCAGCGTGCAGGGGAGCATCGCCTGCCTCCGTACCGCCCTGCCGCTGTCCTCTGCACCCTTCCCTGTCCTCACCCTTATCTAAGAACAGCCTGGAAAAGGGATAACAGAGCAAAATCAGAACTTCAAATCCTTCCCTTTCTCCAGCAGTGAAACACAGACACATCCCAGCATTCGGAGTGGTGGAAGAGACCATCTCCTGCCACAGCCATGCTGAAACCAGCGCAGGTGATGCACATCAGGCAGATGCTCCCCTGGTCCACTGGGCAGTAGAAATGTGATTTATTCATTGTTGTTTTCTTTGTTATTTCCTACCAGCCTGCTGTACACAGACAATTTTAGAAAAGTGGCGTTAGATAAATAATACATCATGCTTACAGCCAGCATGTGCATAACAAAAGCACCTGTTTAGGTGTGTGTGCAGACATGCGGGACGTGCTGCTCATGTGCATGCGTGTTTGGGGCTGGCGTCTCACACCCAGATAGGTCCTCATGGTGCCATTCGGCCTCTGCAGCTTTTCTTTTCATCACTTGGGCACCTTTTTACTTACCAGCTGCCTGCAGGGTCATGGCTGTGGTGCAAAAAAAGTCAGGGGGTGAGGATGGGGATGGCACATGAGGCCCAGGCAAGAGATGGGGCAGCGATCCTGCCATGGGGGAGAGGCAGGGATGCTGACAATGGGAGTGTGGCAGCAGAACAACATCAGTGCTGGGGTTGTCCCGCAGCATGGGACGGCACGGGGATCCTGCCCTTGTGCAAGCAAGCTGTGTCGTGGCTGTAGCTCTAGCGTGAGCACATGCTGCTGTCATGGGCCCTGGAGGCTTTGCTGGCCCGAGGCCAGGATGATGAGTTATGCAGATGACCCTGCAAGCACACTGTTAAGATCAGTATCCCCCAGCAGCCCAGGGTGTGAATGTGCCCCGGAGTGCACCAGAAGAAATATCTCCTACAGAAGTGTTTGACAGGCCTCTTAAAACTTTTATTGGTACTATTTTTTGTATCCCTCCACCTGTGGAGCAAGGCATCTTTAGTACGTTCAGCCCTCAGCAGGAGAGGAAAATTATAACTGATCCATTTCAGAAGCCTCTAAAAATGACCTAAAATAACTTTTCTATATATAAAAATGCCACAATTTTAATGCCCATTATCTCATGACCTAGCAGGGCTAGGAAAAGCTATTGTAGATCATTTTTAGTGGTTTCTAAAATGGATTGGTCACACTTTTCCCCTGCACAGTGGGACTCAGGGTACAAGGACAACTGGGCTTTAGAGGTGGGGTGGGAGATAAAAATCTGTGTCCGTGCTGATGCACCCAGAGCTGCTCCATCCTGGAGGACCACTTGTTGTGCTCTCCCAAGCTGAGCAGAGATGCTAGCACTGGTCAAACGACAGCTATTTCCAACAAGCTGGAGTGAACATCAGTCAAATAGGTGCAAAGATTGGGGTACTATAGGTGGGAAAGCCAACTCCATCACTACCACCAGTCTTCTGCGGGGTCTGCAGAGATGATGACTGTGGCACCAGCTTTCACTGCCTGTTGCATCTCTGGATTTCGCCCAAGCATCGCACAGCTTGTAAGCAGCATGCCCAGGTGGGGTGCCCCTGGATTTTTTCTTTTATCCCCTTGTCCTGAGCTTTTGCAGCAAGGCTAGTTGCAGCCCAAGCCACTGGGAAGCTACTACAGCCGGGCATTAAACACCCTGAGTTTGCAGAGGGGACGTCAGCAGAGCGCGTGGGAGAAGTGGCTTCCTGCCATGTGAGAGGTTAATAGACAGATTAGAGAGGGCAGGCGCTGTTTGCTGTGAAAGGAAAGGAGCTCTGCCTTCACAGAGTTCAGCAGCTCCATGAGGCGACAGGGAAGTAAATATTTGCCAGGATTAGGGAGAGTGCGTGCGGGAGCCCTGGGAGAAGTGCCCGTGCATTGGCAACATGCTGCTCGGGCTGTTTTTGGGGTCAGGCAGGGGCTGAGAGCTGGGCTTCAGCCAGAGGAGGATGGAAGAGGTTGAAGCGGGACACCCCGCGCCCAGAGGCACTGCCCAAAGCCTCAGGGCAGAGAAAGCCTTTAATGCTCCCTTGATGGCTTTGTTTTCCTCCGCTGCCTTTCCTGCTCTCTCGATCAGCCGGATGGGCTGGCCCACCTCCAAAGACAGCATTACAGAGCGCCGGATCGATTGGAGCCTGCAATTTTATTTGCTCTCTTTAAGAGCCTTTGATGGGCAGGATGAGCTGTGCCGGCGAGGGCCTTTCCTGGGAGACGAGGGGAGAGGAATGGGGTTGCAAGCCACCATCTCCCCTAGGAAGATGGGGACCCTGCCACCAGCTTGGAGAAGACAGGGTGGGCACAGACAGCCCTCTCAATGGCCCACTGCAGCTGAGAAGGGGCTTGCAGCCCTTTCGCTTGAGGCACCTGGCAGTTATGGTCATGGTCACCCACATAGTGTCACGGTCTTATTCCCAAGTGGCACATCACACTGACCCTGCACTCTCCCACGGGATGGACTTCCTGGCCATCAAAGTGGAAAGAGAGGCGGTTGCCCGTCATCCCCCTCTGAAAGTGCCTGTGGCTCTGGGACTGATGGCTCTTTGGAGGGATGGAGGTGGCAGGACTGTCCCCTTGAGACAGCTTGTTCCTGCCCAGAAATACAGGGCGATGGCTGAGGTGAGAGAGGCTTGATACAGCAGCATCCCTTCAGCTGCAGTGGGCTGAGGATGCTGCTTGGGCACCATGGTGGCAGAGATGTGAGGGGCATTTTGTCCCCGTTCCCCTAGGCTCTCCTTCCACCTCTGGCTTGCTAAAAAGCATCAGAGGATGAAAGATGGAGGGTGCTGTGGACGCAGAAGATCTTGGAGCAGAGGACAGAATCTTCAAAGCATTCAAGGTTGTGAAGACAGGGCACCTTCAAAGATCGCTGCAGAGTGGGGATGGAAACGGGAGGCACTTTGGGCAGCCCCTTGTGTCCCAGCAAAGCAAACCTGAGGCACGAGCCCACCCCAGCCTCCTCAGTGGAGGAATTAGCACAGATGACCAAAAGCCGGATCTGGCATAACGATAGGGACAATGGAGGTAAATTATCCTCAGATGGGGTAATTGCGGCTCACTAGCAGTGCAGCATCTGGGGCTGCACAGGTAGGGCAGAGCCTCCTTGTCCGGATGGGACCGTGTCGGATTTCGGGTTTCCTCCGTGGAGCCTCGGCTGCCTCTGCCGGTTGTCCCGTCTGGGTCCTGCCGCCGTGCAGGACAACTGAGCGCAAGCAGCAAGAGGAGAGGCTCCCGGCAGCATCCCCGGCATCCTCCCCACGAGCAGCATTTCCAGCCCCCAGCCCCGTTTGCCAGTGCCAGGCGGGTGCTCTTAGCCCACACTGCCACCACGCGGTCTCTCGGACCCCACAGGCTGTCCCTAAATCCCCCGCACCCCTTCACCTCTCCAAAACACCTCCCGGGAACCCCCCAAATCCCCCCGTTGCCCCCTGCAAAGGGCGATGCTGCCCCGTGTTCTCTCCCACCTCACCCCGGGGGCAGCTGTGGGGCAGGGAAGGGGTTAAGGAGCCATAGGGAAGGAGGAGGATGCAGCTGAAGCAGGGATCAGGCCCTCGTCTCTGGCCTTGTGATTAGCTGCCCTGTTCTGCTGCGGAGGATCTGCTTGAATAATTTAGCTGGGAGGTTCATTAACCGGGCTCTGGCCTTCGTCTGCTGGCTGAAGGCTGAAATAGCCATTAGGAGGAATACGCATCGCAGATCAGCACAGCCTCCCCTCCCTGCCAGCACCCTCTCTCCCTCTCCCTCTCTCTGTCCCTCTCTCTCTTCTTGTTCCCTGCTCTCTGGCAGGCTAGACAGGAGGAAGAAATTTTTTACACTGAGGGTGGTAAAATACTGGCCCAGGTTGCCCAGAGAGGTGGTCGATGCCCCATCCCTGGAGACGTCCCAGGCCAGGCTGGACGGGGCTCTGAGCAACCTGATCTGGGTGAAGATGTCCCTGCTCATGGCAGGGGGTTGGACTAGATGACTTTTGAAGGTCCCTTCCAACCCAAACTATTCAATGATTCTGTGGCTGCTCCTCTTGCCTCTCTTGTCATCTACATCTCCCTCTCCTGCCATGCCCCAGGGGTGCTGGTGTACATGCAAACCCTGTGCCTCAGTTTCCCCTCTGCAGACTGCAGCAGGGTGCTGCAGCTGGACCTTGTTGCACTCCCTAGAAAGCTCTTCTACCAAAACTTATTGTTATTTTCTGACCATAGGCTCTGCTGTGCAATGCTGAGCCACGATCCTGGTCACCCACCCTGGCAGTCCATGCTTACAGCAAACGGGCTGGTTTGTCCTCTCCAGAGGGCACAGTTAGCTGCTGTTTCCCCGCTGTTTCCCATCAGGGTCCTGCTTTGGTCCTAGTCGCATCCCCAAGCGTGTTACACCAGCGAGGCCTGGGCTGCACCAAAGCAGGGCCAAGGAGACCTCCAGGAGTCTGGCAGCGCTGCAGGGCTGCGCACCATGAGGGGGATTTGCACAGGCATGGCTGCAGGGATGCCCCGTTTTGCGTTGATTTCTTGAGGCTTTGGCATCCTCCTGCTGCTGCCGGCTCACCGGTGCAGCAAGGGCACCCTTAGCCGACTCGCTGCATCTTTTACTGCTCTGAGGTGGTGAGCAGAGATGTTTGCCCTGAGGCTGCCAGGTCTGCGAGGTTTGTTTCAAAACCTTTGCTTGGGGAGAAGAGCTTGTCCCGGGACGTCCCGGGTGGATGCATGAGGACAAGGGCTAACAAAGGAAAGGAAAGATGGACTGCCACAGGTTCAGACAGCCTTTCTGAGGGAACCCTGGTGCACACCCAGCCCAGAGAGTGTATTTTACGGCAAGGTACGGTGTCAAGGTGCAGTTAGAGCCAAACTCTGCTCTTAGCAATGCAAGTGTCCAAGGTACCAAGAGGAGTTGACTTTGGTGTCAGTTCAGATAAGTTTTTTACCAGCCTACAAGGGCAAACTTTATCAGCTGAAAGGCATCACATCTCATCCTCCCACATACACCAGCCCTGGGCATTTCAGAGTCTTCCTGGAAATCTGGCTGTACTCTTGCAAAAACCACAGAGGGCACATATGTCTGGGAAAGCTGAGAGCAGTGTGAACACTTGGATTGGTTTAAAAAACCTCTTCTCCCTCTGATCTCTAGGACTGGCTGACGAGGCCAGAGGCAGGCTGCTCCCAGCTGCGTGCTCTCGTCCCATCTCCGGTTACCCGCATGTCTCTTGGGAGGCAAAGCCCCGGGATGGGATGGTTTTGCCCTGCTGCTGTAAGTGTTAACACTGCCAGTCCTCCTGCAGAGCTGAATTTTCTCTGCTGGTTTCAGGCTGTTCCTCTTCAGCATGCCGTAAGCAGTCCTTCTCCATCCTTCTGAGGACCTCCAGTCTTTTGGAGGATCATCCCTCAGAAGATTTATCACTCCACAGGGACATGGCAGAGAAAGCCGTGAGCACAGTAGCTTAATGGGGTCGAGGGAGCAGCACCTCCTCCCCATCAGCAATGTCTCTGTCACAGCCTTGAAGACGATTTCCCTCAGTACCTGCCAGCCTCTTCAATGGGTAATTGCTCTTTCTCCTTCCCTGGCAGCCCCCCCGAAGGAGCCAGTGCTGATGTGCCGGTCCAACAACTACCCGAAGGGTTTCTACTGCAGCTGGCACCTGCCTACTCCTACCTACATCCCCAACACCTTCAACATCTCAGTCATGTAAGTGCCCAGGAGGGAAGGGTGCAGTGAGGTGAGATTTTATCCCCACAGCAGGTCCCATGTAGTGCCATGAAGTCTCAGGGCAGAAGGTCAGACCTGTGCTGAGTCTATGGGATCCATGTCCTAAAGATGGGCCTGGAGAAGGATGCTCCGGGGACATCCAAACTGGCTGGTTGGCACTGGCACTTTGTCCCAAGAAAGTTCCCATTTCCCCAGAGGGGACCAGGAAAGTCCTGAACTCCCAGGTCCCCTTTCTATACCCTGCAAGTCCATCCTCTCTGCACCATTTGCCCACGGTGGAGATTGTTCCTGCTGGTTTTTGGCACATTTGGCACAGCCACACTCCTTTCTGCTGTATGCTGGCTGCAGCTGGGCAGCAGCAGTGTCCCTCAGCTAGAACTGAACATTTGATGGCATTGTCCCCCACCCTGTGCCCAGGTCCTGGCACAGCCATTACGCAGGCTAGTGCCATGCATTAGCTTTGGGGTCTGGTCTCACCAGCAGAAAAGAGACCCTCTTCCTCTCACAGGAGGGACAGAGCCAAACCCAACCCCAGCAGGGTCCCATCCTTTCCTTGAGGCCAGTGTAAGAACATTCAGCACAGTCTCTGTGCAGGCTTAGGATAAACCATCAGATACATGAACCTGCAAAATTCCCTGACAGGAGGAGAGCAGCCCTTTGGCCACAGCAGGGGCACAGGGACCATGGGCAGAGCGGGGACACAGTGCTGCTCCTTCTGCCTCCCCACCCCGCAAGCTGCAGGGGTGCATCCTCCCCCGAGCACTGCTCTGTAGGTAACCGCTCTTCTTGTCTCTGCTTCCCAGACACGGCACAAAAGAGATGGTCTGCGAGAAGGACACCTTTCCCAAAAACAGGTGTCACATCAGATACCTCCAGCTCTTTTCGACAGTGAAGTACAAGGTGACTCTGACAGTCACGAACGCTCTGGGCAAAAGCTCCACCACTGTCACCTTTGACGAGTTCGCCATAGGTAACTTCCACGGCAGCAACTGGCCTCCTTGGGATGGTGTTGGCGTTGGCTTGCTCTGCAGGCAGCATCGCCTGCCAGAGCGACGGGCCAGGGAAGAGACAGGCTCTCCAAGCAGAACCTCTGCCTATCCATGCACAAGTGTTGTGAGGAGCGGCTGAGGAAACTGGGGCTGTTCCTGGAGAAAAGGGGAGACCTTATCGCTGTCTGCAACTACCTGAAAGGAGGCTGTAGCATGCAGGGTGTTGCTGTCTTCTCCCAAGTAACAAGTGGTAGAATGAGAGGAAATGGCCTCAGGTTTTGCCAGGGGAGGTTTAGATTGGATATTAGGAAAAATTTCTTCCTGGAAAGGGTTGTCAGGCATTGGAACAGGCTGCCCAGGGCAGTGGTGGAGTCGCCATCCCAGGAAGTGTTTAAAAGATACATAGATGAGGTGCTTAGGGACACAGTTTAGTGACAGTGTTAGGTTAATGGTTGTGCTCAATGATCTTGAAGGTCTTTTCCAACCAAAATTGTTCTATGATTCTATGCATGAGATTAAGCTGGAGTCTGAGCCACACAGGCATCCTCCCCGTGCCCCCCTGATTCTCATGGCCCTGCTGCAACTGATGGTGGCACCTGAGCATCGTGGGGGAGCCCGGCAGGATGGCCACAGGCAGCCCCCATGCTGGTGCCCTGCCTGGTGCCATCTCCAGTGGTCCAGGTCTCCTGTGGTTGCTGAGCTTCTCCCTGCTTGGTGGCCAGGGAAGCAGCTGTGATGTACTGAGGCAGAGGGCTGTGAAACCGATGTGGTCCAAATGGCATTGCCTTTCTTGCCCCTCTGAGTGTTCCTAAAAGAGAAGTTTTGGTGGTTTTGGCGGAAGCAGAGTCACGAGAACTAGGACTGGAAAAGAAATTAAAATGTCTCATCCTCTTCACCCCCATCCCTAGGCAGGATAAAGCCCTCCCAAAGTAATTCTCCGTGAGCCCTTACCCTAATATGCTCCTAAAAATCCTGTTCTCCTCTTTACGTCTCTTCACTGCCCTATCTGGGCAGTGGATGCTGTGCAATGTGGGACAGGGAGCAGCAGGCCCTAGGTACTGGGGTGTCCATGCTACAGGGATGGCTGCCCAGACATGTCCAGACCTGCAGTGCTGATGCTCCTCCAGCTATGAAGGACTGATGTGGACCAAGAAATTCCGTTCCAACCAAGGCAAAGCAGGGAGCTGGAAACAGCACTTTTGCCACCAGCCAAAGACAGATGACAGCCGGTGCTGTGACAAGACTGCCCATCCTCAACGAACAGGAAAAATGGAAGAGAGTAGACTTCAAGAACACATCAAAAAACAATTTGCTGGTTACATGTGGCAGTTACTGGACCAGAAAACCAAATAAACGAATCCTTGAAGTGCAGCCAGCAGTCAGTCTTCACCTTGGATGTGCTGCATGTGCCAGTCCAGAGCGCCTGGAAGTGCCAAAATACAAGAAAAGGAGCTCCACTGCTATCCCAGATTTTCCCTTTCTACCCCAAATCCTGGAAAATACCAAACAATACAGGGTGGCAGCACTGAACAGAGCAGCAACATTACTATAATTTGGAGCAGGGACCGTCCTGCCACGTCTGTATCTGTCTGCCACAGTCTGTATCTGAAGCTTGTACTTGTTGGTGCATTGCAAAAGTTGATAACAAGGCAAGGAGCTTAGCAGGAAAGCCATGGAGTTTCACTCGCTTGGGTGCCTTTAAATGGAAATTGTTATGTTAGTGGAAGATACACTCCTTAAAAATGAAGGTGACCTCCAGCCTGCAGGGTCCAGGGCAGCAATTAAGCTGCATTTTCCAAGTTCCTTGCCTTCCCTCCTGCAGGGGTTCAGGGCATTGTCCTGTAACATCTGCATCCCACCCATGCCCTGCCTGGCTTCCCAAACATCTGGTCCTCCGTCCAGCACACAAGGGCAACTCCCCTGGGAAGCACACCCAGCTGCAAGCCCTGGGCATCCCAGCACCAGCACAAGCCGGATCCAGCCCAGGGGTTTGAACTCAGCCTGGGTTGGAGAAGCGGTGAGCGGAGCCAGCACTGCCCAGGGCCAGCTGTTAGCATGGGTGCAATATCAAATTCTTCTTGCAAGAGTGCTTGGAGGGGTGCAGGGTGCCCGGACACGTCCCAGCGGGTGCGGTGGGAGGTGAGACCCCCCCGGCAGCACCTGGCAGATGCTCTAACAGCCTCCGGGATGGCATTTGGGGAAGGGGTGATGGGCCAGTGCTGATAGGAAGGGCTGTGTCCTGCACCCCTGAGCCAGCCCCCTCCCATAAGTACTTAAGTATCTAGAGGTCTTAAAAACTCCACATTCTATGCAGTGATGAAATTCTCCTCCAGATTTGGTACGGCCACCGTGCATAAGAAGCATAGGCACAGTGGTGGCTGAGTGTTAAAGCAGGCAGTCAGCAGGCTTAGCAGTGTCATTATGGGATGAACTCAGCTGCCGCAGATCAGCAGCCACCTACCCCGGACCTTATGCCATCCCAGTGTTTCGAATTAAAACAAGTGCACTGCCTTAGTGTATTTTTCTAGGCAGTTTTGCCCCAGGCTGCCTGCTGTCCTTGCAGAAGCTTCTGTTCTTGCAGAGCATAGTAAAAAATATTTTTTTTACACTGAGGGTGGTGAAACACTGGCCCAGGTTGCCCAGAGAGGTGATAGTTGCCACATCCCTGGAGACATCCCAGGCCAAGCTGGACGGGGCTCTGAGCAACCTGATCTGGTTGAAGGTGTTCCTACTCATGGCAGGGCGGTTGGAATAGATGACCTTTGAAGGTCCTTTCCAACCCAACTATTCTATGATTCTACAATTTCAGTGTCTCTTCTGGCTCTCGTCTCTGCAGCTGCAAGCCCAGGGCTGTGTCCCGTTGTGGTGGATGCTGGCACTGTGGATCTAACACACAGTACCTTCCCTGGGGTTCTCTACCAGCCTCAGCTGGGCTGAGGTCTCGTCTTGGAATTCGTGCTGGGTTTCTCTCTGCTAGATGGAATGGGGTGGAAAACCTATGGCCTGGGAGAAAGCTATTGCATCAGCTTGCTGGAAGAATGCTGTGTGGGATCATTGCAACGTATGCATGCATCCTGCTAAAACTGAGAGATGGTGTCAGCCAGCAACTGCATACTTCTCCTAAAATCCCTACGCTGTGGATGTCGGATCCCGCCTTGTGTTTTCTCCTTAGCTTAGAGAAAACCATTGCACCTTCCGCATGGAGGTTAAAGGATGGAGCAGCCCGGAGCCAAGGCCAGAGTGGCACGGAGCCAGCAGCTCTCCCTCCTGGTGCCGGCTGAGCCAGGAGCAGACCCGCTGCCGGGTCAGACCACCCACCCAGCCTGGGCAAATACAAAAAGCCCCCGGGGAAGGAGTGATCTGCTTTGGGTTTTGCTTCCTCTTTCCTTTCTCCCTTCCTGGAGTCCCCAGCAGAAAATCCCTTCCCCAGCCGCTCAGAAGATGGGCTCTAATTGAGTGGAAAATGACTGGTACTTTTCTTTTGCTATCCCGAGCCTGTGCCCTGCTGGCAGTCGTGCCGTGCGGGCTATTAGCAGCCAGCTGCGAGGGGTCACTCTGCATTGCCATTTTCAATGATGTCTTGAAGAGGTTTTCCAGCCCTCTGGCCCCCACCTCTCATCCATAGGAAACCCAGTTTACCTTCCTCCCCACCTCGCTCCTGGAAATTGTTTTCATAATGATGTCTTCTGCAAATGTATCGATATTAATGAAGGTGAGCATGAGGTGGGCAAGGCTCTGCAAAGTCCTGCAGACATCAGGGCCCCAGCCCCAAGGCAGGAGGAGGTGGAAGAGGGGCTGGAGAAGCTGGAAGAGAAGGCTTGGAGGCAGCAGAAGGTGCCAGGGAGGGGCAAGATAAACTGATGTGTCAGGAACTGCCACCTCCCTCGTGATGGATGGGACAGCGTGGGGACATTCGTGGCCCTCCAGGACACATCCCCACATTCCTCACTTGTGGTTCAGCCCAAGAACCAGGTAGCTGGTGTGTTCATCCCACAGGAAAGCGGGGACATCACTGCTGTACAGCTATGCCAGCATCCCACCTTTCTCCTCATGCAAGCCCGGGGCAAATCAGCAGAAGAATATGCACAGCATTAAAAGGAGCAAGGCAGCCTTGGACGAGGCCTCGCAGGCATGGGTGCATTCCTCCAAATTTGCCACCCCTCCCTCGTATGACCTTGAGAAGATTGTTTGATCCTCCCAGCTCTAGGTCTGGAGCAGAGCATCTTGGAGGGGCTGCTTGAGGACAAACATGCCCATGTCTGTACAAAATTCAGAACACGGGTATACAGTTGCCTAGGCAGAAGGTCAGTTCAATTCATACTACTTAGGGAGACAGAATTAAATTACCTAGACTGACATTTGGCTAAGACATGGAGTTTAATATCCCTCTGCTCATGGAAAATGCCAGGGGATATTTAACGGCCACAAGGGATCCATTTTAGCACTCGTTGGAGAGATGGGATGGGCCCCTCCATGCTGCAGGGTCTCAGCTGCCTTTCTGAACCACAGGCTTCATTTCAAGATGTGTCTAACAACAGCCAGGGGTGATGGATAGCTAAATACTTGCGGTTAAGTGTAAGCGTGCAGAGCCTTTACGAAAAGCCGCTCTCCACGACTCTTCTTGCACGCCGAGCCCTCGCTTGGATACAGCAGCCGAAAACCAAGTGGGAAGAGCTGTGAGCTGCCTCCTGGCCAAATCCCTTTCTCAGGAATGTCTGGAGATGCTCCCTCAGCTCTGCAGGATAATATTACATCTGGTTTTGTAGCCACTTAACCAGTACTCAGCCTAATGCCCATCGTCCATTATTATTATTACTATTATTGCTTTTATTACGTTACTGCCTGCAGGCCCTTGCTGAGGACAGGGCTCTATTATGATGGCTGATCTACAGCCAGACAGCCCCTGCCTCACCATTAACAGGCTCAATGGAGGCAGACAAAGGCTGGCGAAGAAGCAGAGCTCATCCTGGTGTGAGAAGCAGGGATGTGGGAGGCTGCCCAGGATAAAGGACTCCTTCAAGAAATTGGGAAGCTGGACACAGCCTGTCCCCCCCAGCTCCTCAGCTGGTCCCTGCAGGACCAGCCCTGATGTTTACCATAATGAGCACAGTGTGAGGAGGTCTGTCCTAAAAGATGTAAGTCTGTCCTGGCAGGACCGGCTGCCACAGGTGTGGTCCCCTCTTCTGGCTCTTGCATTCCCATCATCTTGGAGGGAGGTGGCAGGAGCAGCTTTGTGCCGTTGGAAGGGCTGGCACTGCTGCGCTTTCTAGCCTGATCAGGAGTCCAACGGATGGGAGGACACATGAGGACACAGCAGGGACTGCTGGTTTTCCCATTAAGACATCAGAAGGCTCTCCAGCGACGGGACCACAGTCCCCTTGGATGGCTGGGCGCTGCTGTGCTTGCTCAGAGCCAGGGCAGCCCTCCCTTGCACCCCAGGGACAGTCTCCAACCCACAGGAGTTGGACCAGGGGTAACATCCCTGCAAAACAGGCAGGTGACTCCCACCTCAGCATCAGGGCACCTATATTTTTTTTGTTTTCCTCCAACTCACAACAGTGGCATCTTTCATCGCTGCCCAAGCAGATGTGCCCTGCCTAGCACAACTACATTTAAGTATCTCTCTGCTGTGGCTCCAGGCTGGCAATGCCAAAAAGCAGAGCCAGCCTCCCTATGTTACCCCAGCGGCTATCCCATCGTACCCATCCTCAGCCCAACACTTTCCTTCCCACTGCAGAGCCACAGTTCAGAGTCATCTGTGTTCATTCAGCCAAACAGACTTTTGTTTTGCAAACCGACCTCACTGAGCCAGCGCTGGATTTATACTTTTCCGTTTGCATTTGGACTCCAAGTCCCTGTCGATGGAAGCTGATGTCCAGCCTGAGCCCGGGAATTCGAAGCAAGCAGAGGAATTGCACAGCCATCTGGAGTATCTCAGCGCAGCCACAGAAAGTTGTCCCTCCAGCTGAGGATAAAGCTGTAAATAGAAAATTGTGTCCTATCCTGCTGCAGAGAGGGATGGAGAGGTGGCACTGGGCACCCATGGTCAGGCCTATGGATGCTTGCTCACCAGCCACTCCCCCAGCATCCTCCAAGCACCAGGTGCAGTGGGGATGCAGGAAGCTTTCCATCCCTCCTTGCACCCACCAGGGCAGAGGGAAGGGGCTGGGAGGAAGGAGAGGCTGCCAGGGTGGTGGTGAAGATGATGGTGAAGGAAGACTGCAGCAGGGTGTGTGCCAGGGTGCTGAGTGGGAGGGCTCTGGAGAGGAAGGTGGATGTGGGCTACATCTCAGGGGAAACAGGACCAATTCTGGGTCTCACAGTTGTGGCTGGACTGTGGTTTAATTTCAGCTTTGCTATTGTAAATTGGGACTTTGAGCTCTTGGGAGCTTAGCAAACCCTTGGTGAGGAGCAAGGCTCGCTCTGCAATGGGCAATGCCATTCATCACAGCCTGTGATTTGCTCCCAGCACTCTAAAAGTAGCTGCAACTTCCACCAACATTGCATAGCTCTCAGACAATTAATATTCACTAGAAATACTTGTCAGGAAGCAAGAAAATATCTCCATATCCCAAAAGCAGAACAGAGCTGAGAGAGGGAGACCTGGGGTGGAAGGTGACCATGTCAATCCTTCACAGTCTTGGCAAATATGATGTGCCAACCCTTTGAATCCCCAAAGCCCTAGCTCTAAACCCAAGGGCCAAACTCTGCCATGTTACTGCAAGGCAAGTGGGGTCGAATGTGGAACAGACTCCCAGAAATCAGGAGGTGCAAGGGAAGTGCAGGATTTGGGCTTGGTGGCCTCCTCGCCCTGACCCAAGCAGCCCTGGGGAGGAGGGATGCTCTCTGTCCTGGCCAGGTTGTCTCCAAGTGTCTCCTGCACTGGCATCTCCTTGACAGTGATTCTTTTGCACCAGGACAGCCGTAGCACTGATCAGGACAGGAAAAGGTGATTTGCATCTAATCAGTTTGGGAAAAGGACGTTCTTTGTGTTGCCTGCACCCCTTGGAAAGCACAGAGCGCAAAGCCCAGCTGGCTGTGCTGAGGGGTATAAAGAACAATGCCACATCCAAAGCTTTACCAGCAACCCTCTTCTCTTCCAGTAAAGCCAGACCCTCCGGAGAGCGTGGTGGCCAAACCTGTGCCCAACAACCCTCGGAGGTTGGAAGTGTCATGGCAAAACCCCTCGTCCTGGCCTGACCCCGAGTCTTTCCCACTCAAGTTCTTCCTGCGATATCGGCCCCTCATCCTGGACCAGTGGCAGCACGTAAGTGATGCTGAGCTGGCTGGGGCAGGAGGGACTGGGGGGAGCTGGTGGCTGGGAACAAGTGATCAGGGACCAAAAAACATGTCTATTTACAGCTCAGGCAACCCAGAGCCTTCTCCTATCCTTCTATGTCTCTCCTGCCTTCTCTCTTCCTCTCTGCCTTTCTTTTAACTCATTCTGCCTACAAATAGCTCTGCAGGCTCTCTCCACTCCGCATTGTCACCCGCGGCCCCTATCTACTTTCGATACGTATGTTCTATATAAAACCTGCCAGCGAGATGTAAAAGGCATTTAAAGTATAAATGTCACCATGTTTAAATGCGCCTCTGCCACATTTAGATTTTGAACTGAAGATAAAATACCGCTCACCATAACTGAGCATAGTCACGGAGCGATTGCCACGATGTTATCGTATTTCTTACTTTTATTTCTTGTTTCTTTAAAAAAAAAAAATAGTCAGTGAAATCTTGGCAGCCCAGAGGACAGATTTCATTTGTTAGCTGCAGATAGATAACGAACAGGCTTTTTTTTTTTTTTCCTCCGTGTGCTGTTTGCATGCTCGGCAATCTGCTGCTCAAGGAGAGGTGCTGCTATGCTGGTGTGGCTCATCCAGCATCTCCTCTGCACCGACCTGGGCTGGTCGAAAGCCAGCATTAATAAAGCATTTTGCCTCCTCCCAGAAAGACAAATAGGAGGCAGCAATCGGTCCCCAGGGAGCTCACCTGCACCATGGAGCCAAGCAGGATTTTCTGCTGGCCAGTTCTTCTTGGGAAGAGAAATGGCTCACAGAGGGGACGGGAGGCTTTACTCATGTCGCTGCAAGATGTCGGTGTCTCAGCAACTTTTTCTTTTTGCGTTGGTTGGGTTTTTTGATGAGGCAGTGCCACAGGATGTGTTTTGGATGGAAGCGTTTGCTGATGGCTTTGAAAATCAGAGGAGGGTTGGGAGAGAGTTTTCCTGCTTGTTTCTCTTTGCCCTTCACTTCCCTCCTGAGGGTTAAGAAAGCAGAGATGGAGTTTGGGTATCAGTTTGCTTTGGATTTTTTTTTTTTTTTCATTTGGGGGGTAAATGCACAAATTGTACAAGCTGTGCAAAAAGGGGAAGAATTAATGGGAAATACCAAACACAAGATCAGTTTTTTCAAGATGTGAAACTGTTGTGCAAAGAGCTAATTTTTTTACGCTGCCACAGCTGGATCCAGCCAGGCACTCTGCAAATGCAGAGGTCTGCACCTAAAAATGTCAGGAGACCCAGCGAGCTGCCTCCCCCCTTGACACCCTCTGGGTGGCTGTTCTTTTCGTCACTGGGTATTAGGTATCATATTGGCAGGGCTGTGCCATGCCAGTCTCTCTCCCCATGGGCCCTCTGAGGGTACGGTGTGGCTGCTCCATCAGTGCTCTTGGGCAGGCAGCATTAAGATGTTGGGGACACCATTGGCAGGGCTACGCTGGCTTGAAAAGGCAGTTCCATGGCAGTAAAAATTTGTTTTCTCCTATTTAATGATGCCCAGAGTTGTGGAGAAAGCTGGGGGTACCAGCCTCCATGGTGGGTGCAAGGAGGGCTGGGAAGGGCTCATCTCCTGGCACCCCAGGAGGGCACAGCAGTCCCAAGTACCCCTTTTAACCGATATCCCCTTGCAAGAGGCGAGTTCGCCATCACTGGCTGATGGAGAAGTGTGTTTGGGGAATAATTTGCTCAGTGAGTGCATGCAAGCATTCAATGAGCAAGGTACCAGCCTTGTTTCCTGACTCTCTGTCCTGCTGGCTGGGTAATGAAAAATCTGATTTGCGGATGATTTGAGGAAAACTGCCACTATTCATCAGATGAATTATTTGCAAAGCCTAATTCAATCAGCTCCCAAACACCAGAGGATGGCAGCGCTGCAGCAGCTGGACCCGCTCTCACCCCAGACCCCCTTTGCATGCTCAGCCTGCCCAGTCCAGCCGGGCACCCTGAAAATGCAGGGATCCGCACCCGAAAATGAACCCATCTGATGCCAGCACACTGAGAGCATGCCCAAGCCATGTTGAGCTCTACTTTGCTTGACATAATTGTTTGTTGGCATTTTGGGGGTTGTCCCCGTCACCCCACATCCAGCCAGGGGAGAGGAGGACGTGGTTTGGTGGGGTTCAGCCTAGTTCAGCCATACAGCAAATCCTACAGGGGTGGTGTTTGATCTCTCCTCAAAGGGACAAGTGTCCTGAGAAAGGATGCAGTGGTCACGCACGCCACCCTTAGAATTGTAGAATAGAATCATAGAATAGTTTGAGTTGAAAAGTCATCGAGTCCAACACCCTCCATTAAGACACTCTTGCATGGGGGTACCTTAATTCTTGCTGAAGTGAAGGTCTCATGCCACAGGCTGACCCCCATCTTGGTTCTTGCTGTCCCCACTGGCTGCTGACATGGCAAAGCCATTGCACACAACCTGCTTGTTGGTAACGGGGCAGCCTGGGAGACTGTCAGGGAGAGCAGAATTTTTCTGCTAGCAGCCAGGAGTTGCTGGGTGTCCTCAAGTGCTGGCACATCCCTGTGTGCCCAGGGTCCCCACGCTGAGCCTCATCCCTACCTTCTCATGGCAACATGCCCATGGACCAGCTGTGGGTTTTAAGCATCTCCTGCTATCCCCTTGGCAGCCCTTCGGGAAGCCAGGAATCCCTGTGGGATCAAACCCACAAGGGAGCACCAGGCACTGCCCAGAGCCACAAATATTCATGCAGGCCACACTCACATGAGACGTTTCTTGGCAGAAGCAGCAGCTCCCCTTTCTCCCTTCCACCTCCCATTATCTTTGCAGGGTCTGATTTATGCACAGCACCTCGGCAGGCAGGACCGAATGAGCGCTAATAGGATCAGATGGATGTTGAGCTGTCGAATACCATCGGGCCTGATTCAATCAGCGTCTACTTTCTCCCAGGCTCTTCCTTTCAGGATTTTAATAATGCCAGGGCTTGGCACCAGAAGATGAAGCTATCCGTGGTGGGAGCAATGGATCTTATCGAGACCACCCCTGTGCGAGCTGGGCATAAAAGCAGTTTCTCCCCCAGAGGCAGATGGGCAATGTTTGGCCCAAGCACTCCCCGCCCATCAAGAAATATCTGGGGCTGACTCAGAGCCAGGGGGACACCCTCATACCTTTCCCAGCACTTTGCAAAGGTGTGTTTGAGCCCCATTATGCCATTTGCACTCCCTTTTGCCTGCTCAGCAGTGCCTTTCCACTCAGGCCACTTAGCAGCTCTCGTGTTGCAGTTTGCTCTGGGAATTACGGTGATGTGCTCTGAGAATTATTATCATGGAGAGGCGGTGATGATGAGTTTCCACATGAGCGCGCGGTGGGGCGTGCACGTGTGCCGGGTGTTCTTTGCACCTTTGTGTCGCTTTGCAGCGGTGCCCTCACACCTGACCACAGGCATTTCCCGGCTGCTCAGGATGCAGACGTGTCACATCATGTCACATCGGGTGGCCACCAACTTCCCACCACCCCACCAGCAGCAAGCTCACTCTGAAACTCAAGCAACTTTAAAGTCACACTCCTCCCTTTCTGGAAGAGGGGCTGTGGCGGTTTCTCTGCTGCCAGAAGAGAGATGGGATATTTGTAGCCTAAGCAGGTTTTTTATTCTCTTCTTTTGGCAGAATCTCCCCTTCTGTCTCCTAAATATAAAACATTAAATGTTTAGGGTATCCTTTATTTTTCTCCTGCTTTTAAGTTTGTAATTCAAGCCAGATTAGCGTGGTTTCCTCTTCTGTTTTATAGCCCCATCCTGGCCCCAAGTGAGCTCTCCTAATGCTCTCAGATGTTCCTCTAATGGCTTACCTAGGCTGGAACTGGATACCCTTTCCTAATGGATTGCTAATAGCCTGTTTCTGGTTTTACAGGCTCCTTCAGTTAACTTGCAACAGCAGCGGTCGTTGCGCGCACACATGCGATCTCCCTGCGAGCACGTCTGCGCACTCACCCCCGGGATGCAGGCAGGTGGCCAGGCACTGTCCCCAGCATCTTTGGGGAGCCCAGGGCAGCTCTGGCATCCAATTCGCTCCCACTCCATTGCATTTGCTGCAGGAGGATATCCCCTTTTTTCCCAGTTTTTGGGGGAAGAGCTCGTGCTGAGAATTGACCAGCTCAGTGCGTGTCCCAGGAATGTGGCAAAGCTCAGAAGGTATTTTCTTAAGCAGCAGCAGAGCTGGCAGCCAGGCTGAGAGAGGATTTCCTCTGGTGCTTTGCCAGCAATTTGCAGATGCCGTCATGAAGTCTAATTGAACCCATTGGCTGCGCTGACAACATGAAATGTTAATGAACCGTGAGGCGGGCTGCGTCTCAGATCTTGAAATTTGCAGTAAAAGGTCATGAGATATTTAAAGCTAATAATGTGGTTGGGTTTTCTCCTTCCTCTTCTGTTTTGGAAGCATTAGAGCCATGTCCGTGAGCATTTGCAAAGGCTGGAAATGCCCTTCTTTGGAAGAGCAAGCAGAGGTGCTCCTGCCATCCTGGGATTTTAGGAGCTGAGGTCACAGAGCCTCCAGTGCAGGTGTCTATGCCGGCTCTGCTGAGCAGCCCAGACCCAGGCAGATGATGGGGATTTGGGGACAGGAATGGGCAATTTGGCGGTATTGCCAAATATTTAGTGGTTGAGTTTGTTGGTGTGAGGAGGGCATGGTGCTCTGCGGTGTCAGGGGTGGTAGCCAGATTGGGCTCAGGCTCGTCTCCTGAGGCAAAGAAACATTTTTGGGTTAAATAGGTGAATCTCATGGGCTGTCTCTGGAAGCTCCTGCCTTGGAACAGCCTGAAATAACCTGAACGTATGTGCTAATGCATATCCTGCCTGCAACGGGCAAGGGTGAGGGATGGAGCTGGGGAAGGCAAGTAGTGCCACTGCCTGCCGCAGCCGCGTTCCCCCAGTGTGGTGGCAATGTCACTTTGTGGTGGGCGTGCTTCTTTGTGCCCATTTGCATCCCCCGCCCCGTGCCTCTGCCGCTTTGCCTACGCTCCCCCTCTTCGCAAGGTAACCTTGGCAGGGAGGTCACCCTGAGCGAGCTGGGTTACAGCTTCACGCCTGGTAGCTTTTATTGTGGCGCTTTTCTCCCTTCCCCTCCCAGCTGTAAAGTCAGTGATTAAGAAGGAAAAAGAGAAGGAAAATTTAAAAAAAAAAATTAATGGGTGGGAGCAAAATGATGAGGCTATAACAGTGTCACTCACAGCTCGGCATGGGACAGGCAGGGCTGGAGCAGACAGTGCCTCAGAGGAGGATAGAGGTGGGAAATGCTCAGAAATCACCTTTTTCTGTCCCCTTCAGGGATGGAGCAGGGGTTGGGACCCTTGGTTAGCACTGCCTGGGTGCTCTCAGCCCACTTGGGAGCTGCTAGTGACCTAAAAGTGCTGAGGACCTGGCAGGATCAGGCCTCCAGAAGCAACCCTGGTGGTACCACTGAGCGGTACCAGCCTACCTGTGCTCATCTGCACAGCTTCACACAGGCACGATGGTGCCAGCAAGCTCAGCTTGCCCTACCTGCCCGCAGACCACGACAGGCTGGTGCCCATGCCCATTCACAGGCTGCACCCATTTGCTTTCACCCCCATCCCACTCCATCAGCGTGGTAAATGCATCTGCGGGCAGCAGGTGCCAGCGCTGGGCAGCGTCAGAGCTGGTGCTGAGTGCCCTGAGCATCCCTGATCCCAGCCTCCCCACAGCCACAAGCGAAAGCGAGCTCTGCCAGTTGTCACTTGGCAGTGCATCCAGAGAAAGAGTCCTGTTATTAACGAGCTTACAGCTCCGCTTTCAAAGATGCTCTTTATTTTAAGCCAGGAGAGAGCCGTTCAGCCGCATCTGGTGTGACACAACCCAGGCTGCAGAGGAGCTCTGCGATAACTTGTCCTCCCAGACTGGCAGCAGGGCTGAGCTACTCACAGCAGCGGCACAGCAGCCTTTTTGTGGGGGCTGACAGCAAGGACAGCAGCTCAGACCCTGCTGGGCTCCTCCGCTACCCAGCTGCAGAGAATAAGGGGGATTCATTCACTCTTCCCAAACTTTAGTTATTCCAGAGTCTGGGCAGAAAATTTTGTCTGGGTTTAGCCCAACTGATTCCTGCGGCGCTGCGGAAGGAGGAGGTATTTGAGGGCTCGTTTATTGGTAATGAATGTCAGATCTATTTGCTCACCAGACGTGGCTTTGAAAGGGAAAAAAAAGCAAAACATTTCTTTTCTGCTTGGCGATAGCTTTTTGTGGGCTGCAGCAGCTGTTTGCAGCAACCCTCCTGCACTTCCCAGCCATGGGGTGGCTTGCTTGGGGGGTACTCCTGCTTTTCATTTAGCCTATTCCACCCAGGGCAGGTGGGAGCCTGCCAGGATTCCCCTGCAATTGCAGAGACTGAAGGCACCTGAAACAGCAGCTACTTGTGTATCATCAGTCCCTGCAAAACTCATTGCAGCCAGGTGGCAGGAGCTGGTCACTTGTTGCAGGGAAAGGCAGCTGTGGAATCGAGCTCACTGGGGTGCCCTGTCCCTCTCCCAGTTCCCATCTCCCCCATTATCCAGGATCCCGGGCATCATCCAGAGGCTGAAGAGGCTGCAAGGAGGTGAGATGCATGTCAGACCCAGGCTGTGCTCTTGCAAGGGGTTTCATTCTGCGTTCCCTGGCTTGCAGTGGGAGGCACAGGCTGTGTGAGCAGATCAGCTTCACCCTGCAATAGCTGGGGTGCTCCTTTTATTTTGGGGAGGGCAGGCTCGTCCAGACTCAGTACAACACCTGGGACAGGCGTGTGGTCTCTGTCCTGGCATGCACAGAGGTGGTGCATCCCTGCCATGGGACGGAGGGGTACCAGCCCCCCATCTCCACATTGCCAGCTTACTGACAGCAGAGCACCCCCTTCCCACACCGGCAGCTGAGCTGGGGAGCAGGAGGTGTCAAGGAATGGAAGGCAGAGCCTCTGGTGCCATGGCGGAGACGGCAAACACATTTTCATGTGGGATGCAGAGGAGGAGGCATCTGATCTCCCTCCGCCTTTTTCCAACACACACCAGCCCGCAGCCCAGCTGCTGGTGCAGGGAGGGTTGGGGTTTTTTTCCCCGCCCCACATCACCTTCCAAAGGCCGTCTGGGATTCAGACCTGCCCATGCATCACTCTGTTTGCAAGTAATTGCTACCTG
This sequence comes from Caloenas nicobarica, assembly GCF_036013445.1. NCBI lineage: Eukaryota > Metazoa > Chordata > Aves > Columbiformes > Columbidae > Caloenas > Caloenas nicobarica. Next base: position 9,820,778 of record NC_088284.1, read on the forward strand.
GTCGCGCTGGACCAGGAGCAGAGCCCAGGTGAGAACAGAGCACAGTGATCATTTTTACTGCCCAGGCACCCTGGCAGGGTGGGCGGAGGGCAATGAGAGCAGGGAGACCCCAGGATGGGAGGTGAATGGCTCCCTTAACTCCTGCTGTGACAAACACTGCAAGGCAATGCCACCAGTCTGTGGGCAGGGACGGGGATGAGGGCACAGATGGATGTCCCCTGTTGGGGTGCATGGTGTGAGTAGTTCGCATGGAAGTCCCCAGACCAGCAGAACATGTGCAGGGGGGACCAGCATGGACAGGGGGAAAGCCAAGTGCTGGGAAATCTGCCCTTTCACCCTTTCTGGGTGTCTGTCCCCATCCCATCTATGTGGCACTGGCCCCTGGGCTCCTCCTGGTGCTGGTGACTGTGGGGGAGCACTGGCAGCCCTATTATCTTTCCAAGAAGGCTGATTGGGATATGTGGCCACAGCAGGGAATGGGATCCCAGATCCCAGTCTATGCTGTCCTCAGCAAGCTGTCAACTGAATTACTGGGTTCAAGGGCTTTTTTTTCCCATTTCTCTCTCTTTCTTTCTTTTTTTTTTCTTTTTTTTCTTTTTTTTTTTTCCCCCCAATGCTAATAGCTCTGCATTGCACTGGCTACTGATCCCTCATTAATCTGGGCAGCTCTTCGCAGCCAGCTGGAGTGACTTTTGGCAGGTGCACAAAGGCAGTCAGCGACGTGCAGACTGCCCCGGCCAAAAAAATTACCATGCGCAGCCTTCCTCCAACTTTTGTCTCTGTGTGGCAGGGACGCGGATTAAGGAATTTCTCCCTCTGCCTTTGATGCTGTGTGTCCATCCATCCCACCATGACCTCCCCAGTGTATCCCCACCCCCAGCTCTCCCTGTCTGTGTCCAGTTGGACCCATTTCACGTGTGCTTTCCCATCTGCTGATGCACTTCTGTGCTGAACTGTGGGCACCCACCCAGGGACTTTCTCACCAGCCGTGGCAATTTCGGACGTGTCCCCCAGCTGCCCAGCTCAGAAGTGCTGTATGCAGAGATTGTATGTGTGGGGAGAGATGGATGCTGTCCTCTATGCCTTCTCTTTTTGTCTGCTGTCTAAAGAGGAGCTTAGGGCAGCATCCTCCCAGGTCCTACAAGGAAGGTCCTCCAGGTCCTCCAGCCTGGGTCCTGGGGGAACATCCACCCCGAGGCAAGGCACAGCCTTGACCCTGTTGTGCCTGCGAAACCCCATCTGCAAACACTCACTTGCAGGCTGGCTGTGGCTGGGGAGAGGCAGGAATGGCCAGGAGGGCTCTTTGGTCTGCAGAAAACACTCAGAGGGTGTCAAAAGACCTAGAGAGACCCATATACCAGATGGATAACCCCAGCATTTTTCTGTGCCTCATGCTTATTCCCTGCTTCCAAGGCACACCTGGGCCAAGCGCAGACCGAGACTGGAGAAACAGGCTTGCTGGGGGCTGACAGCTCACCAAGCAAGTCCCTCTGGTGACCCTGATCCAGCTCAGGCTGTGGTCCTGGGCTGAGTAGGGCTGGAGCTTGGTGGGATCGGTGGGATGAGTCTCAGCCAAGACTCTCCATGGGTTGGAGGATGCACAGCCATGTCCCACAGGAGGGAGCAGCATCCTCTTCATCTTCCTTTCCCCATCCTCCCTTCTGCCCCACCTCGCAGGATTTCAGTTTTCACCTGTTGCCCATAAGTGAAATGGGCCAAAACTCTTCTCTTGACCAGCCCCAGGATGGCAGCAGGCACCCTGCCAGCATAAACTGTGCTGGGAACCTGCGAACTGCTAAAAAGGACCACCCTAAGCCTGACCTCATTACCTGGATGAGAGGCAGCACATGTGACCTCAGGAGTGGCTCTCAGCTTCTTGGGCATGCTGGGACCTCAGGGAAAACCATCACGGAGCCCCATCAAGGTTGCTGGGCTCATGTACCCCCCATTCCAGGCTCCCTCCAGCCAGGCCCTGACCTCGGTCCCCCTTGGTGGGCATGCCAAGAAGCTGTCCCCATGCCAACAGGTTGGACCCAATGGCGAGATCCATGGTTTGGTGGGAAGGTGTCCCCCAGAAAGCAGGGCTGGCCTCGGGCACCAGATGTCCCAGTGCTTTGGCTAGCGGTGGTACAGGGCTTGGGCACATCTCAGCTCGGCACACGCGCCATGGTGGAGCCACCAGCATCTCCTGCTTGCATCACACTGGTGCCATGGGCATCAGCCCTGGACCAGGGGTGTGAGAAGAGGCAGGATTTGGTCTCCCTGCATCCAGCCCCGAATCTGCAGCAGTGAAATGGACACACATCTTTCTCATCACTGCTCCCTCAACAAGGTCTGGTGGCAGCTTTGTGCCTCATGGGTGGCAGAAGGCCCTTTACTCCTCAACAGCTTGAGGGCAGCCGGCCAGGCCTGCCTCCAGATGTGCTCCAGATGTGGGGCTCCTATGGGCTCAGGCTGGGTGGTGTGAGCAGCTGGGAGCACAGAGCCCGAGGGCCATGCTGGGCAGCAGGCTGGATACATCCCTGGGAGAGGGAATAAGGAAGGAAAGGTTTTCGGCTGGAGCAAGGAAGCAAAAGTGTCCCCCTCCCTGGTAGGGATCCCCCAGAGCGGTGTAAAAGCCAGGCACGGGGCTGCAGTTGGCATGCCAAAGGGATTAAATCTGTGCTGGAGTGTTGCGTGTGACGTACTGGGGGGACTGGAAAAGGGCTGGACCTTTCTCAGGGTGAGTTCCTGCTTTTTGGGTACACCTGCAAGCAGCGAGGTGATTATATTAACCTAGCCGGCCACTGGCCAGGCCATCGTGTGTCCCTGGCATGCACACCATCTCTGCGTGTGTAAAGCTGCAGTGCCAGGGAGCCTCGTCCTGCAGGTGCATAGGTCTGGGTGTCCTTGGACACCCTGATGATGCAGCTTTTCTCTCCTTGGGGTTTGGGATGTGATCAATGACCAGGCAGAAGTTTTTGGCTCCATCTTGCTCCTTTCATAGACTGAATGCTTAATAAAACTCAGCTGTTGGTGCTCCCTGTGCCTGACCTTCTCTTGGGTGGCTGAAGAGACATGGAGGAACCCCACCTGGGCTGCAGCATGAAGTTACCCCCACCCATGAAGTGCCACTTGTTCTGCTCAATCACGAGGCCCTGGCTGGGCGCTGGCACTTGCAGATGGGCTGCATCAGACCCACACCCTCCCTTAACCCACCAGCATTGTTATTATCAACATGTGTCTGGAGAGAAGGTGGTTTGTGTCAGCTGGGGCACGGAGGAAGGATGAGGAGTGCCTCACATCCCCCCCATGCCATGCACAGGCAGTGTGGGGGGAATAAATCTGGCAGCGTATTAGTCCTTCGCCTTGGAGACTGGGTTGAGGGTGATCTCCCATGCAGCTTCTGGGGGATGCTGCTGCCCTGGTCTCCTCCATGCCTGCAGGACGCCACGGCCAAGCCTGGCTTCATCCCCAGAAGGTCACTTAGGTGCTGAGCCCTCCTCCTCCGTCACCTGCCTGTGTTTTCTCACCAGTGACTGGGGATGTATTTCTACTGGGCACCTGCCTCCCCCTGTCCTTGAGGCGAGCTCCAGGTAGATCAGAGATCCACACAACGCGTGGACACAGTCTGGGGTTAAACCATTGCACCAGCAGCCACATCCCCAGGAGGACTGCAGGACCTCCCATGGCCCAGGCAGAGGTGACAACAGGACAGAGGGAATTTTTCTAGGAAAGACGGCTGGACTGCCTTTTAATCCTTATCCAAGGGCCCAGCCAGAGGGCTGCAAGCCAATCTGGTGGGATGCCAGCAGGCACAGGAGCAGGGTGGCCAGAGGCATGCTGGTGGGGGAAGCCTCCTCCCAGCAAAGTCAGTGATGCCCAGAAAGCCTGTGCACCCATGCCAGTCGCTGTCATGGACGTCCAGCTCCCATCCACCCTAACATGTCCAAGCAGAGCCTGCCTGCACATCTGCTAGTTTCTGGTGACCTCTAGAGGAAGCAGCTCTGCTCCGGCACCAGAAGTTTGGGAGCAGGACAGGGGTATCACCAGAATTTTGGCTTAGCTGCAGCTGGAGCATCCTCCCCCTGCATCCCTGTCCTGGGCTCATGGCTCTGCCCAAAACCTCGAAGCACTTCCTAAAGTGCTGTGAAAGTCTTGTTATCATCCTCTATCCAAGCTAAATGTGCTAATTGTCTTACACTTCCCAATGTCGGGGGTTCCTCTGACTGCCCTCCCCTCCCCACTGCTGCCCACAGGTCGAGCTGTCGGACGGGACATCACACACCATCACCGATGCCTATGCTGGCAAGGAGTACATCATCCAGGTGGCAGCCAAAGACAACGACATCGGCACGTGGAGTGACTGGAGCGTGGCCGTCCATGCCACCCCCTGGACGGAGGAGCCTAAGCATCTCACCACGGAGGCCCAAATCACAGGTGAGACCCCCAGCTCCAGTACAGTCTGTCCCCACAGTGGGGGAGACCCGGGACTAACGGCTGAGGGTCCCCCCTGTCCGTCTCCTGCAAGTTGGTTACCCAGCCAAGGAGATAACCCCAGCACCTGGGGGTCTTGCAGCCCTTCACTCTACACCTTGCCCCCCACCCATGGCTCTGGCAGCAGGTACAACCGTGGCCTGAGGGCTGCTGACTCAGCCTGCCTGGCTCCAGCATCCTCCTCACCAGGATGCTTGGGGTCTGACAATGAAGCTGGGGGTTGTTTTGTCTTTTTTTTTTTTTTTTTAAATTATTTAATATTGTTCTTCCCTGGAGCACTGCCCAACCTCCAGCCCTCCCTCTTCAGTCCTACACCCATCCACACCTCCCGACCCGGCACAATGGCTCGGAGCAATGCCAATTCAGAATAAAAGCCACAAAGTCGACAAGCCTCTGTTTCTAGGAAAGAGCTGGGACTGTGTCCAAATGGGCGTTATCAGCCCTCGGTTTCCCAGAAGGGCTGGAGCGGACTCTGTGCTGGTTCCCCCGGGCTGGCACCGGCAGCGGGGCAAGGGGAAACACTGGTGTGCAGACAGACAGTGAACAGGCTTCTACATCAGGGCCACGCATGTGAGCTGGCCAGATGTGCGTGTGGGGAGGGGGACGTGCTCAGCCCCGCCACCCTCCAAGCTCTTGCCTGGCTGAGGGTGTAGATCCAGCATGTGTGTGCAAGCTGTGCACGAACCTCTGCAGACCGTGGCAGTGCAGGTGCCTCCTACACAGAGACACCCCCCCATGCAGAAAAAGCACCCGGTAAAGGACCAGGGGATTCAGGCAGCACCAGGGATTTGCAACCCCTCATCCCCAGGGGGATAAACCCCCACAAGGAGTGCAGGCACCTCGTGCTGGTGTCAGGGTGTGGGGTTTGCTTCTATACCCACTTGCTTCATGCTAAATGCAAATACTACTTCAAATGGAACCTGCCTGCTCCCTGTGCAGGCACACACATGCCCCTCACACACGTGTCCTTTGCACACGTGTGCATGCAGCTGGCTGCAGCCATGCAGGGCTGGTGGGGGACACCCTAGCCCCAGAACTGAGCCTCGCCATGACTCTTCGGTGGGATCTGAAAGATGCAAGGGCAGATCCCCTGTGGCACCCAGTGTCCCCCCTAGATTGCCTGGCCAGGGGCACTCTAGGACCCTCTGGATGTGACCAAAGCTGCCCCAGGCTTGCTGCCCATCCACGCCCTCCCTGCAATCCTGCAGACACAGACACCCCATCTGGCCCTCTACAGAGAAGGACAAGCCCTGTGAGCCAGCCCAGCAGCTGCAGCCATGTCCAGGGTGTTACCTGAGTGGGGGATGCTCTCTGCTGAGCATTTGTGGCCATGTCGTCATGACCTCTTAGCCAAAATTCTCACAGAGCTGACGCACAGAACATCCCAGCTGGGCAGGATGGGATCAGGAGGAATGCCCAGCTCCGCCTAGTGGTGCAATCATCTCCGAGCAATAGGTCCAGTATTAGAGCAGGGAAAGTCTCATGGACTACACCATCCCCTGGCTCATCATCCCGGCTCCCCCAATCAGTCCTAGCGTGGAATGGCAGTGAGAGGGGAAATTTAAGGATGGGATGGTGCCGTGTCGCCACTGGCAGGAGAGCGGGACACATCCCAGGGCAGCCCAGCTCCCCTCACTATCCATTCTCCTTCTCTGCAGAGACAACAAGTGCTAGCAGCTCCTCTTTCATGCCACCCCCCACCACCAAGATCTGTGACAAGGGCGCCGTGGTGGGCAGCGGGGCCGTGGCAGTGTGTTGGACAGCTGGACTGGTCTTGGCTGCTTATGGTGTCCTCTTTATTTAGTGAGTATCTCCCAAACTGCAGGTATGAGAAACAGGGTGTGAGTGCTGGGAGGGGACAGGGATATGGGAAACCCAGGGGCTCTGGCGTGGTTGGGAAGGGGATGCTCTAACCAGGCTCTGGGTGAAGGTCATTGAGAGCAAGCCAATTGGGGTTTTCTTGCAGTTTTTTGTAAATGCACCAAATCTAGCTGCTTTTTCAGGTTGAGTGTTCTGGTGGAGATCTCAAAAATGGCTTTTCAAAAGTTTTCTGCAAAGCCTGCAGAGGGGTCAGTCTTTGATGCCTCGTTCTCAGCAGCCCTCCCTGTTCCACAGTGCGGATTTTTTAAGAGGCAAAGAAACCACGTGGACATCTAAGGCCTTTGCATAGCAATGGAAGAAAAAATTGTCCGAGATCAGAAAATTCAAAGATGCATCTCAAAAATATTCTTAGTTTGGCTCAGAATGGAGCTGGCAGCCTGGAGAGCCCCCAAATTCCTCCCTGGGCCAGGGCTGCTGTCCCATGAGTGTGTCCCTCAGGCACTGTCACTGTACCCATGCTGCCTGAAGACTGGGGGTTCAACCATGGCAGCAGCCACATGTGTCACTTTGGGAATAAAGGGACATACCACCCATCCTTCAGTGCCCAAGGAGGAGCCATCACAAGGCAGCTCCCATGGATGCAGTGTCACCTCCACGTGTGACACTCGCCACAGCAATGGGAGAGGCAGTGGAACACAGCCCAGAGTGGATGGGCAGGTCTGGTCTTGGGAGAAGGAGGGGGAGATGATGAGTTTGGGATCTGTGGTTCTGGGAAGAGATGCATTGCCCTGTGGAAAATGGCCAAACTCTGCTCTGCGTGTCCCCTCGGTGGCCGGGCACAGTCAAGCCCACAGCAGGACTGGTGACCCCTCTCCTCCTTGCTTGCAGATCCCTGTCTGTCTGTCCATCGCAGCCCAGCGCAGACACCCTCCCACCGCCCACCGCCACCACCACCCCCCCCGTCCCGCCATCCCCTCCCAAGTTGAGTCTCTTATCTCTTCGATTTTGCACACGTTGAGGACGTATCACACTTCTCACCATCGCTTCAGAGGAGGACAGAGCTGCCGCTGTCCCTCAGGGAGCCACGAAATCCTCTCCCAGCCTGGAGTGAGGAGACGCACTTGTCCCCCCAAATCCCCGTCCCCCTTTCGCCCAGCAAGGCGAAGCGAGCCCGGGCACCGTGCCGCAGCTGAGGACCCCACTCGTACAGCTAACCCCCCCGCGCCAAAGACGTGCCCGCCGCCCCACCACCCACCCGGGTGGCAGGGAGCGTGATGGTGCACCGAGAAAAGGGGATATGAAAATGGGGGGGTTGGTGAGGAGAATGATGCTCCCAGCTGTGTACCCCGCTATGGCAGAAGGGGTTCCCCAAGGACCAGACTCGCTCCCCCGAGCTCTTGACCACGTGGCGAACCTGGAGAGGTGCACGGATGGGGGGTCTTGGTCTCCTCCAAGGGAATGATGGGGGGAAGAACTGGTGGCTTTCACAGCTGTGGTGGGGAGCAGGGGGCTGGCAGGGTTTTAATGGGAAAGAAAGAAAAAAAGAAATGAAACACCGATAAATCCCTCCCTGCCCCTTGCCAAGCACCTGGGAGAGCTGCCCCTCTGGCTCCCCCCCCGCAGCACCCCACAGGAGCCTTCATCACCCCAGCCCCATCCCCACATCACCCCCAAACTTTTAACCACGTTGGATACAGGGAATTGCCCCCACTGACATTTTTCTCATTCTCCAACAAAAGCAGAATAGCTCTGCTGTTGCCTTTAGAGCTGAAGCCCTGCAGACCTGTCCCCTGCTGTCCCATGCGTGCTCTGCTCTCCTCCCTGTCCTGCCCCAAGCCTTGTTTTGTAAAGACACCTCTTCTTGCCCCTGCCTGGACCCAAACGCAGTATTTAATACCGTACGTCCTAGTATTCCCACTGTTGACATGCTGTATTTGAATTTTTTATAGATGTATATATATAAAAAAAAAAAAGAATCAAAAAAAACCAAACAAACTAGAGGGGATAAAAAAAGTTCACACAGAGATAACGCACACACGCACACACAGACGCACCAGGAGAGACGGTCTTCATTAAATGTTCATTTCATGATGACTGGCAGCTCTGGGTGTTATTTCCCCTCCGGCTGGGGCAGGTGGGTTCGTCTGCCTGCTCCCGTGCATGATGCTGGCTGTGATGGGGAGGATGTGGGGGATGGCAGTGAGAAGGGGGCACAGATGCCCTGGAACTTGCCTCAGGGTTTGAGTCCATAGCATCAGCTTTCCAGGGGGTGGGGAAACCCAAAAACTGGCCTTCAGGACATCCTGAGAAGGTGTAACGGGGATTTTCACCCCTGGAAGCCCCTGGTGATGTAAAGGGGATGGTTGCCACCACCCCATGTGGCACATCTGCTGTGGTGAGGTGGTGCCACATGTCCCCATTCACAGGCCCTTGGGGATCCCATGTGTCCCCAGGCTCTGGCTGCACCCTGACACCTCGGGCAGGCAGGAGGATGGAGAGCTGCCTGTGCCCTACTGCAGCCCAGAGGCTGGAGATGACACGTAGTCCCAATTAATGCACTTTCCTTGTCTGATTAATAATTTCACATTAGGAAAATGCCACTGGCCCAGATGCTCTGATTTACACTTCCATCAGGACAGGGCTCACATGGATCCGGTGTGAGGGCAACAAGCACAGCAGAGCAGTCTGTGTCTGGGTCTGGCCTCCCCCCACGTGCCTTGCTTGTGAGCACCAACTGGAGCAGAGAGGTCATTGAGCTGCAGTTCATCCCTGGAGAAAAAATTATCTCCTTTTTTTAAGCAAATTGCCTGCCCGGTGCCCCAACAGCACCTCTCCAGCTGGGAGATGAATGGAGGGATGGATGGATGAATGGGTGGATGGATGGATGGATGAATGGGTGGATGGATGGATGGGTGGGTGGATGGATGGATGGATGGATGGATGTGTGGATGGATGGATGGATGGGTGGGTGGGTGGATGGGTGGAGGTGAAGTAGCCACAGCCCTGGCTTGCAAAGCCTAAACGTGGCACCAAGCTGGTCACTAGTTCCTACCAGACACTTGCAGTGATTTTCACTGTGCTAGAGGAGAGCTCAGTCCCATGCAGCCCTGCCTCCAGCTCAGCCGTGCCGGCAGCAGCACTGCCCCACGTGCTGGCTTGGTTCACTAGTTAATGTTCCATTACCAGAACAACATGCCTCCATCATTTATTAATGTTTCATTAGTGTTAAAAACATCTGGTAATTAATTATGCACTAATTATGGATTCACAGTGCTAAAAGCTGGGGTAATCTACCATAGCAGATGGCTCTTCGAGGCAGGAGAAAGGGACGGCTCATAGAGATGAAAATGTCAGGCTCAGCCCTTGCCTGGGGGAAGCATCCCAGACAGACAGATTGCATTCATCTCCACGCAGGTTTGCCATGCCTGGTCCGGAAGCATGCTGTCTCAGGTTATTAAGCAGAGGAAACCTGTCTTTCTTAAGCTGTTTCAGAGACCAAGGGAGTGATGCTCCCGCTGACCAGGGCAGCTGTAGGAGAAGTCATCTGAGAGCGGTGTCTTTGTCACACAGCCCCAGGCACCCTCCAGCACCCGGAGATAGCACAGAGCCTACCACCGGCTCCGGTTTCCCGTTCATCAGCCCATCTGTGGTGGCTGGCAGGATTAAATGGCAGTCCATTAAGCAAGGGGCATCATAAAAGCCCACTTGTGAAGTGCCCCAGCAATATTAAATACAGATGTGCAGAGATGTTGCAAACTGGGGAAGGTCCCAGGGGATCATCCCTGCCAGCAGAAAATCCATCCACTTAGCAGTATAAATCCATACAGGAAGAAAGAAGGAATTACAGCGCTCAGAGAAACCTGTGCATCACATAACCTGAAATCCAATACATCAGCCAGGCGCTACGGGTCCCTGCATCTTACCAGCGCATATGTAGCAGTAAATCCCACCTTAGGTGTTGTTTTCAGCTGTTGCTGATGCGAGAGCAGCCTTGCACTGAGCTCCCCAGGCTCTGCGAGAGGGATCAGGAGTGTGGCTGGAAAGCAGGAGCTATTTCCTGGCCGTGAGGCCTTGAAGGAAGCAGAAAGCCCCCTTGCTTGAGTGATGGGCTGTGCAGTGGAGTGGGTCTGAATCACTGCACCTCCTGCATCCTTCCCCAAGGTGGATGCCAGCAGAGATCTCATCCTCCCCAGCCCAACGGTCTAAGAAGCTCCCTGCTCCCACACAAGCCTCCCAGGAGCCTGGAGCCCCTAGGGCGAAAACAAACGGCTTCTTTATTGCAAATCAGGCTGACAGCACTGAGTTGTTGGGCTTCAATGGGGCATCACACTTTGCTGGAGCAGCTGGCATGGTGCTGTGCATTTCAGCTCCGGCAGAGCGTTCGACAGTCCCAGGTGAGAGCGAGGAGGCAGAGGGGTGTGAAGGCAGGCTCAGCTGCTGAAAAAGCACACAGAGAGCTGCACAGCCAGACCCAAGCATGAGAGCATCTTGCTGAGATAGGTGAAAAAGTTAGGTGAGATCTATCAAGCCAGCTGGCAGAGCTGCTGATCTGCAAAGGGGTAAACCTGGTTCCCAAGGGGCAAACGTACTCCTCTATCACAACAGGGAGAGGTGGGAGGTGGTGGTGAGAGCGTCAGGGGATGGTGGAAAGGTGGTCTCCAGGGTGAGTGCATGAAGAGCAACCCCTGAGAGGGGTGAGGATGCAAACAGAGTCAGCTTAAAGGAGCCCAGACTCCCCCAGTCCTCAACCCACTTGACAAACCAATGGTGCCAAGTCCAGCAAAATACGAGAGCCCACCTCAAATCATGGCATATTGGTTCAGAAAATGCCTACATCTCCTGTACAGTGATGTAGCACTGGATGCCCTCAGCAGGTTGTAGCCTTCCTCCGAAGTCTTTCTTCCCCAATGACAGGACGGATGGCTCATACACCAGGGTCCCACCATGAGGATAGGCTCTTGCCTGCTACCAGTGGTACAGGAATAAGTACAGGAGCTTTGAGGGATTCAGCAACCACCACACAGAGAAGAAGACTGAGCTGAAGGTGGGATCCCTGGGGTTAACAACAGCCCTGGGCATCCCCACAACACTGTAGAGCAGAGGCTTGCAGAAGCAAGAGGTGACAGATGCTCACAACAGAATGCAAAGGACAGCCTTGGACCATCTTATTCCTTGATGGCTCCAGATCAGGACCTGATGCCTCTCCAGAAGAGGCCATCTGTTGTTTGACAAGCCTCAAAGCCACGACTCAAAGCCATGAAGACATTTTTTACACTGAGGGTGGTGACACACTGGCACAGGTTGCCCAGGGAGGTCGTCAGTGCCCCACCCCTGGAGACATTCAAGGCCAGACTGGTCAGGGCTCTGAGCAACCCGATCTGGGTGAAGATGTCCCTGCTCATGGCAGGGGGGTTGGACTAGATGAGCTTTGAAGGTCCCTTCTAACTGAAACTGTTCCATGATGGTACGATTCTCCTCTTTTCATGTCTGTCCTGAATGGATCAACCTCTGGCCTGGCACTGTGTCCCTGGTCCACAGACACCTCTGCCTGCAGCCTCATGCCTTCCCTCACCCCCAGACCAGCTCTGATACGTTCTTGCCCTCTAGCTGCACTGTGGCACCCGCCATTGCCTCCCCAGCTCCCCGTCACCTCCCCAGTGCTGTGACCTCCCTGACCACCCTCAGTCTGCCCCAGTTCCCCGCCTGCTGTGACCAGAGTGACCCATATTGACCATCTGCTCACAGCAACCCAAACCTCCCTGCATGTAGACACAGCAGCCAAGCTCAGCCCACCCGGCTCAGCTGCAGCATGCAGACCAGACCACACCAGGGTCCCCTAATAAGCAATTGACTCTTTTTTTCCTCCCTTTCAAGAAAAAGCCAAGCATTAATTTGGCTTCTGCCACTCTGTTTATCTAATAGCATCACTGATTGATTGTCTTATTTATAACCCAGATCCGGTGTCTGGGCTGCTCGTGGAGACAGGGTGATTGATGGAAAGAAGACAGCCAGAAGGGGACTTAATGAAGCCGTGTGGCTGAGCAGCGGAGTAGTGGCTTAGGCATGAAATGAAAGCGTCTCCCAGAAGTCTGAGCTCCTCTTCTTCTTTCCTGCATGGTTCCCAGGGATGCTGCTAAGTGCTGGGAGAGAGCAGCATGCTTCCTACACCCTGCCAGGAGTGATCAGGGACTGCTTCCAGGTCTCCTCCAGCAGCCTGGAGGAGGACAAGCCAAGAGGACACAGCCACAGGGACTTGGGCAGCTTCCCAATAAGGTGTCATGCAGTCCCTGCAAAGGTTTCCCTGCTCCAGGGTGGAAGGAGTGCTTTGAAGGTGTGAGACAGCTGATGCCTGCCCAGCCACCAGCCTGCTGTCCCGGTGCCTGTCCTGTAGGCTGGAAATCAAGTCCCTGCATAACCAGGTGATGCAGAGAGGAGCCTTTCCCATGGGTGACAAAGAGCCACTGGGTTGGGGTCTTGCCCTCCTGCAGGCTGGCAGCATGTCACAGAGGTGTCAGTTTTGTCCAAGGATGTTCCCACATCCTCAGGTGAAGTTTTGCTGTTCCTCACACACGAACCCCAGCAGAGTCACAGACCCACGTATGAATCAGCCCATGGAGACAGTCACTGCCGTAATGCACCAGCAGACAGGGAAGAAGCCACAGTCCCAGGAGATGACATGCCATTATTCAGGGTCATGCTGGGGATATGCGACAGTCTGGACATGTCCCAAACCTCCAGCCTGCAGACTTACCCCAGAGAAGCCCATTCCCCAGCCACAGGACTGAGTCGCGGTCGGGAGATGGCTGACAACTCCAAGTCCCCAGGAAGGCATTCAACTTTGATCTGAACCAGAACTAAACCCTCATCTTCTCCATAAAGATTAGTTTGGGAAGAAAAAACAACATACTGGTTCATTCAGAATATTTCATTGCTGTTTAGTGGCCTTTATTTCATGTCTGATTGTAACAGATAATCTAATGCAAGCCTAGAGCAAAGCCAAACACAGTTGTTTCATTACGAAGGACCTCATCAGCCAGTTTTCACGTGGCCAGACCCCACTCTCTTCTTTGTTTTTTGATTTTGTTCCTTTTTTTTTTTTTCCACATCTGAAATTTGAGCAAAACCAAATCAGCTTCATAAACATTGCCGTTCCAGTGGACTGAATGAAATTAGCCTGGAGATAGGTCTCCTTGTACCAGCACTGAGCATACTGGTGTTCCCACCACCAGCACCTGGGAAACTCCATCCAGTGCCTTACAGAAGAGATTTGTTGCTTCCAGGAGAACCTCCCCTTGGAAAGTTTCCCTGGACCACTGGACATAAGCAGACTGATGCACATTCCCTTCGGGGTCACCTGCCAGGGTTAGGGTGTCCCCAGCCACCATAGTCCCGCCATGGGCGATGCTGAGGCTGGGGGAGGAGGGGACCGAGATGGGGTGATCCTTGCAGGATGTTCGAAGATGGAGGGGCCCCCGAGCAGCAGGAGCGGAAATGGCCTTTGATGTGGAAGCTCTCCTTTTGCAAACACAATGAGTTGCAGAGAAGTTTTATAAACATGGCTATTGTTGCTCCATCCCTTTGGTGGGAACAGATGGTCCGAGCACTCTGTTCAGCCCCCTCTCCTTCTCTCACCCCCCCACCCCCATTAATAAAGCCCCAGCAAGTCCAGCACTGCTAAGGTTTTCCCAAGGGGGATCAATAAATAAATGTAATAACAACAAAGGGGCCCATGCAGACGAGATTGGGTTACAAAGAGGCCTCACCCCCCTCCCCCTTTCCGGGTGAGAGTCATCGCATGCAGGCACTCCGGCCGGTTCGGGGAGAGGTTGTTCCATCCCCACTGTCTGAGGGAAGCGGGGATCCGATCTTCCCACTGAAAGAGCCAGGCACCACCTAGAAGTCCCCATCCCACAGTCTAGGATGGCAGTATGTGACCTTGGTGGGGCCACCTCACAGCCTCGACCATGGGACACTGATGGCATTGATGGCTCCCAGCTCCCTGTGGGTATCTCCTCCACCTTTGGAAGTCACCAGGTGCCGAGATGGCCCTGGTGACAGGGTCACCCACTGGCCCTGAGTGTGCAGGAGGCAGGTGTTGCCTTCTTCCAAGATTTCCTGGCCAAGCAGTTGCTCCAGGTCCATTCCCAGCTGGATCCCACCCAGCACAGGACACTTAGGACTAGGTGTCTGGGCTTTACCTTGGCTCACTTTCTGCCTTGTTCTTGCCTGACACCGGACCTGCAATTTTCTGGCCAGCTGAAAAGCATTGGTGACTCTGACCTGCTCCTCCATGGTTTCATGCAGGGCAAGGAGCTAAGGTTTGCGCAATAGAGCAATCTGCAGGCAGGGTACCCCTGTGGAAACTACCAGTATGCACCAAATGCTGCCCATGAGGCTGCGGGACAGGAGAGCAGCTTCTCTGAGAGGATTGGCGTGGTTTGAAAGCAGCCCCAGCATCTCACCAGGCTCTGGATGTTGGAGAAGTCCTGCTCAGGTCCTCTGTCGAGTGGTCTCTCCTTTGGGGAAGGAGGAGAACAACTCAACAGAGCTTTCCAGGGACCCATCTACTGAGGAAGGGGCTGAGCCTGGAGCAACCCCGTGGCCAGGGACTGGAGGGGACTTTAGTGATGTGCAGGAGGGGCTGAGAAGAGGGTTTGGTCTGGAGGGCCTGCTCTGAGCCCTGTAGGCACATCCCTGCTCCAGGCAGCCTGCAAGCAGCGATTGTCCGACCTCCTCCCCAGCTGCTCCCCACCACTCGGAGGTGACGAGATGCTGTTTTTATCTGCACAGGACTCCTGCAGCTGGGGGTCAATGGGACGAAACGTGTCTCACACACGCACATGCACGCACTGCCGCCTCCCCTCCAAGCCGCCCTGGGAATCCCCTCCTCCCTCCAGCCCCTCGCTCATAAAAAAATTAAAACTCTTGATATCATCTCACATAAATGTGGATTTGAGGCCCCGTCAGTCACCAGACACGTCCCACAATCTGCGCTGGCTCCAGACAGCTGGAGGGGTTTGTTGGAGGACCAGAATGACTTCACGCCACCTCCCACAGACTGGGGTTACCCAGAGTGCTTGTTCTGGGAGGGGAGCTGGGGGCTGGGATTGCTCAGCCCCATCCCCATCCCCACCCCACCACCACCATGCCATGCCCTGGACCCACCAGGACGGGTGCTGGACCAGAGAATGGCACCAGACACTGATAATAAAACATGCCCGGGATGCGGAGCCCATCCCCACAGTCATGAGCGAGGCAGCTAGCCCGGGCTCCGGTGCCGGCGAGGTTTACAAGGGTTGACCCCTTGCACCGAGCGCCTGGGGCAGAATAAATCCCACTTCGCCTTGGAGCGCAGGTGCATGGGGCTGCTGGAGAGAGGAAGGGACTACAGATGCGTGGGGGATCAGCGAGGGGGAGCTGGGGCCGGCAGAAAGCTGTGTGCTGCTTTGGGTCTATCTCTGCAGTAGGAATGGTCCCCTCTATCTGCTCCAGAGCCCACTGCATTGCTTTGCGGGTGCTATTCCAGAGCTGCCTGCATGTAGCCTACTCTGGAGGTGTCCAGGGACACAGGAAGACCTAGACCATGCCAGCAGATGTGCTGCAGGATGCCCAGAGGAGACTCATGGCCTTCTGGGAGACAGCATGTGACTGCTGCAACCCCTGGGTACCACAAGTGTTTGGGTACCTGGATCCACAGCTGTGTGGTTCACATTGAATTCACCTCTGGTTTAAGTCCCACCAAGGACCTCCTAGCCACAACGGTGAAGAAACAGGAAGGACCTTGTAGATATCATCTCTTCCTCCTGCCATCCTAGCCAGGTGGCCCGAAACTGTGCCAGGTTTCTCAGAACACAGTGCTGTTCACATCCCCAGTCTTGGGGGCTCCTGCCCTTCCTCCAACACTGGGAGACAATTGAGCCACGCATTCGTGGCCAGGCACAGCCCATGATCCTGCAAGCACCACTCCAGGCAGTGGGTCCTGCTGGGGATGGGAGGTGGGGAGCATCATGTGCAGGGCTGGCAGGGAGCTTTGCAAGAGCAACAAGGATTTCGGCCCATAGCTCACCTCCCCGTTTCATATAGCATTGATCCGCATCTTTGCCTCAGGAGCCAAGCAGGCGGTTGGGACCCTTTTTCCAAGTGAATTATAATCATCTTAAAAAAAAAATAATAACACAAAGCAGGCAGTTGAGCCTGAAGGTGGATAAATGCCCAGCACAAAGCACCTGGCTGAAGCCAAGTGCAAGCCTGGCTTTGGAGTCTTTGAAGTCAGAGCATCTTTGTGCTCTCCGTGGATTTGGGGCTCAAACCTTCTGTGCGTGCCTTCTACCAATGCTCAGGTAATTTATAGATGTGCGAGTTTATCCAGAAAACTCCTCTGTGAACCTCCAGCATTAACCCAGTCCATCTGGCCGAGTCGTGTTTGCCTCCCATCAACAGCTCCGTAGGAGCACTGTACATCACGAATCACCTCCAAAAGCAAATGCTAACACATGGTGTCCAAATCACGTTCATGGATGTTTTGCATCCTTCAGGTGCATCATTCCCTTGCTGCATGATACCTACCCCACCTGACGGGCAACCCACTGACTAACAAATGTGCGTGTCCTTTAATTACAGAACGGCGAATCCACTTAGTGCTGTTTCATTAAATAGCTTATCTATTCAAGGAGCTGGGGCAGTACTTACTCAGCTCAGCAGCCCCAGTCTCTGGATTTTCAACCCTTTAATATTCACTCTGATCTGTTCATAAGTTATTCATAGGGAGTGGGAAATGCCTTACAAGAAAAGTCACTCCAAATTGCAAGTGCTTTTGAGGCATCTTGCAATCTGCTTGCACAGGGAAAGGAGAGGAAAGTAATAAATAAATGATCATTTACAAATTATTTACTTGTCTCCACTAATTTCCACGCTGTTTACCTGGCAGCAGTCTGAAGTCAGGAACAATTAGAGAAGACTTTCTCCTGGTGTATCAGTGGCTGGAAGATGTGCAGCATGGGGTGAAGAAAGCCAGTGCGGCGGAAGAGTGAGAAGGAGCTGGTTTTGTCTGCCAGAATTGGCCATCAAGTGCAGCCTTGCTTGGTCTTCGCACTCCAGAAGGGACTGTTGTGAATAAGTTCTCAGTGTAGTAGAAGCGGGTGGCTCCTCCAGCCACCTCTGCTCAGCTGGCCAGCTCCATCCTGTCCTGGCAGATGATGACCTGTCTCCAAAGTATCCTCATTTGCATGACAGCTGTGCAGGCAGCCAGCAGTCCCCAGAGACAGCACACTGTGGTGCATGTCCCCAAAATCTGGTGGTGGGTAGCAGAAACAGCAGTGCAGGGCTGTCTTGTCTGTCTCAGCTCACCAAGATGCATGGAGTCAAGTATGGGATCATCAAAGCTTGCTGAAGGTCGTGAGGTTCCCAGGGACACTGTGGATGGCAGAAGATGACCAGGCTGTGCTAGGAGACATTTCTCTGCTCCTGAGGAGCCAGTGCTTGGCAGGGAAGACCAGGATAAGGTCTCTGGTGTGAGCTATGCAGCAGAGAGAGATGGAACAAGAAGGCTGACCTGTTCTGGCATCAGCAGCTTTGGGTCTGCAAATGTGGGAAAGGTGGTGCCCACAGCCCAGGGCATGTTGCCCAAAAAAGCAAATGAGAACTCTTCCCTGGGGCAAAATTACCCCAGCAGACAACGCCTACCTGTGGCAGGCAGCAGAATCAGAATTTCCTCCTACTTAGGTCAACTTCAGATGTCTCAGTCCCATTTCCAGCTAGTCTCCCACAATAAACCAGAGACAGAAAATCACAGTGAAGACGGATGGGAAGCAGGAAAGTTAACATGTAGATGTCCTTTGAGGATGAAAAAGATAAATCTGGCATTGTCAGGAGAGCAGGACAGGCTGGGAACTGGTCAGTCCCAGCTGGGCCAGTGTGTCCTGCAGACCTCCCCATGCTTCAGTCCCCTCCTGTTGCGAATGTCCATGAATTCCCTCCAACTGAGAATTTAGATCTTGTATCCTTCCTGGCTGGTCCTGGAGCATCCTGAACAAATGTAGCTCTGGAAGGAGATACAAGATGCCTGTAGAGTGGACAGGGATGCACAGACTGTGAAATGCCTGCTGAACCTTGAACTCGAACTGCCACCAACTGCTGGCAAAGCTCACGCGAGGGCTCAAGGCTTGGACAGTGCAGTTAACCAGTGTGTGATGAACCCGCATTGCAGGACAGTGACACACGGGAGGCAGGCTGACATGGTGTGTAAGGACTCACTATGTGCACAGAAAGGGCAGGTGGCACTCAGAGCATCTGGCTGCAGACTGCTGGATGAATAAACACTGTTAGCCAGCAGGAGGAGGAAGATGTACAGGATGGAAAGGCAGGTGCCAGCAAGACCCACCAGCAGCACGTTCCGAGTGCTCACACCTGTCTGTGCCGTGGCTCTACCCTGGGGCAACCAGCAGTGACCAAGCTCTCGGGATGCAGAAGGATGAGCAGGGCTGCAGATACAGAGGGGATGGAGAGGGAATTGGGCATGATCAGAGGGCTGGAACACCTCTCCTGTGAGGACAGGCTGAGAGAGTTGGGGTTGTTCAGCCTGGAGAAGAGAAGGCTCCAGGGAGACCTTGTTGCGGCCTTTCAGTACTTAAAAGGGGCCTGTAAGAAGGGCAGGGCCTGTTGCGCTAGGACAAGGGGTGATGGTTTTAAACTAAAGGAGGGGAGATTCAGGCTGGACATGAGGAAGAAACTTTTTACAATGAGGCTGGTGAAACACTGGCCCAGGCTGCCCAGAGAGGTGGTCGATGCCCCATCCCTGGAAACATCCCAGGCCAGGCTGGATGGGGCTCTGAGCAACCTGATCTGGGTGAAGATGTCCCTGCTCATGGCAGGGGGGTTGGACTAGATGACTTGTGAAGGCCCCTTCCAACCCAAACTGTTCTTTGATTCTATGATTCTATGCTCAGTCCAGATCCATGCTTTCATGTGTTACATGGAGAGAGAAAACTACCTGCAGGCTGCAGGGCTCCTTTGGGGCCACATCTCCTCTATCTCCCTCCCTCGTTCCAGCCACCTCCTCTGTCCCTCTCACCACTACTCACTTCCCCATGTCCCAAGCTGCTCGTCACCGACCCTGCTCCCTGCAGCCTTGCAGCTCATGAGTCCCTGCAAGCAGCCCATAAATCACCCTTGTACATGCATCTCTCTTGGCCTTGGAGAGAGGGAATTTATCCCCCTGGCTCAGCTGTCAGAGAGACCTCCAGCTGCCAGGAGTGATCAGCGTGCTCTTAATTCATGGCGAGGACTGTGGGGCCTCCAAGTGAAGGCTCCCGTGCCTGCTTCCCTGCCAAACTTCGCAAGCACAGTCTTTGGTGCATGCCTGCATCCAGGCTGCAGTAACTGTCTAGGGAAAATTCCCCAGCATGAGTTAATTGCTGTAGTGTTTAACGAGGGCATGAGGCTGGGTGCTCTGGTGAGGGAGCACAGAGGCAGGAGGAGCCTGCAGGAAGGGTTTGGAGGTTGGGAGCCCCACGCGCGCTCTGGGCGGTGGGTGTCTACATGGTGGGGGCTTTCCAGCTCCTTGGAGAGTCCTGCAGCCTCCAGACCAACAGACAGCAGGCAGTGATTCAGTGTTGCTCTAACCCTCAACAGTGACTGGCAAGTCCCTCACAGATGCTGACTGAAAAAAGGGCAACACATCCAGAAGCAAACATCTGGATTTGCAGTCCCTCCTGCCATGGAGCTGAAGAAATTGTGCAGCCGAGGAGGCAAGAGGGGAGAAAGACGTGGAAATGCCTTCAGGCCCCTTGTCTAGCGCATGGATCAAGCAGGGAAGGATGTGCAGCTGGGCGAGCTGGCTGGGAGCTGGCAGTTCACTCACCTACACCAGCCCACGATTTCCCTCCACAGCCCCCCAGAGCCCCAGAGCCTGGCTCTCTGGTGTGAGGTGAACACTGAGCAAATACCCTTTTTTTTTTTTTGTTTTTTTGTTTTTACTGCCACAGTAACCCTCTTTAACTTTTCAACTTATCACCTGCACAGAGGTTTATAAAATTTTCAGGCTAATGGCGTCTCCAGTAATGATACTGCAGATGTACAAGCTGCATCCTGGGATGAATAAATTATAGGAGGCAGAGTAAATTGTAATGGGAAGGACAGCAGCTGCAGGATGGAAACAGATGGCTTCACTGCGTGCCGCAGCTTGGTCTCAGCACAGGGTATGTTCCCAGGGCTGGCCCTTTCGTGGTGGCCCTGAAGACCACCTGGGCACACCTGAGGCTGCAGATCCCCAGAGCAACAGCAAATGCTGTGGCCAGCATGGAGCTCTGCAGGCCGTTGGGTGCTGCTGTGGGGCTGGGCATCACGGTGGCAGCCTGTGGGTCAGCATGGGGGACTCGTCTTCCTTCTGCTGTTCACTGGGTTTTCATGCAGGAGGATGCCTGCAGCCTCCAGGCGCTGACAGGACACTTGGTGACTTTCTTGAACAGGGCTGCTGCTGAATTTCTCCCAGCAAACCCTTTTCCTGCCTTTCTCCACCCCTGCACCATGCAAAGGCAGTTGCCAGAGCCGGGTGGCTCATCCTCCTCCTCTGCCCCATGGTACGAGGCACTTAGAGGTGGGCTGAGGGTGCATGTGGGGTGCACACTCGTGCCCTGGAGATGTGACCAAGGGGGTAACCACAGCTCAGCTCCTTCATAGCCAGGGGAAGCACAGCCCCTGCTGAAGTCACAGTGCCGCATTGCTCCAGTTCTGTCTCCAGCAAAGCTGGTGGCACACTTGTCACATTCAGTAGGGTGACAGGACAGGGCTGGGCTGTCTCTGTCCCAGACAGGGGACAGGGCCACAGAGCAGCTGTGATTCCTGGCTCTGTTAAGCTGCACATCCCCTGGCTGCACTTTCTGTGCCACTGCTGACTGCTTCAGTGCCCACGCGCTGGTTCACATCCCAGAGAAACTCATCCTCAGACAGGTAACTCCTGCTGAGGCATGTTCATGGCTACTTAAACACTGCTGCAATCATGGCCTCAAATATTAACTAGCCTGGGCTGACCCTCACTGCAGGACTGGGCTCTCAGCCATGTGCCTGCGTCCTCCTGCCACCTCTGAGGTTGTTGCTGGTGCAGCTCAGCCTTGGTGATATTTGGAGGGACACGGGGTGAGCCACAGGTGGCAGAGGAGCCAAGGACGTGCAGACAGGGAGTCCCTAAGTTGCCCTATTCCCTGCATCTTCACAGAATCACAGATAGTTGGGGTTGGAAGGGACCTCTGGAGATCATCTAGTCCAACCAGGGTCACCTAGAGTAGGTCACACGGGAATGTGTCCAGATGGTTTTGAATGTCTCCAGAGAAGGAGACTCCACAACCTCTCTGGGCAGTCTGTTCCAGTGCTCTGACACTTCAAAGTAAAGAAGTTTCTTCTCATATTCAAATGGAACCTCCTGTGTTTCAGTCTGTGCCTGTTGCCCCTCACCCTGTTGTTGGGCACCACTGAAAAAAGTCTGGTCCCATCCTCTTGCCACCTGCCCTTGAGATATTTATAAGCATAAATAAGATCCCCAAAGATCTTGTGAGTAACAGGGTTCTCTGGCCCAAGGCACACACCTTAAACACTACCCCTGACATAGGGACTACAGTGAGGCCGATGAATGGTGGGCACTTTGCTTCCAGACCTCTCAATGTCACCAGAGGCTCTCTGACAGAAATACAGCTCTTTTATATACAGCCAGCCAGCACAGCTCCATCTCTGAGTGATGCATGGCTGGTGCCAACCCACAGCATGCATATCTGCCAATGCTCAGAGGGCCCAACCAGCTTCAACTGTGCTGCATGGTGGCTGCACCACACTGCTTCATCCCATTTGTCACCAGGTGTCCCTGGCAGACTTTGGGAGCATGCAGGGGGAACACACCCTCCTCTCCTGCTGCAGAAGTGGCTGCTGCACCAGAGGGTCGTGCTGCCATCCTGAGGAACCTCAACAGACTTGAGAAATGGGCCAGCAGGAACTTCACCAGGTTCAACAGGAGAAGTGCGAAGTCCTGTCCCCAGGGAGGAACAACTCCATGCACTCATATTTGCTGGGGAACACTCAGCTGCAAAACAGCTTGGCAGACAAGGATTTGGAGATCCTGGTGGACACCACATCGACAATTAGCCAGCAATGTGCGCTTTCTGCAAAGAAGGCATCCTGGATTGCATTATAGAAAGTATTGCCAACAGGTCAAGGGAGCTGATCCTTCCCTTCTACTCAGCACTGCTGAGGCCGCATCTGGAGTGCTGTGTCCAGTGCTGGTCTACCCAGTGCAAGACAGACATGTATGTACTGGAGACAGTCAAACAAAGGGCCACAAGGATGATGAAGGCATTGGAGCATCTGCCATATACAGAAAGCCTGGGAGAGCTGGGACTGTTCAACCTGGAGAAGAGGAAGGTGAGGAGCGATCTTATCAATGTATGTAAACACCTGAAGGGAAGGTGCAAAGAGAACAGAGACAGGCTCCTTTCAGTGGTGCTGAGTGACAGGACAAAAGGTGATGGGCACAAACTGGAATATAGAAGGTTCCCTCTGAACATCAGGAAACACTGATTTACTGTGAGAGTGACCAACCACAGGAGTAGGTTGCGCAAGAAGATTGTGGAGCCACCATTTTTGAAGATATTCAAAAAACATCTGGACATGATCCTGGTCAGCTGAGTCTAGGTAGCCCTTCTTGAGCAAATATGATCTCCAGAGGTTCCTGCAAACCTCAGCCACTCTGTGATTCTGTGAAGAATTTTGCATGCATTACAATTTTTGCATTACATTTTTTTGGATACCTCTAGCTTGGATGCTGCAAGGGAGCTTGGTCACCCAGTGAGCAGGGAGCTGGGCACCCCTGGAGACACAGGCAGTCCCTAGCAGACGGAAAACACTTTCTCAAAGCCTGTTCACATCCATGGGCTAAGGAAGTCCAACTTCAACATGGTGGAGACGTGTCTGTGGACAAAGGGGAGCAATCCCAATCCAGACCTCTCTATGCCTGGCTGGACCTCAACAGCGTCTGCACCCATGCCCAGACAGGGAAGGGACCTCCTGTCCCTGTGCTCTCAACTGGGCACGGACACCAAACCTGAGCTAGAACCACGCATGAAGTCCCCCTGGGATGGCAGGAACCAAGCAAGAGCAACCACCAGCACCAACCCTGGTGGGAATCACTCCTTTGTGAGCAGCCCCAAACGCTGCCTGAGCTCAAGTTCCTCAGAGCACCAGGGATGCAGCTGTGGTAAGAGCAGCGCTGGGAGGGGATGGTGTCACCGTTCCCTTTGTCTGGAGAAAGTTTTACTGTGCTGGGTAACACTGTCTAACTCCACTTTCTTTTGCGGTTTCATTGCCTCGTTCCAGAGCGATTGCGCAGGCGAACGTGTCCAAAAGCAGATGGATCCGCTAAACATCTCTTTGTTGCACATTATCTCATACAGTTTGGGTGCAATAAAACTTCCAGGCAGAACAAATCTTCAAGCTTGTGCCGTGCCTTATTTTTAGCTGTGAAGTACGTCTGTTTTAGTGCTCCTAATCCCTGGCTTGGTAGTAATTTATGGAGCAAGCTCTTGGCTCACTTGGACGAGAAGATTTGTAGTAAAACTTTTATAAGTTCCAGAGATAAATCCCATAGACTCTTACAGTCTCGGGGGACTCTCGTCCAGAAGTGTGTTCTGCTGAGCACTCCCTCTACGTGGGGAGCACATTCAGGTGAGAAAGCATCAGATGGCTGAGAATAAACCAACCTGGGTGTCATCACACTGCAAATTGAGTGGAAAGAGGAATCAGGGGAGGACACGGCTTCCCCAGACTCAGACGTGCAGGAGTTATGAGAATCTCTGCTAGGCACGAGCTGTTTGCTCCAGGTTGACGTCCTTTGCGTGATGTCTGGCAAGCCCTAGAGATAAACCGTGTTAACAGGCTATGCCAGGTGGGGAGATGCTGAAGTGGGACCATGGTGGCTCCAGCTTTAATGGGATTGTTGAGATGACTGACAGCTCACTCATGCAAGGAGACCAGCACACACATTGCCCTGGAGTGTTTTGCATGAACAAAGCTGTGGCTTAAGAATGGGGCCAGTGGCAGAAGTCTTTTTTCTTCATTTCCTTGGGCTTCTTCACAGAAGAAGATTGCAGGATGGAACACTCACTACTTTGTGCTTCAGTGGAGCAGGGAGCTGAGAAAAGTCAAGGAGCAGAGGATGGGAAGGGGTCTGGGACATATCCACCAGCAACCCCTTCCAGATCCCAGTGGAAACACGGGCCACGGTTGTGCTCCCTGCTCACCTATCCAAGAGTGGTCCGCAGCATCAGACTTGGCTTTCTTGAAGCCCTGATGCTTTCCGAAGCTGGGAGCTCTCTCTTGGAGATGCCTCATGCCCCATCCCTGAGCCTCGTGCGTCTGATGAGCAGGAGGTGCTTGTGTTTGGTCCAACAGCTATGTAACTACTGCGGCACATCCTAGCGGGGAGGCTGGTGAATCACCATCTGCATGCCATGATGCAAAGGAGGTGATATTCCCTTTGCCATCATGTTTAGATTCACAAATACCCATATCCCCAAGTACTTCATACTCCCAAGAGCACTTTAGCTGAAGAGAGGGAATGTTTCCAGGAACCATAAAGGAAGGAAGGTCAAATACAGAGAGGAGATGCTACAATTCTACATAATTTTATAACCCAAGCAGGTATCAAGGTTAGCTGCAGCTGTTGGGTACCTGTGCTAGTTCCTCCAAAGCTGGAGCAACCTTCTCTTTTCTTGGTATAAGGCTTTCTTTTGGATGGGACAACCTGCTGGTGTCATTGCCTGCTGTTACAGTGGGGAGGCTAGGTCTTTCCCAGAAGTTTCCAGGTAATTTAGTCAAGGAGAAAGTCAACCAATGCCCAAATTCAGTGCCTGTGCATTTTTGGGTGTCTTTTTGGCAAATGTGTAGAGCCAAATCTATCCCATCACAACCCAAGGGGAGCAGGTTGGACTGGGATGGGCAAGGTGATAGCCCTGGGAAGTGTCCTGCTCCCACAGCCATGGCTCTCCTCTGAGAAATGCAGAGTTAGGTCAGTCCAAGCATCCACCACGGATCTTCTCCTGGAACAAAATTCCTCTAGACACTTCCTGGAGCTGCAAAACATTGGAAACTGCCCATGTGCCTTTGTTTCTCTAACTAATGGTGTCTGCAGTGAGTGATGCCTGCCAGATTAGCAGCAGGATCCCATATAAACCATTCCCTGCCCGTTCACTGTCCTGACTGCCAGCTGGTCCTAAAGGCCTGCTGATCCCTGTGGCAGCTCACAGCTCACACACCTCCTGCCCTGCCACCTCCTCTATCCCCTTGTAGGAGCAATGCTGGTCTCCCATCACACTGGAGAGGATCCTGTTGCCCTGGGCATCCTTCCCTCTGGTTCCCCCACGGAGCTCCATGTAGGCAGCAGGCTGGGAAGACCCATCTTTCAGCCCCCACAAGGTATTGCCTGCATGGACACTCATTTCCAGTCCCTGTCTCCAACATGGTGTGCGGACAGGGCCTGTTAGTACACAAGGCAAATTCTGGGTGAGCAGGGCTCCACCTGCAAATCTCCAAAAATTTCATTTCTTTCAACTATTCTCATGTCTTTTCCGATTTTCAGCCTAGTTTTCTCAGTGAATGAGCAGGACTCCCAAAGCCTGAGGCAGATGATGTACAGCTGGAGCCACACACCCCCATCCAGTCTGTTCACTGTATCTCACACACCACACAGAAAGGAGCTAAAAAGTTTCCCGAGCCAGCAGCAGGTGTTGCAGCAGGTCCACTCCACCTGAGCAAACAGAGGCCTACTGGAGGGAGAAAGATGGGCAAGGGTCCCCAAAGGTACCTGGACAGTGAGTCCTTAGTAAGGAGGACCACTGCAGTGCAACGCTGAAGCCAGGGAGCCTGCCTGGGGGTTCCGCCTGTTGGGGAACGCAGGCAAAGGCAAAGAGGCAGCTCTGACTGCAGATTTTTGCCTCCTCTGGTCATTCCCAGCCCATCCTCCTCATCCTGCACAGGATGCTGCATCTGAACACTGCAGGGAGGAGAAGAGCAGGGGCAGGAAGGGATGGATGCACCAGGTAAATGTGAGCCAGGGCCAAGCCTAATCCTGCACTTGCTGCTCCTGCCACAGCTCAAGGACAGCATATCGGGACAGGAGCTGGTGGCAGGGAAGATGCCTTCTCCTGTCCACCTGTCCTGACTGGGGAACAGGCTTCATGCCCACAAGGATGCAGCAATAGTCTGAGCATGGTGCACCATGTCCAGCGGGCACACTGCCCTGGGACCTTTGCTCTGTTGGGTACGGGAGCCTGGGGGCTTGCTTCATATCCACAGACATGGACCTGTTTGGTCCAGAAGAGGGCCACCAAGATGATCAGGGGGATGGAGCACCTCTCCTGGGAGGACAGGTTGAGAGAGTTGCGGTTGTTTAACCTGGAGAAGAGAAGGCTCTGGAGAGACCTTATTGCGACCATTCAGTACTTAAAAGGAGCCTATAAGAAAGATGCGGACAGACTTTTCAAAAGGGTGTGTTATGACAGGAAAAGGGCTAATGGTTTTAAACTAAAAGACACGAGATTCAGGCTGGACATTAGGAAGGTATGAGGGTGGTGACACACTGGCACAGGTTTCCCAGAAAGGTTGTGGATGCCCAGTCCCTGGAGACATTCAAGGCCAGGCCAGATGAGGCTCCGAGCAACTAGATCTAGTTGAAGATTCCCTGCTCATGGCAGGGGGGTTGAACTAGGTGGGCTTTGAAGGTCCCTTCCAACCCAAACTATCCTATGATTCTATGTCTCTGTAAGACATGTCCCTCTCTTCCACCAAAGCTAGAGCTCTCCTGTCCGTGTCTCCCATCCGGAGAGCCCAAGCTAACTCAGAAAAGTGGAGGGTTCCAACCCGCCCGTGCTCGGTGCAGAGCACTTGCTGGAGCCGGCCCTGGCTGCGATGTGCGAGCTCTGGTCTGCTCCGGCTCCCGCTGCCGCGCAGCGGTCTGTGCTGCCCTCGCACGGCCGCGCTGCGCTGCAGGCTGCCGCGGTCCGGCCGGTGCGCAGCCCCCGGGCCCGGCTCGTCCCGCTGCTCCCCGGCTCGGGGGAGTGCATGGGGGCCCTGCTGCAGCACCTGCGCAGGCCGGTGAAGGTCCTGGTTTGAAGTACATCTCCACTTTTCTCAGCAGAAACCAGCTCCTCGTGGACCAAGTGCACCCACAGATCCGGGCCGTGTTGCAGGGCTATGGCAAAGCCTGCAGGACACCCACAAAGAGCCATGGATTTTTACTAACATGTGTCACCCCGCTGGTGACATGTCTCGTGGAGATGTCCGCCTCAGGGACACTGCAGCAAGTGCTCTGCACTGGCATGGCTGACACCGCGCCTTGTTGAGAGAGACACAGCCCCTAAGGGGGTTTCTGAAGCAACAGAACAGGCTGCCCAGGGAAGTGGTGGAGTCACCATCCCTGGAGGTGTTTAAAAGATGTATAGATAAGGCTCTTAGGGACATGGTTTAGTGCTAGATTTAGGTTATGGGTGGACTCGATAAACTTAAGAGTTTCTTTGAACCAAAACGATTCTATGATCCTATATTTCCCTCTGTCCCACACCACACCTCTCATCCTGACCCCAAGAAAAAAGCCCAGACCAACTTCCAGCAATGAGTTATAACCCATCCAGGCAACGAACCCCAGGCACTTACTGGAGATACTAGTTTTATGGCACAATACATAAATTCGTCTTTTCTGCTCATCATCCCTACTGCTTCCTTCCTTGTGCACGCATCTGCTGCACTGCTTGTGCCGCTGCAAATGGTACCTGCTGCACTGCAAGTGTAATTTCTTAGAGGAGGGTTAACAAATCCAGCTGTGCTCTGGGAAACATCAGCTTTTTCTAATGTCTCATCTAAATCTCCAGCACAAAGCACTGCCTGGTGCAGGAGTGGCCCTTGCTTCCTCTCATTCTGTATGGATGGGCTACTCTCCTGCCCCTGCTCAAGGGATGCTTGCTACTAATTGCCAGGTCCTCATTTTCCGTGGTGCCTCTAAGCTCAAGCTCCATTTTCTCCTGACACTGTGCCATAAAGGCAGATGCCCTGGCTCACGCTGCTGCTTCTCTCTCAGGTGCCCTACTCTGCTTGTAGCAGTGTGGAGCACTGTGAACTCAGAAACTCTGCCCAAACTGAATGCTTTTGCTTTTCTTCAAACTGGGAAGGTGTTGCCTGAAGCATCATCCTTGGAGGATGTGCCTGCAAAATTCAAAACCCAAATGGAGTTTTTAGTGGCAATGTGGTATGGCTTGGCCCCTCTCAGGAAATCTCTGCCTCACAGAGACATCCTCTGTGATGCCTACAGTCCCCAGGACAGGTCCCTGTCCTGCACAATATGAGAGCTGTCACTTGGCACAACCCACACAGCACTGCTGCCCTTCCCACCATAGTTTTTCTGACTTTTTTTTTCTTTTTACCCAAAACGTGGCTTTTCAGAATATTCTTTGCTCTGAGGAAAAAAAAATCCAAATATATCTCCCTAAAGTTCTAACTGGTTCAGCATCCCACTGTAATTGGCAAAAGTCATTACAAAGGTCCCCACCAAGGACCCACCAGGGACCCAGGAGACCTGGGGCATGGAGAAGCAGTGTCCCTGTCACCTGCTGTAGAACAAGCCATCACAACATCCCTGCCATCAGATATCACAGTGCTCTTTGTCACAAAGGAGGAAGGTGAACTTTTGGGGATTTGAAGCCTGATGTTGTCACCCCTGCCATGACTTTCTCAGCAGCGAAAGAGGGGTCACGCATTACCCAGAGAAGCTCCAGTTCGATGGCTCAAAGTTTCTGGGAGCTGCTGGCCCTGTGGAGCAGGGAGAAGTGACAGAAAGATGTGAGGCACAGGGCTATAGCCAGCCTGGGACCCCCGAGGAGGAAAATGCAGCCCAGGAAACAAAGCTCAGCCCTTGTCCGCAGCCGGGAGGGGGCAGCCGCAGCCCGAGCAGCGGAGCTGGGAAGGCCGGCTGCTGCCTGAGCCTCGGCCAGGACCACTCCTGCTCCCTCCCGCTGCAGCCTCCCAGCCTTTGCTGAGCAGCCCCTGGTCCAGCCTGGGGGCTCCTGCTCTCCCTGGGGCTGTGTCCAAACCGGCCACATGCCCATCCCTGGGGTAAATACCCCTCCTCCAGCAGCACCGCTCCATAGTGGAGAAGAGGATACATCAGATTGGAGGGCGTTGAGCACCAGGCTCCGAATGTCCCTATCTCGTCCCTATTTTCCAGCTCTGCTCTGTGCTACAGCATCACCTAGAGCCCAAAGGCACCAGTCTGGGCTCACAGAGGCAGGACCAACAGGGCTTCTTATATCAGCATAAGGAATCCCCATACCCTGTGGTCCAGAAGCAGGAGCAGCATCTGGGAGCGCATACATGAGAAGACACAATTCCCTACCCTGATCCACAGCCAGTAGCAGGTCCCAAGGGCAGATCCCCTTTGATGTTACACCAGCCTGGGGGGAGGTCAAAGAAGCCTCTCTGAAGACACCTGCCAACAACCAGAGCAGGGCTGGAACATTAGTGGAGCTGAGTCGCAAGAAGCATCTCCAGCAGGAGAAGGTGGTTGTCCTAGAAAAACAGCATCATTTTGGCTCTGCTGAGATTTTCTGGGGAGATGGACAATTATTCTGCCAAAGGATCAAGGTGCAGGTACGTGAGTGATATAACCTTGGGTCTGAACAGCAAAAAGCCAGCCTGTAGTCACTGGCAGCTTTGGGAAGGAGCTGAGCTTCGTCCATGGACCGGGTCTCCTTGTGCAGCACCCAGGGGTTGGCTCCGAGGGCAGTATCCAGCTGCTGAGGGCTGGCACTGGGGAGATGCTGCCTGGAGCCAGGAGAGAAATCCATCCTCCACAACAGAAGGGAGGAGAGGTGGAGTCCAGAAGTGTCTGGAAGGAAACATTCCTTTTTTTCCTTTGGAAATAACTTCTCATTTTCCACTTCCCTGGCTTTTTTTTTGCTCGCTATCTCACGCAATAAATTTCATGTCTTCAGAAAGTCAGACTCAAACATTGTTGTGGTTCTTCGGTGAATCCCTGCCTGGACTTCCTTTTGGTGGAAAACACAGAGACTAAACAAGACTAAACTAATATCAAATTCTAAAAATCCTTCTTACAGGCAGCTCTCTGTGCCCTCCACAAATTTAACTCTCTGTGGCTCAAACCATCCTATCAATAATTCCAGACCAAGTGCTTAGGCCCACGTGGTAGGCTCTGGCACCGAGCTGCCTGCCTGGGGAGGAGGGCTGCCAAATCACCCTGGGTTTCAGCAGCTGGCTCACCTCCCATGTTTATCAGCTCACTAGCATTTTCTACCTTTAATAGCAAGGCAGCCTGACGAGCTGCATGACTCCGCAGGGACCAGGAGCCCTCTGAGTGCCAGGAGGTTTCGTCTCACGTCTGCAGGTTGGTGGCTAGTGGTTTTGGGCTGAGGTCCCTAAATGCCAGCCCAGCCCTTGCTGCTGGCAGTCAAGTCCTGGCAGAAGAACAGCCCCTATAAATAGCCACATGTATAATGTCGCCTCTCTCTGCTTCACTTCTTTAGCTGTGAGTTCGCCCATGTCTTGCAGCGTGCAGTGCTTTGCAGGCTGCGAGCTGGGTGCTTGCAGTGCACAGTGGTGGGGAGCAGCTGGTGTGGCTCAAGTCTCCATCCAGGCACCTGTCCCCAGCCTCATAGTATCACAGAATGTCCTGAGTTGGAAGGGACCCACAAGGATCATTGAGTCCAACTCCTGTCACTGCACAGGACAATCCCATAGTGCACACCATGTGTCTGAGGGCATTGTAGGAAGGGATTCCCAGTCCTTAGCAGCCTCCAATCCTTAAATCCCATTCTTCAAGCAACCATGGTCACCACCATGGTGTCTTCTCCAGGACAAGGACCTGCCATGCCAGCAGGGCTGGAGCAGGCTGTGTGGAGCTGCTGGCCACAGGCAACAAATAGCTGGAGTCCTGCAAGCCCAAAGATCTGGTGAGCCCCAGGCCCTGCACATCGAAGTGGCAGCTGGGTTATGTCCTCCACACCTCCTTTCCAGGGGTGATGGAGATGGATGAAGAGAAAGCCCAGGAGCAGGGATGCAGCTATGGAGACCTAGGGCAATGCTCTTTGCTGTTTTGCAGAGCAGATGTGAAGAGCCAGGGAAGATGCAACCAGGCTGGGACATCCAGGTGCTAGTGCAGACAATGACTGTGGTGTGGCATCAGGATGGGCTTTCATTAGCAACTTCTCCTGGCATGGTGTGGCTGGACACTTCTGGGAGGAGCCACCCTGCTCTCGGACAGGACGAGCACTGAGCATCCCGCCATCCTGCTCCAGGGCAGGAGTGCTCTCAGCTGCAGGATAGCAGAGCAGAGCAGGGCTGGCAGTGCAGGAGCCGTGCTGCAGCGCTTGGGGTTTTCGCTACCTTCTTTTCACAGTGTGGGCAGCCCGAGCTGTGACCATAATAAATAAAGCGACAGCCAGAGAGCAGAGCTCTCTGGTTTCCTGTACACCTCAGGCTGGCCAGGGTAAACACACAATAAGCCTGCACTTCAAACAGGGCCATGCTCACGGCGCGTCAGCCAGAGCCCAGCCACATGCCAAGACAGCTCAAGTGAAGCCACTGAGCAGGAGGCTTCACAGGACAGGTCGCACGCAGCGAAAAAAAGGATGGTGCCAACCAGAACAGCCCCATTGCCCTGCGATGCCCCATACCCAGCAGACATCTGCACCTCTGGGATGTCAGGGACAGTCACTGGGGCTGGGCTCTGGAGCATGTGTGTGCCCTGTAACTACCCCAGGTTCATCCAATGCTCAGCCTGCATGGTCACGGGCCATACTCAGGCAGTGCCAGGATGGGTACCAGGGCAGGAGAGGCTCCATGCCACTGGCCAGCCCTGCACCAAAGGGCATGCACCCTGTGACAGTGCCCTCTGCAAAGAAATTGAAACACCCTGTAAGCTTCTTCCATCTGTCTGCTCCACTTGCATCATCCCTGCGGCAATCCAGCAAGCATGAACACATTCAGCACAGCTGAGGACCAGCATCCCTGTCCCTTCGTGTATCATCCTGACACAGTACCTGCACATCAGCATGACACATCTCGTTTCAAGTTTGGTCCCATCCTAGCAATCAAGTTTCTGATCCCAATCTCTCCACCCAGTCCTGCAAGATCCCACCAGTGGGACTCCAGTTCATGGAGGTGGCTGATTCTTCCCAGCAAACAGCTCAGAGCACCTTTGAGCAGATACCAGTAGCGAGTAAGGCAAAGCCATGGGCTGGGAGGGAGAGAAATTCACAGCCTGAGTGGCCCCAGTTCAGCAGGTCCTGCCTGTGTTTGTGATAGTGTAACATAAGCCCCAGACACCTGTTCGTGTGCCCAAGTCTTGACCTGCCTGAACAAGAGCTGGCAGCTCCCTCTCTGGCCTAGTGTCTGCTCAGAGGAGAGGAATCACAGAATCACAAAATCATAAAATGTCGGGGATTGGAAGGGACCTCGAGAGATCATCCAGTCCAATCCCCCTGCCAGAGCAGGAACACCCAGATGAGGTTACACAGGAAGGTGTCCAGGCAGGTTTTGAATGTCTGCAGAGAAGGAGACTCCATAACCTCCCTGGGCATCCTGGTCCAGTGTCTGTCACCCTCACTGAGAAGAAGTTTCTTCTCAAATTTAAGTGGAACCTCTTGTGTTCCAGCTTGAACCCATTACCCCTTATCTTACCATTGGTTGTCACCGAGAAGAGCCTGGCTCCGTCCTCCTGACACTCGCCCTTTATATAAACATTAATGAGGTCACGCCTCAGTCTCCTCTTCTCCAAGCTAAAGAGCCCCAGCTCCCTCAGCCTTTCCTCACACAGGAAATGCTCCACTCCCTTCATCATCTTTGTGGCCCTGCGCTGGACTCTCTCCAGCAGTTCCCTGTCCTTCTGGAACTGAGGGGCCCAGAACTGGACACAATATTCCAGATGAGGTCTCACCAGGGCAGAGTAGAGGGGAAGGAGAACCTCTCTCGACCTACTAACCGCCCCGCTTCTAATCCACCCCAGGCTGCCATTGGCCTTCTTGGCCACAAGGGCACAGTGCTGGCTCATGGTCATCCTGCTGCCCACCAGGACCCCCAGGTCCCTTTCCCCTACACTGCTCTCCAACAGGTCATTCCCCAACCTATACTGGAACCTGGGGTTGTTCCTGCCCAGATGTAAGACTCTACATTTTCCCTTGTTATATTTCATTAAATTTTTCCCTGCCCAACTCTCCAGCCTGTCCAGATCTCGCTGGATGGCAGCACAGCCTTCTGGCGTGTCAGCCACTCCTCCCAGCTTGGTGTCATCAGCAAACTTGCTGATAGTACACTCAATTCCCTCATCAGGGAAGAGAGACTCTATAGTCCCCAAATTCAGTCCTTCTGGAGTGCTGAGCAGGTGACCAGCTGCTGGACAGGATGCTGCAGCCAGCCTGGGAGATGTTCTTTTGAAAACTCCAGTGCCACAGTAGAACGGAGGAGCTAGGAGGCATGTGGAGGTCGCAATCCTCATCTGAGTGGGAGAATGGAGCAGGGGAAGAGTTGCAATGTCAGAGCTGCAGAGTGTGCCAGTCTCGCTCATCCTGTGCGAGGGAGGGGCAGAGGACTGTGCCCCAAGGACTCCAGGGTGGGTGATGCAGCCCCACCAAGCATCCTGCTCACCCGGCAGACCCCACACCACCCCTGCCAAATCTGTTCCTTCTTCACCCAACATCGCAGCTTGCTAGCTTTGCTCATAGCTGGTTGCTCAGCATAGCCCAGAGCCCCACTCCATCCGTTGTCCCAGCACCCCAGTGATGTGTCTGTCAGCTCCAATCCCCTACACAGAGACCCCTCCAAATCAAGCTCTGCTCTCAGCTTCCCAACCTCAAGGGTAGCCCAAGTCCTGCAGAGCTAGGGGATTCCCCAGATCCGCAGCTCTGCTCGGCTCTCCAGCGCTGCAGCGGCGGAGAAAGCAGTACGTGGCTCCCTGCCAGTGCTGGCGCCAAGCAGCCCAGCTCCCGGCGTCCAGCGAGCACCACGAAGCTCTGGGGAAAGCTCAGGGTCTGCTCCCAGGGGAGGACTCAGGGCCAAATGCTTGCTGCAGCTCTCCCAGCTCTCCTCCTTCCAGAAGGGCTGAACCTGCAAGATGCTCAGCATCTCTCAGCTCACGCAGACTGCAGAGTGAAGAGTGGTGTGGGGAGGCAGGGGAAAGTGAGAAGCTGGATGGAGAAAATCTCTCTCTGCTCAGGACCAGCCCCTCCTACATCTCCAGATTCCCAAAATCCATGTAAGCCACTAGCTTGAGGGCAGATGTGAGCAGGCTGGTGGGAC
The DNA here is from genome assembly GCF_036013445.1 of Caloenas nicobarica. NCBI lineage: Eukaryota > Metazoa > Chordata > Aves > Columbiformes > Columbidae > Caloenas > Caloenas nicobarica. Next base: position 9,855,410 of record NC_088284.1, read on the forward strand.
TGGAACCCTCCTGCAAAGCACCTGAGAGGCCATGAGCTGACTCAGGGAGGGACATCCCCAGCACTGGCAGAGCCCCAGCTCTTGTAGCACAGGCAGGATGGATCCAGCCGCATGTGGCTAGTGAGGCAGCAGCCTAGGCCACGAGCAGATGTACCACACTGGGCTATTCTTCGGGTGATGTGGACACTGAGCCTCAACCACAGCTGAGCACAGCACCCACTGCGTGGCTGGGAGCTGGTGCAGGCTCTGGGCTGAGCATGGTTACCCCACATGTGGCCTCCACTTCTCCCAAACTCTGTTATTGCAGGGTTGCACAGGAGAACTGGGACAAAAGAAAGCATCAGTTTATTACTGCAGCATTACACGGCAGGTGAGATGACTCACGAGTGTGTTGTTGTGGGGTTGCAGAGATAGGCTAAGGCGGCAGCAGGTAGCTGGTTGTTATTGTGGGAATGTAGAGGTGTGGCAGGAGGTGAGCAAGGATCCGTTTGTTATTGTAGGGTTGCAGAGAGGGGCTATGATCCCGTTTATTCTTGCTGGGATGCAGAGCGGTCTGTTGTTGCAGGATTGCTGGAGCAGCACTGTGTGTGCTGCACACACCCAGGGCACATGTCCCTTATCACCTCACAGGCATCGTGCCCAGGTGGAGATGGAAACACTGGGTCCACCCCAGGGCTCTGGCAACATCAACCCTGATGGCATCACCCGGGATCTCCAGCGTGTCCTAAGAGGACCCCACACCATGCCTGGCCCCAGCTGCCAGGGAAAGAGAAAGTTTCCAAGGGGTCTTCACCAGTTGGCTTGCCATTGCAGAGTTTCAACGTGTGTTTTTCCTCCTGAAAATTTTCACTGTGATAAAATTGCAAAACGAACCCATTTCCAAAGGAAAGCAGGTAGGGCAACGGAGGAGTGCCGCAAAAGGCACATGCAACCTGCACTAAAAGCCGAAAGGAGGAAAGAGGCTTTTCTTCAGCTCAGGGACAAAAGCCCCGGGGGCCAGATTTCACCCTACGCATTCCTCATCAAATAAACCACTAAGAAAATAAGCCCCAAATAAATGCTTCTCCCAGGGGCAAGGGAAACTGAGTCACACGCAGGACCTGCGTGCCTCGACTCTTCTGGGATGCGGGGAGGTGGGCAGAAAGGGCTGGCGAGTGCAGGAGGTGCTGCCCCGAGAGGTCACTGCGGAGGGCATCCCTGCGTCCCGGGGAGAGAAGCCCGTGTTCCTGGGAGAACCGTGTACCGGTGCGCCCCGTGGGGAGGGATCCCGAGCCCAGCGCCCCGGGCGGAGCGGGAGGGCCAGTCCCGGCGGGGCGGACCGCGCACCCCGGAGAGGACCGCGCACCCCGACCGGGACTGCGGGGAGCGGGCGAGGGGCCGCCCCGGGTGCGGGGGGCGGCTCGCAGACAGGAAGCGTCCCGGGGCGGTGGCGGCAGATTGGCAGCGCCCTGCTCCAATGGAGCGGCGGCGGCGGCCCCGGCGGCTTCGCACCGCCCGCGCTACCGGCCCCAGCCAGCCCGGCGCGGGCGCCCCGCCGCCGGCCCCGCTCCCGCTCCCGGCCCCGCTCCCGGCTCCGGCCCCGCTCCGCCGAGCGCCATGGACACATAGCCGCGGTGCCACGCAGGAAGGTAGGAAATCCTCTCCGTCCCGTCCCGCCGGCACCGAGGGGAAGGGCTCACCGCCGCCCCGACGCCGCGGTGAGGGGCGCACGGCTGCGGGCAGACTGCCGGCGCTGCGCAGGCAGGCGGCTCTCCCGGCTCTTTGCCGCTTGTACTGGGAAATTTGGGGGAGTGGGGGGGTTGGTACGCGTGTCCTCGCAAAGTAGCTGGCGGGGACTTGGCCTCCCGCTTGCCCCCTCCCGCCTAGGGGTATCCAGTGCTGCTCCCTTTCCTCCACCCGGCGCGTCTCCGCCTTGCCCAGAGATGCTCGGGGGATGAACTGAGTCCCCGAGGTGGGAACTGTGAGCCCCTTCCCCAGCCTCCCACCCGAAAATTGAGCCCACTGTGTCTCCACAGGGAGTTTTCTGGAGAAAGGCTGGAACAGCACCAGGCAAAGCGTGCCCCTGGCAGGGCCCCCTCTTCTCCTGGGGGGTCTGAGGAGGGAAAAGCTGCTCCCAATTACGAGAGGCGCGGAAAGAGACGCCTTCCCATGTGCGGGCACTGGAAGGGCTTTTTGCCTGCCTTGTCCCTCCTTGCCCCGGGACGCCATCTCAATCACGACTTCTCTGTCCTGTGCCAGCCCCTGTGGGCACCCAAACCCACACTATGCCCACTGCCACCCTCACAGGATGGCCATGTCACACCCTCTGGCCATGTCACCTCCTGATTGCCTTCCCAGCTCTGCCTCTGGGCATCTAAGGGGACCATGGGGCTCAGCTGGGCTTAGACATCACTGTCAGCAAACCCAGACTCTGCTGTGACGGGACCAGGGGGTGCCTTGGGAATCTCATTTTCCTTGTACCGCGTCTCCATGGGGAGAAATTCAGAGCTGCATCAACTCCCAGACATGTTGCTGTGCCCGAAACAGTGTTGGATTGACTGGTGTTGGTGGTATAGCCGGTGCTGAGCCACCCAGGGCTGGCCGAACGCCTCGGATGCCGGGAGGTGCCAGCTCCTTGCAGGCTACAGCCACGTCTGGCCGCTGCGTTTGCAGGAGGAGGTGGGGTGTTTGCATTTTGCTTCTGTTTATAGGAGAGCAGGTCACGGCGTGGTTACACATAGGGCTGCACAGAGCCCACGGCGTCTCAGCCTGGTGCAGAGGAGTCTCGTGGGGAGCTGCGAGTGATGGAGGCTGAGCTGGCAGGGCTCCTGGGGCAGCAGTGGGGACAGAACATGCCCACAAGGTGCCCCCAGCACCCACACACCCTCTGCTCCTACCGACCTGCCACTTTTCTAGGGGAATGAAAGGGGCCGTGTCTCCTCTCCAGAGACCTGCGAACTGACATGGGCAGCTGAAGTGACGTGGAGCTGGGGGATAGAGGCTGTGGGCAGGGCTGCATGTCACCAGTGGTGGGTCGATGGGTCATGTGAGGTGTGACAGGATGGGGGGAAAGGGGTCCCTGGGCCAAAACCTGGGGGATGAAACTGAAGACAGAGGCTGCCTTCAGGAGGCTGAGAGAAAAGCAGCTCTGGTTTTGCCCTGCCTCCTACTCCATGAGCTTTGGTCTTTTGGGAACCTTGCAGGGAGGGGAAAACTTGATTGTATCTGATAAGCCACTTTTTCCCCATCCCAGAGAGCTGTCCCGGCAGTGGGGGGAGGAGGATGCTTGGCCGAGTGCAGGCTCTGTTTGTGAAGGATGAATGAATGACTCACAGTACAGCGAGTCTCCCCGCTATCTCTATCATGGCAGCGGTGGTGGTTCCCTTTTGCAGTATCCCTTTTGGGTATAACAGAAGCTGTCATGCTGGGTGGGCACCTGCGCAGCTCATACCTGTATCGCCTAGCCTGCAGGTACCCTGCCTCCCCTGCCCTTCACCCCAGCTCATCTGGACCATCCAGAGTGGAGAAACACCCACAGATGGTGATGGTGCACAGCACTCTCACCTACCATGAACTAGCTGAGCACTGGCTTCAAACCCTCTCTTTCCGCTCCGCTCTTGTTCAAAGGCAACTCTGGACTCTTTCTGCTCATGCAGGGCTCAACCTCCCTCCGATTTCCTGCCAAATGCGTTCCTGGAGAGCTTATTACCCTGTGGGTCCATGCCAACATTGTTGCTTTAGTTCAAGACCTCTTCTCCCTCTCCAGTGTTTACCCTGCTGTATTTATAACTTCCTCATTAGGTTAAGCAAGCCAAAGGATTCTTGCCTCCTCTTCTTTTGCAGATTTGGCCCTAGAGGAAAACCCTTTGTGAGATGCTTCCCTCAGGAGGGGGCAGGTGCCAGCTTGTGGCTTTGCTTTTCTCCCTTCTGAAAATTTCAGCACCTCTCTCAACTATTTTCCCCACTTCTTGTTAAGGTGCGGGAGTGGATGGCTCTGCCCCTGCTGAAGATGTACCCAAGGACAGAGCTTGGATGGGATGGAAGCTCTTCCCTACGGGCAAAGCGCCAGGGCCTCGATGGCATTTGGGATGCTGTCACAAAGCCAGCATCAAGAATTAGCCCTGGGATGTCTGGGGAGACTTGCTGGGATGTTTAGAGAGTTTTTGGTTTTTCTAAGTGTTCCTGTGGTTACAACAGCATCGCATGTGTGAAAATCACCACATCTCTCCAGCCGGGGATGTAGTGACCTTGCGACCCAAGTTCCTACCAGCAGATATCTCTGTGTCTCCTGATGATGGTTTTCTGCTTCCATCCAGGCTGTAAAGGTGGTGAATGGTGCAGATGCCTTGCAGTTGTGGTTGACTCATCTTCTCCAACAGCCAGATTCCCATGGACCATTTCCATGGAAAAAGGAAAATTCCTCTGGAAATTAGAAGCAGGTTTGCAGTGTTGGGGATCAGCGTGTTAATAGGAATTATCTCTTGAGTCTGGCTGCTTCCCAGGTCTCTGAATCACCTTGACACGGGAGTGGGATGGTGTGAGCTTCAGGCTCTTTTGGATGGTCACAGCACCTGCAGCTCCAGGAGCATGTACCAGGCTCTCAGGTAGAGGGGAAGGGCTGGGCTAAAAGGTATGATTCTTCCTTCTCTCCAGGGTTGTGAGTCTGGGACACAGGAAAAAAAACTTCCAAACCTTTCCTCCTCCTGTGTTTGGGGTGGGGAAGGTCCAGGAGAAGAGGAACCAGAGGTCCATCAAGACTTGATACACCTCTGTCCTATCAGGACTGTGCATTGTGGTCGCAGCTGATCAGTGGAGCTTGGGTGTGCTCCAGCGAGGATGGGTTCTTGCTGAAAAAACTCACAAGGGATTTTGGAAGGGTTTGCTGAGGGTTGCTGGTCAGGGGAAGGTCACTTGTGCTGGTGCCTGGCTTGTACACCTTTCCTGAAGATGTTTCTGGAAATGATGAACATGGGCTAGAGGGACCTCAGGTCAGACGTGGCGTGGTCGCTGGGGCTGGCCTGTGCGGGTGGCAACGGCCAGGGGCATGCAAGTAGGACCGTGCATTGACCAGGAGAGGGGAGGGTGCTGAAAGCTTCTTGGAAATCAACCCGGGGCTCGCCAGAGGCTGCTCAGCTCTGGTCCCCTCCTCTCCAGAGGAGAGGAGATGGCCAAAATAGAAACAGCCTAATAAAAATGGTTATGGACCCGCAGAGATTGCCTTATAGGGAGAGGTGGAAAAGTTTAGGCTACTTCATCTAATCAAATCCTGATGGTGGAAAGAAGGTCATTTGGGCATCTTCTGGTTTACCCCACCTCCTAAAGCTAAAACAAGGGATCCTGAAGCCTTGTCAAAAAGCCAGCACTGGAGACTCACCAAAGGGAAGAGAGGATGGGAGAAGCTGCCAGCTCCAAGGGAGCATCATCTCTATGGCAGCTTGGGGAGGGTCTTCTGACTTGGAGCAAAAAGAGACTGCCCCCAAATCCCATCTCACCTTGGAGACCCCCGAAGAGGGCTCAGGGCTGCAGTCTACCATCCTGTGGGCAGCCCCAGGGGGTGTGGATGTCCCTGCAGAAGAGCACACGAGAGGCAATGGGGCTGGCGTGGCATCCTTGCAGCACGTCCCCGCAGGCTGGCACGGCAATTCCCGTCCAGCCATTTCCTTCACCTTCCTGTTCTTTCACCAGCCTCTTCCTTTGGGACTGAAAACTCTGCATGCTTTGTCCTGGCCAGACCGATAGCTGCAGCTGGAGCCGGGGACCTCACCAGCCCCTCTTTGATGAAAGCCAGCATGGGCATCAGTGCCTCTTGAATTCAACAACACTGTGAAAGGCGTGATTCAGCTATCACCTTCCTGCAAAAGTAGCTAGGAAAAAGCCAAAAAGTGTCCTCATACAGGGTCTCCATCACAGGCTGGCCCGGTGCCGTGCTGGTGTTGCGACAGAGCTCCCGACAGCTGTGCTGCAATGGCCCTGCAAAGGTCCCTGGAGATGGCTCGGCCGTGGTGGCCTGGCTTGGCTTTGCGAAAGCCGCTGTCACGCAGGGTGCCCGGGCCAGCTGGCATCTCCCCAGACTTTCTTGCAGGGCCAGGGCCAGCCCCCAGCCCCTGGCAAAGTCTGCAGGAGCCTTTCCTTTTCTTTCCATGAGTCTTGCCCGAGGCCTCAAGGCTTAGGAGGAGCTGGTGGACCCAACCAGTTGTTGCTCCATACTTGTCTTGCAAGGGCCAACACGCAACCCCAGGGGGTTCCTCAGTGCTTGGGCTGCTTTTGATTTTTTCTGCGAGGCTCCCGGGGAGCTGTTGTGTAGCTCCTCAGAGGCTGGTCCACCCCATCCCAGCTTTGAGTATTGCAGCTTTATGGCTGGAGCATAGCTGCATGCAGGGAAGCATTGCTTTGCTCCCTGATCCTGCACCTGGCTGTGTTCCCCTTCTCCAGCTGGGGCTGTGCCTGGGGTCCTTGTACCCCCAGCACCCAGAAAACAGCTTGGTGCCTTCGGCTCCCCAGCTGCCACATTCCTTCTCCCCACAGCACCAGGGGTGCACACAGGGAGCAGGATGCGGCACCCCCCAGGTGCCTGTGACCACACAGGGAGCAGCTGGTGTGCTCTCCGGAGGAACCAATCTCTGGGACCATCCTGTTGACAGAGCTCTCAGTCTGCTGCGGATCCCCGTCCCTCCTTCCCAAACAGAGGCTGCAGATACGTCCCGGGTTCTCCAGCAGCTCCGACAGCTGGACAGTTTGCCCCGGAGATGCCTTGGTGGGCTCCACATATCCACCGAGGCGCTGAGGTTTGGACTCGGAGTGGTCCAGGAAGAGGAGGCTGAGATGCCTGGGCTCGGGTGGAGCAGCAGCAGTGCTCGTGCTGTGCTTGGGATGGGTGAAGGATGTAGAGGGGGCGAAGTCCGTGGGGAAGGTCATCTTGGTTTTCAGCCCTAGGGTGCAGCTGCAAGAGCGAGATGGGTGCTGAGGCAGCGTGTCCTGCTCTGTCCCCAGATTATGTCCCCATGATACGTGTCCCCAGCAGGGTGGTTAATGGTGAGCAGGTACAGCTGTGCGTGGAGGATTTTCTTTCTCCAGTGCCTGGAAAGGCCCTAGAGGGCTTTTATTCACTTACTTTCCCGGTCTACCGAGGGCAGCATTTAACCCTCCTGGGGTGCACAGTGGACCTCAGCAACACTGCCAGCAGTGTGGCAGCTGCATCTCCACCAGCTGCAGCATTTCAGGGATGGCAGCGAGCGCCTCTCCACCATCCCTTGCCGCAACCAGCGGAGGGTGGAATGGGGCCGGAGGCAGCATTTGCAGCCAGCTCTATGAATTTCCAATTACTGTCTCGCCTTGCCGCTGCGTGAGAGGTTCCTGCACCTCATTTTTGGTGAAACAATCCATTTTTCTCAGTAATGTAATAGCGTGGGCAGGCTACTTGCTGACGGAGGGCCAGCAGCCAGCACCAAGGAGCCTGTGTGCCGGGCTGACGGCCGTAACCACCTTCCCTGGGCGATGCAGGAATGCTGACCTAATAGAAAAGACATTTAAAGAGAAGTTCTGGAGAGCAGCTCTGCTCGAATTTGGCTCATGCACATGGCTGCTGGCTGCAGCGGGGTCTCTCTGTGCCTCAGCAGGTCCCAGGGACCATCACGGGCAGGGGGGACATCCCCGATGGGAGCCAGGCACCAGGGCACGAGCCCTCCCAACTGTCCATCAACGAAGCAGCTGCTTTATTTTCTGGAAGAAAAGGCTGCCTTGGGTGGGCTGTCCCAAGCTGTGAGCTGAGACTGAGTTCAGCGCCCGGCTGCGGCTCTCCCAGGGCTGGACAAGCAGTGGCGTTCCACTCTGACGTTTTCCAAATGAGATGTTTTGATTTTTTTTTTTTTTTAATTTTATTTTATTACCCACCCCAAGGTAATGTTTGGAAGGCAAATTTAGCTCGATTTAACTCAAACCATTTTAAAAAAGTAAAACCACTGAAAACTAAACAAGGCCTATCATTTAGAACAAAATGTTTTGGTTTTCATTTTCCTCTTGGCACGAAAAACACAAACTTTTTTTTTTTCCTATTTTTTTTTTTCCATTTTCCTCTTGACCTACAAACAAGTTTTTTTTTTTCTGGTTCCTCCTGGTTGTTTCCCAAGACTGCTTTGCGCGATATGTGGCCAGGGGACAGGCAGGCCCCGGTGCTATCCCTGGTGGGACCGGGGTCCCAGGGCGGGTGCTCCCCCATTGAGGCAGGCATGGTTTTGCAAAGGCGAGCAGGAACCGCTCTCCTCGCTGCCAGCACTGACTCAGCAGGAGCTCCTTGTGGAAAAGGGAGGCCCCCGGGGGTGGGATTTGGGTCTGTCCCGGGTCTCCTGGAGTGATGTGAGCCCCGGAGCTGAGCCCCGCTGGTACCCAGGCTGGGCACGGCCATGCCATGGTTGCTGTGCCCTGCTGCCAGGCATCCCCGCCAGGAAGGGTGAGCTCTGGCATTGCCTTCTCTCCTTGTTTATTCAGGTTTAAAATTAATCTGACCTTCTACCGCTCAGGCTTGTGCAAACACAAGCGTGTCCCTGAGTGGGGAGCTCGTGCTGGCCCAAGGGGAGTCCTGTCTGTCCCCAACTTTGTGCAGTCACTGCCCCCTCTGGGTGAGGTCCCCCGCAGGACTGGGGTGTGGGGCAATGGTGGGGCACCCGCTCCCACTGTCGTTGTGCCAGCCCCCTCCCACCAAAGGCACCTCTGGCCGTAAATCAGGGCACGGTTAATCCTCTGGTGCGAGCTGCCAGGAGGCTGGGTGCCCAGATCCGGCGTCTCTGGGCCGGGCAAGGGGTGGCTGCGATGCCTCCATCCCAGGCAGGAGTCCACATGCCAGAGCCAACGATTGTTCCCCAAGCCTTGACTCCTTCCGTTGCCCACTATCCCACTGCTGTGTCCTCCATCATTTGCCAAATCTCAGCTCTCCACCCTGCCCCAGCCTCACCGGACTGTCGGCTGGGCAGGGATGGGAGAAGAGATGATGGGGAGCAGTACCGGGGTGAGTCTTGGTGCAGAAGTGAGCGCCCAACTCATCCACCACCTGATTTTATTTTTATTCCCTTCTCAGTGCCTCGCTGCGTGCTGCAGCCGTGCTTTTTATAGCCCCCAGCTGCAGCCTCGGCGTGCTCCCGGCCAGCTCCCCGCTGTGGCCCCGCTCGCTCGGTGCCAGCAGCCCCGGCCAGGGCGGGGGGATGGATGCCGTCCCCGGGGTCCCCGCAGCGGTTCAGCAAGAGGAGAGCACAGGCTGCAGAGGAAGGCAGATAATTAAACGCTAACCCGGAGCCACGCTCCCGTGCCGGCGGAGGCGTTTAAAGAGCCGCATTAGTCACCCCCGTCGCAGCCGGCGCATGCCGTGTGCCAGCCCGGAGGCGAGCGGCGGTGGCCTGTCCCGCACCGTCCCCTCTGGTGCTGCCCAGGGGTGTTTCCAGCCCGCAGAAGCTACCGTCCCCTTCCATGAAATATGGCCAGTTTGCTCCTACTGTGGAGGGTGTCAGCAGTCCCCTCTCCACCCCCAGTTCCGCCCCTCCAGGCTCTGACAGGGTTGCTGCTGTGAGAGGTTAAAGGGAGGTTAGAGGTTCATGCCCGCTCCCCAGGAGGGCTTTTATGAGCACCTGGGGCTTGCCACCGTGTTTCTGCATCCTGCAGACGTTTCTGCAGCTGGGATGCTGCTATGGGGTCTGGAGCGAGGAAGAGGAGGTGGTGTGTGTGGCTTGGTTGCAGGCTGCACACCCAGAGCATCCCTCTGTTGGGAAGTGGGGTTTGCAAAGCAGGGGCAGCTGGCCAGCGGGCAGGGAGCGAGCATCCTCGCTGGGAAGCAGCAGCACGGGGGACGCAGTGTCTCCCTCCCCGTGCTTTCTCCAGACGTGATTTCACCGCCGCAGGGAGGGAGCGTGGCCAAGGGACGGGTCCTGCTCGCCACAGCGGCACCCAGCTCGCTCACTGGGGTGTTAGTCATTTGGGCTGTGGCTGGGGACGGGGTGTGCCTGGGGTCCCCATGAGATGGGGGCACCTGCGTTTTTGGGATGCTGCCAGGGAAAAGGCAGAGGGATGTAGAGAGGGACTGGGGGGAGGTTTCTGGGCTCACAGCTCACTGTCCCCCTCCTCACTGCTCTGGGGAGGGGACACAGGGCAGCCGTGAAACCAGATGTGCACCAACCATCTCTGGCCGAGCAGGAGTGGCCGGGATGGGGCCACCTTTGCTGGGCTGACACCCGCAGCTGTTCCCCAACATCCTGGCCATGGCACAGCAGCAGGAAGGCAGAGGAGATGCTGCGGGGAGGCAGCACCCTGCTGCAGGGATGGATGTGGGGAGATGTCCCAAGGAAAGGGCTTCTGCAGAGGTTTGCGGGTCCCTGGGGATGGAGGGAGACCCTGAGGTGCCAGGGAGCCACATGAGACCCTGCCATGACCCCTTGTTCTGCGTGGGTGCCGAGGGTGTTGGGTGCCCGGGGCTAATTTTAAACCTTGGCCAAAACACCATCCGGCTTGTTCTGCCTCCGGCGGGGAGGCAGGGAGAGGCCAGGCAGTGAAATACCAGCAGTGCTGCTGTCTGGCTGCTGCCAAGCAGCTGGGGCCAGGCAGCCTTGCCTGCACGCAGGCAGGGCAGCGGGCAGGGGAAGGCAGGGAGCTGCGGGGGCGTGGAGGAAGGGATGTGCAGGGGTGGCTTTTCCAAAGCACCAGCTGTAATTTTAACCTGGTGCGGCTGGCTGCAGGGTGGGGGGGGGCTCCCAAATCTGCTCCCACCCGAGGCTGCTGGGCTTCACCCTGTCAGGGTTTGGGTCTCTCCGGCAGCGCCCCGGTCCTTGGGCGAGCTGGGGGTGGTCAGGGGGCTGCGGGAAGGGGAAGCTGCTGGTGCTGCTGGCCAGGTGCTGAGCATGCCGGGAGAGGGGAAAGCCTCGGAGACTCGTTCTGAAACAAGGCCGCCCTTTTATTCTCCTTTACGACTGCATTTTAATATCCACAAACACCCCTCCCTCGCCGGGCTGCTGCCAGCAGAGCCTGTATCGCCTGCGCTTGGCCTGCTGAGAAACCCCGGCCAAACCCTGGGCCCAGCGCAGGGGGGAGGATTATTTTCCCCCCTCGTTGTTTTTTTTTCTTTTTTTTTTTTTTTTTAATATATGTTTTCTATAGCTCTAATTGGACAGGCTTGAGCCCCAGCCAAGGCAAACACACCTGGGGGAACCTCGCCTTACAGACCCCATCTGCTGTGTCGGGGGCTCTGCTCCCCGCACAGCCGCTGCCTGGCCCCTTTACAGGGGAGGGGGCTGCTGGGGGGGCGGCGTAGGACCGCTCCCACGCCGAGCCACGGAGCAGCCTCTGTGCAGGAGGAGAGCCCAGCGAGGCGGCGCGGGGAGATGGTGCAGAGGCAGCGGGGCGCCCGGCAGAGCCCCGTCCCACGACGAGACTCCCGTCTGGCGTGGAGCTGAGGTATCTACTTCTCCCCCCGGTGCCGCTGTGGTGACACTGGGCTCTGCACCCACCGGGGCAGGATGCTGCGGGAGGGAGATGCAGTGGGTACCAGAGAGGTTTTGCTGTCCTGGGGTGACAGCATGGGTACATCAAGGGGTTGTAGCCCCCAAAATCAGCTTGTGCCCAGGGAGGGAGGACGTGGGGGCTCCCCAGCGTGTCTGGGTATGCGTGTTGGGCTGTGGGACCACCTACCCGGGGACACCCTTCCAGGGACCGTTCGGGAAAGCAAGCAGGGGACGTCAGCATGCCAGGCCACCACAATGGCTTGCACTGACAGCCAAATCCACACTGGGCTGAGCTTCGGGTACTTCTTTCCATGACTGCTGGATTTCTTGTGGGGCTTTTCAGCTGAGTTTTTCTCCCTCTCATTGTTTCAGGGGCCACCCTGAAGCCCCCATTGCTCGTAGCCTGAGCAGCACCAGCAGCCCCGTGCTGGGGTCTGGTGGGTCCCACACCACGTCTGTGCCTGGCTGGAGCCAAGGGAGCTCTTGGGGGTCTCTGCTTGGAGTCCCATCTCTTCTGGGACAGGGGTGCACACCCTGACTCTGTTATGTGTGCCAGGGAGGAGCAGCCCTCTCGGGTGGCACCGTCACCATGGCTCATCCTGGAGGACATTTCCTCCTCCACTGTGTCCTCCGCTCCATCCCCAGGGATGGATGCAGCCCACCATCCCCTCCCACTCCATGTGCCCCAGCAGAGAGGAGGCAGCACTGAGCCGGCATCACTGCTGCAAACTGCCCTCCTGGTGCCTGGGGTGCTGCTGAACGCTCCTCCCAGGAGCTCCAGCAGCCACTTCGCCCTCTATCCCTTGGCTGGTGGAGCAGAGATGCCTACAAAGGGAAATACCAGGTGCTTTGGGGTGCACCCCACAAGCCCTTTGCACCAGCATTGCCATCTCAGGGCAATAATAATGGTAGGTGACAGCTTAAAATATAAAAAGCAGGATCCGTCCTCACCAGGATCTGCTGGCTCCCTTCAGGTAATGGGCTGAGTTAGGGGGGTTGTGCACACTGGGATGTGCCTCCGTCCCCCTTCGTCCCCCTTCGGCTGGAGGGTTTCCCTGTGCATGGGAGGATTTTGGGGTGCGGCCGCTACTGGTCCTTGGTGCCTCCGGCTGTAGCCGGGGCTGTGCGGAGGACAGCTCAAGCGTTTCACAAAGGATTTTGGAGCTGCCTTGGCCTCCAGTCAGAGCAGGCTGCAATGGGAACATTTCGAAATTCTTTTGGATGAGGAAAATTCCACAGGCAGCCCCCCTCCAGAGAAAGTTTGGAATGGCTGAAATGTTTAGAGTGAGAGGCTGTTTGCTTTTGTTTACTCTGAACTCTAACACTGGGGGGGGCAGGGAACAACACCCAAACAAAACAAAAGGGAAAAAAAAAGAGACAATAGGAGCCTGTAAACAGAGCTGGCCCAAGCAGGGCTGGGGCGACTCTCCAGCATCATGGAAGGAGATGTGTCAGCGCACTCACCGTGTTGCTCTGCTTTCCCCCCCAGCTCGGATACAATCGCACTTAATCTTTCAAGAGAACTTAGTTGTTTGTTGGGGTTTTTCGTTGGTTTTGGTTTTTTCCTCCCAGCAGAAAGCAAGTGGGTAGATGTTTTTCCAACCTTCTCAACTCAGGCAGGGCAGAGCCCCCATCCCCTGGCCCTGGGCTGCAGCCCCCAGCCTTGGTAGTGGACTTCTGCCCCAGCTTTTCCCCACTTCTTGCCACTTCTCTACCTCTCCTTTTGGCTTGGGGGCTGCCATCTGATTGACCTGGCATGAGGCAGGGGGAATGGATGCTGCCGCAGCAGCGTGTTTCCCCGGCCTCCATCCCTGCCACGTGCAGCGGCATCCCCACATCACACATTGCTGGGGGTCTGCAGCTGCCGTCCTCCCCCCACGCAGGGACACTGCTGGTGGGGTGCAAAGGGTTAATGGGCCACCCTTTGGTGGTGGCTTATTTGTCCACCCATGTGGCCCTTAATGACATCTGAAATCCCTCTGCAGCCCCAAATGGATTTTTGTTTTGCAAAAGGAGCAACAGCATATTGCGAGCTGGGGGAGCGTTTGTGTAAGGTGAGCTGTTTATTTTGGCTCTGCCGCCCTGCAGCATCTTGGCTGACCCGGGCACCTTCGTGCCTCGGGGATGGAGCTGAGCCCGATGGCTCCCAGGCACAGGCCAGCTTTGGAGCATGGGGAGGAATGGGGGGAGCACCAGGCAGGGGGATGCTGTGGGTCCCCTCTCCTGCTCAGCGTTTCCAGCACCAGCCTGGAGTTTATCAGGAGCATCAGGAGGAGCTGGGCTTGCATGGGGCATTCACATGTGTGCAGATATATGTATGTCCATCCCCTACATATATGGGTGCATATGCTCTTGTATCAGCTCCAGGGCCAGCTTATGGGGGCAGTTTTTTCTGGGGGATGCATATGCTTTCTGGGGGGGTTGAAATGCTGAGGCACAGGCTGGTACCCAGCTGCCCCATCGTGCTGGCAGCTGCAGGTTCACTGAAACCTCTGCCAGGCTGGGCTGAGCCCAGGAGCAGAAAAATATCCCAAATCCTAAAATGTTCCCAGGACAGGAAAAGCCTTTCCCACCCTGTTCTAATCACAGGGTGGCCCAGCTCACAGCTGGCATGTCACACCCGTGTCCCTAGATCCAGCACGGTGCCTGTCCCTGTCCCACGATCCTGTGCTGAGGACACTGGGGACACAGACTCCCCACAACCTCTATCCTAGAACTAATTTTCAGGCCATAAAGAAGCCCCTGGCGCTGGGTTTCTTTACAATCAGGAGGTTATTTTTAGGAATTTCTGTGGTGCGTAGCTTCAGGGGGGAGCATGGGGATGGGGAGAGGGAGGGGGGGACCCCTTATTTTCCCCCCTCCAAATGCAATGCTGCCATCTGGCACCACATCGGGACTGCTGGCTGCTAACAGGGCCCTCGCTGTTTTGGCCCTTGCCAATGCCTCTGGTTACAACCAGGAGCCAGAGGCTTCTCCTTCCCATGGGAGGGAGCAGAGGAGTGTGGAAATCAGGGCGGTGACATGGGAGTTTCCTGGCTGGGCTAAGAGAAGAGCCTGACCTCCATGAAGCTACCACCATGCCAAGGTGTGTGGCAGCTCCCTGGTCCCCCAGCACCAGGTCCAGCTAGTGGCCACCAGCCCTGTGGAGAAGAGAGGTGGCCCTCGGGATGTGGGGGGGTGTTCTGGGCTTGGCTTGGGACACCAGTGGGGCTGTGGTCGGCTGGGCATCATCAGGGGATGTCATGCAGTGGTTGGTCAGGGTTAAATGGAGATGTGCATTGTACCCGGCTGTGAAGATGAACTGGTACCCTGGGCGGCATTGAGGTTAAACCTGTGTTTCGGCCAAGCTGGGATTTAACCCCATATTTGGAGTGTACTGGGATTAACCCCAGTTCTGGGCTGCATTGGGTTTAGCCCCACATTTTGACTGTGCCACCCGATGGTTGGACTGTGTTGGGTTTAACGTCACATTTGGACTGTGTTGGGGATAACTCTGTTTCGACTGAGCTGGAGTTTAACTCCACACTTGGGCTGAACTGGGATTAACCCCACTTCTGGTCTGCACTGAGTTAAGCCCCGCATTTGGACTGTGTAACCCCAGGTTTGGGCTGATCTGGGGTTAACGCCACTCCTGAGCTGTGCTGAGTTTAACCCAACATTTGGACTGCATAACCCCTTATTTGAGCTCTGCTGGGTCTAACACTACATTTTGGCTGAGCTGGGTTTAACCCCACTGCTAGACTGTACTGGATTTAACCGCAAGTTTGGACTGTGCTGGATTTAATCCCACCCCTGGGCTAAATGGCATTTAATCCCACTCCTGGTTTGAGTGGGATTTAATCCTGTTCCTGGGCCGGGTGGGGTGTAATCTACCCTGAGTTAGGACCCACGCTGGGACTGTACTGGGTTTAACCCTGTGTTCATGTTGCACACGGGGCTTATTGGACTGCACTGGGAAAGGCTGCAACTGATTTTACTGGTTTAACTGGGGCGATTCCATTGTGCTGGCTCAGCCCAGCCTGGCATGGTGCCCCCCCCCCACCAGCAGGCATGGGGGCCCGTGGGTGCTCAGCACCCCACCGAAGGGTTGCAGAGGAAACAGCCCTTTTTGGGGTCCCCAAGGCAGCAGAAGGACTGGGGACAGCAAGCAGGGGTTCTCCCCTTAGCCTTGGGGGGCAGTACCCCAGAGTGGGTGAGGAGTTGCCCTGAGGCACTGAGGGTGGTCATGGGGGCTGTGCATGGCCCCAGTGGCCCTGGAGGTGGTGGGGGACATGGTTCCTTCCCTGCTGCCACCCATTGCTGGGCTTTCTTTGGGCACATAGCAGCTGGGAGGGTACCAGCAGCATTTTGGGGACAGGGATGGCTGGTTGCAGGGGACTGTCCCAGCAGCGGGGTCACAGCTTCCCCCTGCACTGAAGTTGCATGTTGATGCAATGATGATGGAGGTCACCAGTGATGCTGCTGGGTTTCTGGGCAGATCAGTGGCCACATGGATGATCTCAGACCATGCCACAGCTTTTTGGAGCAGGGCACGGGTGCTTCTGTGGGGCTGCCAGGAGGAGGGGGGTTTAGCAGGATGCTGTACTCCCAAGCCTACAGGACAGCAAAAAGAGGGAAATTCCTGCTGCTTCAAAACGCCGCCGCCCTTGGCCGCGGGTTTCCCATGGTGGGCACCAGCAGAGAGTCTGGGGTGCAGGACCAGGGATGCTCCCACCCAGCTGAGGGGCAGGAGAGCAGCGTGATGCCATCTACAGGGTGTTAGAGCTGGACGGAGTCAGACATCGCCCATTGCAAAGCAGCTTTTTGCAGGTGGGTGTCTCTGGCAGGGCCGAGCATGCAGCAGGCAGAGCTACTGAGTGCTCTTGGGTGATTTGCCGCATCTCCATTGCAGCGATGCTGCTCTGGACCACCCTGAGGAGAGGTTAGGAGGCACCTCAGTTTTCTGTACTTGGTGGGGAGCATGCCCCATCTCCCCAATGCCATCCTCAGCCCTGTGACACGGCATCGTCTGCTTTTGTCTGTACCACCACCACCCCCGGCTCTGCATGCGGCTCATTCTCTTTGAAGAGTGACTTCAAATGAAGCAAAGCAAAAAAATACCCAAAACAAGCTGTCTTTCAAAGTGCCGAACACAATGGAAAGTTGGCCTCCCCCAGGAATCTGCACGACGGGGGGCACTGTCACACCCTGTGTGGGCGTCGGTGCCAGTGCACATGACTGAGATTTTGGGGGATATTTTAGCTTGCAGTATTTCAGTTTAGATGGACAAAGGGGCCCACGGCAAGATTTCTCCCCACAGGTCCCAGAGCTTTTGGATGAGCTCACATGATGCCCAGCGGGACAGCGGGGTCAGTGCAGGATGGAAAGTGGCACCTTGTGTTTCTGGTTCACAGCCCTGGGTGCCACGCACAGCCTGGTCACCCTGGCCGTGCTGGTGATGAGCATCCTGTGCTGAGGGAGCAGCATCCGGCACCGCTGCCCTCCCGGCAGGGACAAGCCGCAGCCCCAGGCTGGGTCCCTCTGCCCCGGCCATGACAGGTCACCCAGCCCCGGGCGGGCAGCAGACGCCTCTCGGGTCGGGTCGGGATTAGCATGCAGGGAGGAAGAAAAGCTCCGATTGTTCCCTCTGTCCTGGCTCAGCTCCAGCATCACTGCGCTGGGACTCCCTGTCCCCCAGACATGTCACCGCCAGTGCAAGCATAGAGGGATGCTTTCTCCACCTGTGCCCATCCGTGGGGGCGCAGAGCTGCTAAGGAAGTTGGCCTGGCAAACCACCTGTGTGTGTGTCATTTGCACGCCTGTTTTCCCATCAGCGATGGAGTTTGGTTGCAGAAAGTTTGAGGATCCTTTCTGGGCAGGCTGTTTTGGCCCCCTGCCACGCCGACACACCCGTGGGCTGGGGGGAGCTCCGGGTCTTTCCCCGCTCTGCGGCTCCTTCCCCTTTTGTTTGTGGCCTTCGGGCAGGCGAGGAAGGGCTTACCCTGTTTCTGCTCTCTGTGGTGATGCTGGGCTGTGGCTAGATTTTGGCAATGCTCAGCCCGGTCATTTACTAAGCCAGCGTGTGCATGTGGGAGGGGGTTCGGTGCTGTGTCACTGCACTGCAGCTGCCCAAAAGAGCCTGTCTGAGGCAGGGGAGCTTATGGGGTGCTGGAGTGAGGATGGGGAGCTCTGGGGGGCCCTGGGACAGAGGTGCTGGAGGATGGGAGGATGTGGGGTGGCTCTCAGGGTGAGTGGTGGGGAACCACTGGGGGGTTGCCATGGAGATCAGGATTTGGAATGCGGCTGGGGACGGGGTCTGCGGAGATGCCCTCTGCCACCACGTAGAGGTCTGGGGTGCTTCTGGTCTGTTGGCAATACCACCTGCAGCCAGGCTGGCCAGTCAGGGCTTGCACCCTTCCCTGGGGATGTTAGCAGTGTCTGGATACAAGTCATGCCGTTCCCCCACCTTTTCCCTTGTCCACCCAGGGAAAGATGCCTTTCAGCATCACGGCTCTAGGGTCGTTTTTCGTTTTTGGTCTTGAAGCACTCAGCAGCCCTGAGACCTGGCAAACCCATGTCAGCAGTGAGCCAGTGCCCAGAGCATGTCCCCCTGCCACACAGGGACATGGTGGGCAATGGGCACAGTAGCTCTGCCTTCACCCTCTGCAGCATTTGCATGGAAACTCAGGGTGGTCAGGAGAAGAAATGATTTTATTTTAAAACTATTTATCTCTCTCCACACTAACACACTCTCCCTTCTCTCTGACCCGCGCCCATCCAGTTAGCTCTAGCCCACGTGATGTTTTGCGTTATTTTTGGTTGCTGCTTTTAAGTGTATTTTAAGTCTCTTTTTTTTTTTCCATCACCAAAATATTTTACTTTCAGGCCAAATGTTCCCAGTTAGTTACCAGCATAGCTTTGGCAGAGACCTTTTAACTGATGGGAACATTTCTACGAGTGGTTTGGTAGGAAAAGCTTATGACAGTCTCAATAAATTACTTATGTTTGGAGATTGCGTTTGAGGCTATCTGGCGTGTTCAGGACAGGGCTGATGTGGGGTGCTACACACCTTCCTCTCTGCACTTGTTGGGTTGCAGCACATCGCCTTGTAGCTCTAATTTCCTTCACCATGTGATTTGGTTTGCAGCCATGGGCTTCTGCCCATAGGAGAGGACCCGGCAGCTGCTCCGGGGTGCCTTTGCAGGGCTGGAGCATCCCTCCCTGGAGCCCCTTGACTGTTGAACCTGGGTGACTCAGGGGGATGTGGATTTATACCCACAAGCTGCATCCTGCACTTGGGGCTGGCAGGGAGCTCACTTTCTACCATGCCCTCAGCCCCTGCCCACCTGCATCTGGGAGCAGAGCCCAGTAATACGGCTGTGAATAAGCAGGCCTGCCCATTTGTGAGAGGTGTGGGGGGCTGTCTTCTAGGGAGAAATGATTCAGCTGTCCATGCTCGCTGGGGGCATATATGGCTGGGATGGGCAGGGTAAGGGTGGCTGGGACAAACAGGGTGACACTGGTTGATATGTGCAGAACAATGCAGGCTGGAATGAATGCCCTAGGGGATGCTGGCTGGCACAGACAAAGGAACGCTGGCTGGGATGGACAGAGCGACGCTGGCTGAGATGGACAGGGCAGTGTTGGCTGGAATGGACAGGGAGATGCTGGCTGGTACAGACAGGGGTGAGGAGACCCATGCTTTTGTCTGGGTTGACCCATGGGGAGCAGAGTGCACACCCCTTCCTCAGCATCCCCCTCACTGGTGGTCTCTGAGTGGGAGGAAAGGATTTCAGGGCCACTCTCCCTGGGCCCAGATACCCCAAGCATGCCAGAAGGGCACAGACCTGCACAGACCAGCCCTGCAGCAAGTACAAGGATGGGCAATGATGTGGGACCCCCATCCAGCCCCACTTTTAGAAAGGTCTGATCTCTCACAGACCTGCTGCCCTGGCTGTGTGAGCCTATTCAGTTCTAATTGCTGTCTCCTGCCACATAAAAACAGGCCAGAAATTCTCCTTAGTCCCTTCCTGCTCCAGCTCAGGTCTCTGGACCACCCCGGGGCTGAGAGCCAGCTCAGGCTCCCAGCGCAGGACTGCAGTGGCAAAGAGCCCTTAGTCTTGCCAGCCCATGCAGCCGCAAGGTCCTGGTCAGTGTTTGCCCTTTGCATACCCCCTCCAGGCATGGGGACTCCTCAACAGCTGTGACAGTGGCAAAGAGCCTTCCTGCTGCCCCGGACGGGGACACAGCGGTACGGTCCCCACGCTGTCCCGAGCAGGATGTGATGAGAGGAAGGGGAGATGCGGGGTCCGTGGTCCTGCAGGGATGCTCTGGGCCATGGGCCTTGCCTGCTGCCCCATCGCAGGGGATAACACCCTCTCCCTCCCCACTCTGTCTCCTCCAGATGCGCAGTCCCATCACAGGCCTGGGCAGGGTGATGGTCTTCCTCGCAGCAGCCCTGGCGTCAGCCTCCCTTGCCGTCCCCGAGGGCTGGGAAGAGGAAGGTAAGACCCCCTCCAAGCCCCCCACATCCCAGACATGGGGACCTTGAGGGCACCCCATTCCCCTCTGGCAGGCACAAACCTACCAGAATCAGGATGTACACAAAACGCAACCCTGTGGCGATGGGTGTCCTCTGGCCAGGCCCCCACTGCAGCTACCCCTTGCCCAGCACCAACGGGGACCAGTCTTTCCCAGTCCCCTGTGGTGGCAGCTGCGTGAGGCAAGACCCCACAGCCAGCGCCCAGCTTCCCAGGGCCGGGATACAGCCCCAGGCTGCCCACCTTGACCCACAGCCCTGGCACGGGGTGGCACGGGGTGGTAACACCCATCTGAGGGTGTGTGTGTCCCTCTAGGTGTGCAGTACGGACAGGTGGGGACAGACGTGACCCTGTCGTGTGCCGGTGCCCACTCCGGGTAGGTCTTTTCCGTACGCTCCGGGAGATTTATCCGATGGGATGGTTTGCAGGTGGTAACCCCGCAGTCCCCATCCTCTAATGCCACTTGCCCGGTCTCTCCTCCACAGCTCACTGGTGCAATGGCGACGGGCAGGAGCTGCGGCGCTGCCAGAGGGCTCGGCCATCCGTCACGGAGCGCTGGTGCTGCCGCACGCCGGCTTGGCTGCCGCGGGGACCTACAGCTGCCACAGCGAGGACGGTGACCTCCTGCATGCCGTGTCCCTGTGGCTGGGGTGTGAGTAGCACATTCATGGGCTGGGTATGGGGGGTGTGTGTCCCTGTAGGAATGGGCCAGCAGTACCCACACGCCTGGCAGGGGCTTGCCAAGAGGGGACTTGTGGTGACACAGGGGTGCCTGCATGCTGGCTGGGCTGCAGGATGGAGGACAGCTTGCTGACTGCCACTTTCCCCTCCGACCCCAGACCTGCCAGGAGTCCCCTTTGTGTCCTGCAGAGCGTCCGACTATGAGAATTTCTCCTGCTCGTGGACCTCCAGTGTGGAGACCTTCCTCCCCACCAGATACATCACCACCTACAGGTGATGTATCCCTACAGTGCACAGGTTGGGGGGTTTATGGGGCGAGACCTGGGTCCCAGACAAGGATAACCACCAAATCCTGACGACTGTGCAACGCATGGTTCTCCTCCTGCCCCAGGGACCTTGCTGCACCTCAGAGTATGTCATGTTTTGGGATACGCAGAGCACAGAGCATGTCTTACTCCAAGGGTGGGCCCCCAGCAGCACTGGGGAGCTGGCACACACAGGCTCCCTCCCTGCTGACAGCTCTGCCAGCACCGGAGGGGCTAGAAAAGAGAAGCAGGTCAGCTACGAGCTGCCGAGTGCTTCGGCTTGCTTCAGAGTGAAAGAAACCCCGGCAGTGTCACTGCTTCTAATTATCCCAGCAGGCCAAATTAGCGGGCTGCTTTTGAAGTCAGCCGGAGCTCATAAAGCACAGGCCTGCTAAAAGCTGCAGGAGTGGGGAGCTGAGCAAGGCTCAGCAAGGAGAGGGCTGTGGGAAGCCATAGGGCGAGGGCTTCTATCAGCGTGCCTGTGCCTTTGCTGCTGCATGATGAACATCAGGTGGGCAAGGCTAGTCCTGCAGGGCAGACCCTCCTGAGCACCGCACTATCTCATTCCCCTGGGACTCCTCTTCTGCCAGGCTGCTCACCAGCGGGGCTGGGCATGGCGTTAGCTCCATCCTTTGTGCCATGTCACCCCTGTATGTCAATGTGGGAGTGGGGGGCTGCTCTGTGGTGTGGAGGCCCCTGCCCTCCTCTGAGTCATGACGGGGATGGCTTCATGCCGTCCCCTCATCCTCACTATCTGCTTTTGTGTCTCTCTCTGTGGCAGGAAGAAATCGCTGACGGGCGAAGAGAAGCGGAGGTAGGACTGAGTCCCCACCATGGTCCTGCTCCCTGGGGGCTGACCCCTGTCCCAAAGCAGGGTCCCTGAGACAAGGGCTGAGTGTTCCCACGGCAGAACCAGCTCCCCAAGCCTGGGGCCTTGGGAGAAGGGTTTGCCCCAAGGAGGGATCTTCCCAGGAGGGACAGTGGGACTGAGATTTAGGTCACTTCAGTCCCTCTGAGAGGGATGTGCCAGGCCCTGAAGGGGTGAGAGCAGCTGTCTGGACCTGTCTGAGCCATAAAGGGGGGCTGCCTCCTCCACTGGGCTCTTGGTATGGGGGTCTCCCCACATGACACCTCCTTGGCAGCACTGGGACACTATGCATGATGGGGACATGTCACTACCCTTTCTCCCCGTCTGCAGGAACAAGAATGGGCATGTGGGGCCATGCCTGCAGGATCCGTCCCACCCCGGCACCTGCACTGTCCATGGGTCAGAGTTCTGGAGCTCCTACCGCCTGAACATCACTGAGGTTAACCCGCTGGGATCCAGCTTCCGCCTCCTCGATGTCACCATGCAGGCCATCAGTGAGTCCCTGTCCATCAGTCTGTTTGTCCCCATGTCTGTATATCCCCCAGGCATCCAGCCCTGGGTGGCAGTGGGGAGCCCAGCTTCCCTCTGCGTGGCAGTCTGGTGTGACGAGGGCTCCCTGTCACCTCCCGCACAGTTAAGCCAGACCCTCCAGAGGGGTTGGTGGTGGAGCCCATCCCCTTGGCCCCACGGCGGCTCCACGTGAGCTGGAAGTACCCCTCGTCCTGGCCCAAGGAGCCCCACTTCCAGCTGAGGTTTCGGCTGCAGTACCGGCCCGTCATCCACCGCTCCTGGTCCGTGGTAAGTGGTGGGTGAGGGAGGGCAAAGCCGGTGTGGGAGCAGGATGGGCATGGGGCTGGTGGGGGCGGTGAGGGGTGCACCCTCCTGCCCCACGGTTCTTCTCTGCCTGGCACAGGTGGAGACAGTGAACCTCTCCGAGGTGATCACGGATGCCTTTGCTGGGCTGGAACATGTGGTCCAAGTCAGCGCCAAGGATTTCCTGGATGCGGGGAACTGGAGTGAGTGGAGTGCTGAGGCCCGGGCGACACCGGTCACAGGTGCGAGGGGGACAGGCTGAAGCCCTCAGCATCCCTGCCAGGTTGTGCCATCCCTCCCCAAAGCCCCTACAACACCCTGGGCTGCCCTGCTCCAGCTTGGCACCCATTCACCCAAATATCACCCACAGTAAGCCCCAGGTCCTGGAGTCCCTTGAAGTTGACCCAAAAAGCTGGTCTCGTGCACCATCCAAAAACTGAGCTACAAGGGGGCAAAGCATCTCCCAGCCCCATGGTAGGCTGCAGCCCTGCTGCTGCCATTTGGGGTTTCTCCCTGCAGCCTCAGGTCTCCAGTAGCACCAGTAGCACCCTCAGACACCCTTGGGCTGACAGGACCCCTGGGGCACAGAGGCACCCTTTTTTGCTCCTCTCTGTGGGTCCCTGGGGTGCTGGCCATGATTTGGGGTGAGTGATTCCCACCCACTCTGCCCTTCCAGACCCAGCCACTGCGACGAGTGAAGAAACCACTACAGATCCCAACCTGGAGAGCCTGGCCGAGGAGCCCTCCCAGGCTCCCAACCTTGAGCCCATCAGTGAGTAGAGCTGGGGGTGGTGGGCAGGACTGGGGACTGCAAGCAGGCAGCTGCCTGCCTGTGCACACCTGTGGCTGAGAGTAATGGGAGGGGTGTCTTGCCCTGTGCCCACATGTATGTGGGGTGCTGGGATACCCCAGGAGCTTGCAATAGGATCCCCCAGGTGCGGGGGGCTGTGGTATCCCTCAGCTGTGACAGTCTCTCTGTGCCAGACCGCAGTGAACCCCTGGAGAAGATGGCTGTCCTGGTGTCCCTCGGGATCTTCGCCTTCTTTGTCCTGGCTGCTGTTCTTGTCATCACCATCCTCATATGGTAGGTTGGGTTTTGAGAGGTTACTGTTCCCAAACCCTCAGCACGGGGTGCCGCATGTCCCTTGAGCCCTGTTCTGGGTTCCCTGCCCAAACAGACTTGATGCCAGCCCCATAAGGTGGTTTATGCTCCCCTTGGTCTCCTTCCACATCAATGCCTCTTCCCAGCACACCCCACCAGCTGCAGCACTGCCCAGCTTGCTGGAGTCGTTCTGATGAGCCCACACCCATGGGACCTTTATCTGTATCCCAAAAAGATGCTGTTGTCACTAACATCACCCCAAAGCCTCCTGCCTCACTGGGGACTCTCATGCTCCAGAGTCAGCACAGAGACCCCTCCAGATGCCTTTGGCCCCTGGCAGTCCTGTCCCCAAGAACTGCCTGCTGATCCTGTCCCCAGGTCCCCTCTCACCCTGCCACAGTTGGGCAATCCCTGCCATGCTGTGGCTCTGCTGTTGGTCCCTGTCTCCATCCCAGCCCTGCTCTGTCTCGTGACCGGCGCCTGTTGTAGCTCTGGAGCTGACCTGCTGGAGTGGCCTGGCACAGCTGGGCACAGCTGGATGGGGATGCAGAGTGGGATTACTGGGGATGTGGGCAATCCCGGTGCCCAGGGATGCTGCTCTAGGTCCTCAGCCACCACTGCTCTGTCCCCAGGCTCCGGATGAGGAAACACGACAAGGACAAGACAAAACCCAACTTCTTGGTTGCTGCCACCCACTTGAAGGCACTGCCAAGTGAGTCAGGGTGCAGAGGGAGTAATGGGGGGAATGCGGGCGAAGGAGTGCGGGGCAGGGGGGCAGGTCAGTGATCCCCCTGACCCCCTGCCCTCTCTCTTGGCAGAGGCCCAGATCCTGTAGTGAGCCCTGGCCAAATCCCACTCCCTGCACCCACGCCTGGGACTTGATGCCACTGCTGGTCCCCAAGGACCCCACACTTCCTGGGTCACCCCACAGCCGTGGACATTGCCGGAGCACCTGGGGGTGCAGGATGGACGCTAAGGAGAGAGGCTTTGCTCCCAGGAGCTTTGGGCTGCCTGTGCCTACCAGGAGCTGGCTGGAGGCACCTCGAACTCAAGGCGGGGGGCCAGCCCCACCGCCGGGCGCTGCTGAACACATGGGGATAAAATGCTGAGCCAGCCATACTTCACTGCCTAGTGTTGAGGGGGACCACCCATGCAGGCTATCAGGGGATGCTGAGCCCTGCCAATCACCCCCCACCAGCCACCAGCAGGTAGAAGGGACCTCCCTCCATCCCTCTGTCCCTCTCCCCCATCCCTCTGTCCCCATCCCCCGTACTGTGGCTGGACGAAGCAGTGATGCCAATAAAGGGGATAGCGTTGGCACTACCCAAGCAATACCCCGTGCAGATGGTGCTGGGCCCCAAGAGACAAGCGAGTGGCACCGGGTGAGATACTAGCTTGGGGATGGTCCTTGCAGGAGGTGCACAGGCAGCATTGCTGGTCCCCAAACAGGTCATCCCCCTCCCCAGGCACCTGGAGGGGCTAAGAGAGACCCTTGCCCAGGCCAGCCCTTGCTGGGTGCCAGGAGGGGATGCAGGCAGCTTCCTGGGACATTTCCCCTGCCCTCGCCAGCCCAGCAGCAGGGACAGGACCCTCCACACAGCCCCCCTTGTTCAGCATGTGGCCTCCTCCCTGTGCCTCGACCGGGCCCCTCTAATGGCCTTCTAATGGCTTCCATGTGTTGGCACCTCCCAACCCCGGTGCTCAACGCCAGCAGCCCAGCGAGATCCAGATGGGCTGGGTGGAAGTTTAGGCAGTGGCGGTGCAGGGAGCACAGGGAGCAGAGCCGGCAAGGAGTGGGTCCCTGTGCCCTCCCCGATGGGGAGGTGTGTCACTCCTGGCTGGGCCTCGGGGCTGCCCTTGAACCTGGGGTGCAGAGGGATCCTGGAGTGGGGTCCTGGTGAGGACTGGGTTGGAGGGGACACGGGCAGGGTGGGTGTAAGGGGACAGATCCTGCCTGGGCTTCTGGACCCAACAGCCACATTCCTGGGTGCATCCCAGAACTTGCCAGCTCCAGCTGTGTAGTGCTGCCGTCACCTGCTGGACTCTGACCTCCAGCATCCAACCCAGCCAGCACCCTTTCTGATATGGTCACCCTTGTCTCCCCTCAGTCCCCAGCGTGCCACGTGCAGCTCTTTCTGCTTGGAAACGCATTTTTGTCACCACCAGATTCCATTCTCCCACCACTATGGAGGGGATCAGAGCTGTGGTTGTCCATGGGATGCTGTTGAATACATGTAACATCCATTCTGTAACTGCAGCTCCAGCGTTTGCAAACTGAGCTCAGAGTGTTTCCCAGCACTTGGTGCTGCTTTAAAGGCTGACGCCTGCTCAAGACTCAGGAGCACAACAGCCAGAAAATGGGAGAGTGTGTGAGCCAGCAGCTCCGTCCCCTGTATCCTGCCTGCTCATAAACTCCAGAAAGTCCAGGCATGCTCCGAACAGGAGATTGCTATTAGCCAGGGGTAGCAGAGACCACCAGAGCCTTGCACATCCACAAGGCAATGTGTATCTGCTCCATGTAGACAAGCTCAGGTGGGTAGATGAGAAAGGCTGGGCAAAGGGGACCCAGAGCTGCACTGTCCCCATGTTCGCTTTGTCCCCTTTCTTAGGCTGGGCTGGTCAGTCAGTGGGGACACCCATTTCTGGTGACCAGAGCAGATTGAGGGCAGGGGATGCACATCTGGTCCTCATCACTGCATCCCACTGCCCTTGGCCCTGGAGGCTGGCCCCTTTTCCTCTCTGATGGCAGCTTTAGAGACGGGACCTACCACCTATTTGGCAGCTGGAGGTACCAAGAGCAGGTGAGAATTTGCACTCTGCCGTGAATTTCTGCCTGCCCACACCGTGGCTGCCTGGTGGGATACCCCATGGCTGAGCCCCCTCCCCAACAGCCTACAAGCAGGATGTGACCCCAAGGAAGCAGCAAGCCCAGTGCTTGGGGGGCTAAAGATGCTCGGTGCATCCTGCCTGGGGGGAAGATGCCCTGGCACTGGACATGCGGGAGCAGTGCAAGAGGGGAGGGCTGGGGTGTACCAGCAATCTGGGATAAAGGAGAGGGCTCCAGATGCCAAAGTAAACTTGGCCTTCAAGCCGTGAAGAAGAAAAACAGGAAGGGACCATGAGAGCAGGCCCAGCGCCGGCACCTCCCTGTCCCACTGCGGGGCCAGGGCACTTCCTCCGGGGCTTGGGCTCTTCGGTGGCTTGTGCAGCCGCCCAGCGAGCAGGAGGCTTCCTGCTGCAGGCTGGAGCCCTGCCTGGACGCACCCTGCCCGCAGTAGGCAGAGGCACTTCCAAACTTGCCTTGTTGCTGTATCCCACCCTCCTCAGGGCGGATGATGTGCCAAGATCGCAGGAAGGGAGCTTGTACGAGCCAGGCCTGGGGATGCTGAGGCTGTGCCAGGGCAAAGCAGCCTGTGGGCTGCCTCTGCGAGGAGCAGGGATGGGTCCAGCTCCCTGGCATGGGACAGGCACCAGCCCAAGCCCGGTGGGAGAAAAGTGCAGAAGAAGCACGGCCCGGGTCCTGCTGGGGGCCCAAAATTTCTGGCAGGCAATGCCGCATGCCAGGGGAAGGTTCTCAGTACGGGGGTGTAGAAAGGCTGGTGTCTGTGCCCCGTGTCTCTATCCAGCACAGGGTGGCCCTATCCGGAGCATCTCTTGGGTACCAGCTGTGTGCAGGGCTCATTTGGGAAAGCAAGAGCCTGGGCCAAAGCCATTGCGGTGGGCCACCAGTTGTGGACAGTTGTGCAGCGGTGGCTGGGCTGCTTGACTGCCACTGACCCTGCCAAATATCTGGGCTGGCTCTCGGGACCAGCCTCCTCCTGTCCCTGCCTCACTGCCAGGATCAGCCTGCATTTTGCAGGGGAGGAGGCAAATTGCACAGGACTGTGAAGCAAAACAGTCTCAACTTGCCCCTCATTGCTGCTCCTGCTTCTTGCTCCGCCACATCCTGAGCCAAGGAAAGAAGTAAAAGCAGCTCTGGGGTATTGTGGAAGGCACAAAACACACATATGTCACAAAGCAGGGGAGAAAGGAATGAGTACATATACAGCCAGTGGTTCAGCAGGGAGGTAAGGATGCAGGGACTGAGGGAAGGAGCAGTAGAGATGTATAGGTGGATGCATGGATCACTTGGTAGAGGGAGACAGGGATGGATATACAGATGGACACATGGATGAATGGATCCATAAATCCGTGGGTCCAGATGGGATGCACCCGTGGGTGCTAAGGGAGCTGGCTGAGGTCATTGCTAGGCCACTCTCCATCATCTTTGCCAAGTCTTGGGAAATGGGAGAGGTGCCTGAGGACTGAAGGAAAGCAAATGTCACTCCAGTCTTCAAAAAGGGCAAGAAGGAGGACCCGGGTAACTATAGACCAGTCAGCCTCACCTCCATCCCTGGGAAAGTGATGGAACAACTTATCCTTGGTGCCATCTCAAGGCCTATCAAGGATAAGAGGGTCACCAGGGGCAGTCAACATGGCTTCACCAAGGGGAAGTCGTGCTTGACCAACCTCATAGCCTTCTATGAAAACGTAACGAGGTGGATAGATGATGGCAGAGCGGTGGATGTGGCCTACCTTGACTTCAGTAAAGCATTTGACACAGTCTCCCAAAGCATCCTTGCTGCTAAACTGAGGAAGTGTGGACTGGATGGTTGGGTAGTGAGGTGGACTGTGAACTGGCTGAAGGAGAGAAGCCAGAGAGTTGTGGTCAATGGGACAGAGTCTGGTTGGAGGCCCGTATCTAGTGGAGTGCCTCAAGGGTCAGTTCTGGAACCAGTATTATTCAATATATTCATCAATGACTTGGATGAGGGAATTGAGCGCACTGTCAGCAAGTTTGCTGATGACACCAAGCTGGGAGGAGTGGCTGACACGCCAGAAGGCTGTGCTGCCATCCAGCGAGATCTGGACAGGCTGGAGAGTTGGGCAGGGAAAAAATTAATGAAATATAACAAGGGAAAATGTAGAGTCTTACATCTGGGCAGGAACAACCCCAGGTTCCAGTATAGGTTGGGGAATGACCTGTTGGAGAGCAGTGTAGGGGAAAGGGACCTGGGGGTCCTGGTGGGCAGCAGGATTACCATGAGCCAGCACTGTGCCCTTGTGGCCAGGAAGGCCAATGGCATCCTGGGGTGGATTAGAAGGGGGGTGGTTAGTAGGTCCAGAGAGGTTCTCCTTCCCCTCTACTCTGCCCTGGTGAGACCTCATCTGGAATATTGTGTCCGGTTCTGGGCCCCTCAGTTCCAGAAGGACAGGGAACTGCTGGAGAGAGTCCAGCGCAGGGCAACAAAGATGATTAAGGGAGTGGAGCATCTCCTGTGTGAGGAAAGGCTGAGGGAGCTGGGGCTCTTTAGCTTGGAGAAGAGGAGACTGAGGCGTGACCTCATTAATGTTTATATAAAGGGTGAGTGTCAGGAGGACGGAGCCAGGCTCTTCTCGGTGACAACCAATGGTAAGATAAGGGGTAATGGGTTCAAGCTGGAACACAAGAGGTTCCAATTAAATTTGAGAAGAAACTTCTTCTCAGTGAAGGTAACAGACACTGGAACAGGCTGCCCAGGGAGGTTGTGGAGTCTCCTTCTCTGCAGACATTCAAACCCGCCTGGACACCTATCTGGGTGTTCCTGCTCCGGCAGGGGGATTGGACTGGATGATCTTTCGAGGTCCCTTCCAATCCCTAACATTCTGTCATTCTGTGATTCTGTGATTCTGTGATGGGTAGGCAGTTTGGACACCCAAATACCATCCTAAGCATTAAAAATGCTCATTATGCAGGAACTGACTTGTGAAGACAGCTGGGAAGCCATGTGTGTGAGGCTGGCAATGGGACGCCCAGGGGAAGAGCAGGGATGGTGTTTGGGAAGAGTCCCAGGTGTGAACCACACACTCCATCCCCATGGAAGTGCCATCACAGCTGACAGGAGGCAGAGCCTGAATTGTTACCAGTGCAGGTCCCGAAAGTGTCAGGGGAGAGTGTGGGGCATCTCCAGAGGGGCTGCATCCCCTGAGGAGCTGCTTCCATCTCATGGTGTCCAGGCACTGGGGGTGAAGAAGCAGTGAGGACCCTGCCCCAGGGCCACTGAATCCAAAGACAAATGCTTTAAAAAAGCAGTACTCAGGATTCAGCCTGGCCATAGCTTTCATCTCACCTGCACATGGGATCACAGAATCACAGAATGGTTGGGGTTGGAAGGGACCTGGAGATCATCCAGTCCAACCCACCTGCTAAAGCAGGTTCACCAAAGCAGATTGCACAGGAATGTGTCCAGGTGGGTTTTGAATGTCTCCAGAGAAGGAGACTCCACAGCCTCTCTGGGCAGCCTTTTCCAGGGCTCTGGCACCCCCAAAGTAAAGAAGTATCTCCTCATAGTCAGATGGAACCTCCTCTGCTTCCATCTATGCCCATTGCCCCTCATCCTGTCGTTGTGCACCACTGAAAAGAGTCTGGTTCCATCCTCTTGACACCCACCCTTGAGATATTTATAAACATTGGTAAGATCCCCTCCCAGCCTTCTCTTCTCCAGGCTGAACAGACTCAGCTCTCTCAGTCTTTCCTCATAAGGAAGATGGTCCAGACCCCTCATCATCTTTGTAGCTCTCTGCTGGGATACCTCTGCCTGGGGTCTTGCTAGAGGGTCCAAGCCCCCAGCCCACTGAAGACCCCTGGGATCACACATTCTCCCTGTTCTTCATCTGCCCCCCTTTCTAGCGGCCACAAGCCTGCAGACTCCTTGCCCACCACCCGCTCTTTCCTGAAAGAGAGAAGTGGAGACATCACCTGCCAGGCCAGATGTACTGGCACCCAAACAAATGCAGCAAATGAAGATATCCGAGACATCTCTTCTTGTTGCTCCATTGTAGGCTTCTCCCTGCAGCAAGGGGTTATTTCTTTCTTTGCTTGCTGGGGCTGGCTCTCTCCCTGCCTCCAGGATACTTTCAGTGTTTCATGGCCAAGAAACACCAAGCATGTGGCCACAGAGATGCTGGTAGGCTAAAGCCAGCAGCTTAGCCGTACCCAAGCACTGCTGCTTGTGATGCTCTCAGGAAACGGCTGCTCCCTCTTCAAAGCAGCAGCAGCTCTTTGGATGAGCTCACCAAGCCCAGGACTTTCCTGCCAGCTTTTTTTTTTTTTGCACTGCAGACAGCCCTGTTGTCCAACCAAGGGTTCCCATTGTTTCGTGCACCTGCTATCAAGTGTCAGGGTCAGGGGGACACATGCAGTCATGTCACTTTTCACAACAGTGCCCACTGCCTGTTTCCTGTGCACACATCTCTGCTGTGCAGCATGAGGACCACATCTCCTTGATGCTGCCATGTCACTTGCTCAGAAATTATCTCCTCCTTTCCCCATGGCAGAAACAAGATCTCCTCTGACTGCTTAAAGAACTGTGGGGACTGAAACAGAGCAGGACACACTTTGGGACCTTTTCTGGGGAGGGACAGGAGCCTTCCTACCTGCTCTCCTCTCACCAGGTGCACTTTGTGGTCCCCCTCTGTCCACTGTCACATCAGCTGCTTTGCCTGCAGGGACAGACCATGCACAGCATGGCCCAGCCCTACACAGGAGCTCTTCAACCAGCTGAGGGACCTCAGCACTCCCCAGGTTTCCAGGACTGCATGGAGCAGACACTGTGCAGACAGATAACCCTATACAGCAGGGCCTTTCTCTTCATCCTGAAAATAATGGGCCAGAGTTAAACGTGATGTTGGGAGTTTCATGTGGCTTTTGCAGGGTTACAACACATGGAGGCCTCTCAGCATACAAGCAGCTCCCAGCCTTTGGTCCACACTGGGAGATCCACTAGATCTGGCAGCAGCTGAGCTCCACACACATGCAGGGCACTGGCATGGTCACCTCTGTGCTGATGGCTCTGGAAGCGGTAAGGTGCTAATAGTGCCAGGTCCATGTCTACGCCTGGGATCTCCTGGAGGATGCTGACCGATCGTCAGGAAGATCTGCTGACGTGGATGTCACTGATGCCCAGGAGGATGCTGACCTGGAAGGCACCAGTACTCAGGAAGATGCTGACCCAGAAGGGCGCTGATTGCCAGGGGTATGCTGGGGATGACAGCCTGGAAGTCACGGGTCCCCAAGAGGTTGCTGACCTAGAAGCCAGTGATGCCTGGGAGGATGCCAGCCTGTAAGGTTGTCTTCAGGGACATGCTGACCTTGAAGGCACCATTTATATAGGACATGATCCTTTTTCCCTGACTCCAGAACACTTCAGCTTCCCACAAATGCTGGGCACCAGCTCAGCCAGGGACCACACCGAGAGCTTGTGCTGGGGATCTGTGCTCCACGGCTGGCTGCAAAGAGTGCAGTGAGCTGCCTGAGGAAGGTAAAGGTCTGCAGGAGGTGGAACCAGCACCACCTCTCCCAATTTCTCTCCTCCCTGGAGCTGGGTCTGGGCAGCCCTCTTAGCTGGCTATGGGCTGGTGGGAGCATCACCCCCAACTGCTGCCAAAACAACTCGAAGCCTCATCCTTCCATAGTCCCAGAGCAGGCAAGAGGGCTGCCCAGACCCTGTTTTCCCACTAGATGGCAAACACTGCCTTCAAAACAGCCTTTCGAGGAGTTAAGTGCCTTCCCTGGCAGAGGAGGCTGAGAAAACCCTTTGTTGGGGTGAAGCCCTGGAGGTTAAGGGTCTGACGCTGCTGGGGAGCACGACTGGGGACAGCAGGGAGCCTTGGAGTGCTCCTCATCTTGTTTTTTTCTGTCATTTAAAAAATTGTTTTCCTTTTCCATCTACCCGGTTTCTCTCCTGCACCGGGAGACCCATCCCTCGCCCCGTGCTGGTGGGGCTGAGCACCCTGGGCATGCAGGATAGGCATCTGCCTACCCTGGGTAGCACCTTGAATTTCCATAGCTACAAAGTGAAACTCAGAAGCTTTGCTGAGAATTAATTGCACTGCGGTTTGCAAGCCCAGTGTGTGCTCATTCCTCCTTGCAAGGCCCCAGGTCCATGGGCAAGCCATTACATTGGGTATAAATAAAAGAGGCAGAGATGAAGGCTGTGCAGGTGGATGTGCACACTTGTCTAAGATCTTCTGCCAGCTCAGATGTATTTCCAGGCTTGTGTATGTTTGTCTGAATTCAGCCCCAGATTTTCTCATGCTCCATGTATTAACCTTGCACAGAGTTTTCCTGAGCATTTGCTGCGGGGTTTGCTACCGCTGCAATATTGCTGTGTGATTAAACATGATGCGTCATGGCTAATGAAGGAGCTAACTGTGGACAGTAAATGTTTAATACAGACAAATCAAGCCAATTAGACAATGTTGAGAGAGAAGTGTGTTGGCTCAGGTGTGTCCCTGTCTGGAAGAGAAGGTCTGTGCAAGGGCACAATCCCAGCCACTACAGGATCAGCTGCTTCTGGCACCAACTGAGGGTAAAGACCCTGAACGCAGATTTTTCTACAGACCACCGTGGAGGTAGCTTCACCTGGGAGAAGAAGACATTCTCTTCAGAGGGGGATTTTGTTTCTGAAATGAAGACCCGGGTGACTAGAGGGGACAGCAGCTGCCTCCAGCAAAGAGGTGCAGAATGAGAAGTAAATAATCCCACTCAAAACACTCCTCAGAGTCCCTCAAGGTGGCCCTTGGCCATTCAACAGCATGCTGCCTGCTTTTGTGGCAAACCTGGGCTCCAGAGCTCAGCAGTGCTTCGGGGTGTGCACCAGGGAACCCCAATGGCTGGGGTCCCAACAGCAGCCCCCCCCGAGCATTAAGGAGCAGCTGTATTTCCTCCACAGAGCTCTCAGGAGCCCTGCTGCTGCCAGCCCTTGCTGCCTCCAGGGTTTCCTGCCTGGGGACATTGTTTGACATCATTTATGTTTGGGTGAGAAGGGTTCTTCAGGCACCCTGGCCACTTCCTTCAGGAAGAGATTAATGCCTCTTCCTCCATGAGGGCTGGGAAGTCCCTCTTGGGGGTATTTATAGTCAAAGGAAAAAATGAAAGGAAGAGGGTGACCGGGGAACAGAAACTGAGGGAGTTGTCAGGAGCTGGTCTGCAGTGTATGGCTCAGGGCACTGAGCCACTGACCCATTGTGACAACTCAGAGCCGTGAGCAGAGCAGGTAGGAAGCCCTTCTGGTGCTCCCCAGCATCGCTGGGCTCCCTGCCAGCCCTCGTGTTGGCACGTGCCAATGCCTGGGGATGTGGGATCGGGACAGAAGCGGTGACAACAAGGATGGTGTGGGCTCTAGTGCAGCCCTATGGCTTGAGGCTTCCCCATCACCTTGTCAAACCCACAGCCTCTGAAGGCAGCAGAACAGCAGTTCAGCACAGACGTGGCTGCATCAGTCTTGAAGGTGGGGTTTGTAGATCCAGGACTGTTTGACCCAGGGGGGAGATACTTGTCTGTACAGCCTGTGTCCCTGCAGAGCCACGGCATAAAACACCACTCTAGTAGCCCCAGGCTAAACATCACCCTGCTCTACTAACCCATCCCTGACTGCTGATGCCACTTCACTCCTGATTTGAGGACACCAAGGGATGGGCAAGTGCCATTGGCTGAGGTTGTCACATACTTGCATTGACATGTGTCTGATCCAGCTTTCCAGTCCAGATTCTGGGATAGGTTCTGGTCCTTGCCTGTAGTCTCAAGGTTCTGGGTTTTTCATGCTGGCTGGTCTTCTCTAAAATGTAACATGCCACCATGGGCAGCAGGCACCCGCTTGGGTCCCCAGCCTTGCTTTGCTCCCATCTCAGATTCATGGAGGCTGGACCTTGCTTTCATCACAGAATCACAGAATGTTAGGGATTGGAAGGGACCTTGAAAGATCATCCAGTCCAATTCCCCCTGCCGGAGCAGGAACACCCAGATGAGGTTACACAGGAAGGTGTCCAGGAGGGTTGGAATGTCTGCAGAGAAGGAGACTCCACAACTCCCCTGGGCAGCCTGTTCCAGTGTCTGTCACCCTCACCATGAAGAATTTTCTCCTCAAATTTAAGTGGAACCTCCTGTGTTCCAGTTTGTATCCATTGCCCCTTGTCCTACCATTGGTTGTCACCAAGCAGAGCCTGGCTCCATCCTCCTGACATTCACCCTTTATGTATTTATAAACATTAATGAGGTCACCCCTCAGTCTCCTCTTCTCCAAGCCAAAGAGATGCAGCTCCCTCAGCCTTTCCTCATAAGGGAGATGCTCCACTCCCTTCATCATCTTTGTGGCCCTGCGCTGGACTCTCTCCAGCAGTTCCCTGTCCTTCTTGAACTGAGGGGCCCAGAACTGGACACAATATTCCAGATGAGGTCTCACCAGGGCAGAGTAGAGGGGAAGGAGAACCTCTCTCAACCTACTAACCACCCCGCTTCTAATACACCCCAGGATGCCATTGGCCTTCCTGGCCACAAGGGCACAGTGGTGATGCCAAGTGGTCCCAACCTTGCCAGCAAGCCAGGGGATCTGGAGCAAAGTGGCCAGCCATCCCCGCTCCTGCCTGCAGCTGGGTGACACCATCCTCATCCCTCGCCTGCTGCTGCCAGGCGAGAGCATCCTCTAGCAGGAAGCTACTGCTGCTTCAAAAATGCTGTTGGAGCTGCACTGAGCTACTCCAGGTGAGGACCTGCACTGAGCTACTCCAGGTGAGGACCTGCACCTCTGTCCTCGTGGCCCTTCATGTAGTCTTGGCCACACACATGATATGGCGCAGTGGTGGCAGAGAAAAGGGGCTGTACTGGGGCTGCATGGGGGGAACGTGGGGCTGTGTGTCCCCCTTTTGCGCCAGCTCAGATCCCCCAACAGGTGATAGATGAGAGGCATTAGGAAGTGAGGTACCTGAGAGTGCCGGAGAAATGCTTTTGCTACATGCAGAGCTGAGGGATGAGCCTCTCCAGACTCATTTGACTTTGCTCTCCAGGGGGGATAAAGGAAATAACACACCATGACACACTTGGGAGCCCCAGGAGAAGCATCGTGGAGAAGCCAAAGTTAAAAGCTCTTCACCCATCTTGGCTGCACCCAAATTGCCTGCTGGGAATGGCACCAGCCCTTGGGGTCAGCTGCCCAGGTGAACCTGGGCCAAACTCTGCCAGGAGTGATGCTGAGCGTGTTCCAGTGCAAAGGGACATTTGCTGCAGTTACTGTCACCCACACGGCCTTGATGTCCTGCAGCAGGCACCCCTGTGTTTTCAGGGGACGCTAGGACAGTGGAGAAGTTCAGGCTCCTGCCTGTAGTGTGGCTAAAGATAACTGCGGAGTGATCGACCCCTTTGGGAAGACAAATGGCAGGAATCACGTTACAATTGGTGTGCCACCATTGCCGGCATGGCAGCCTGCTGTGGCCTGACAGAAAGGGAACCCAGCAGAGACCGAAGCCTCAGAGTGGAGGAAAGATGAAGGAGTTGGGTTAGTGGGCTCCGCTTCCTGTGGGATTTTAGCTGTGTTCCTTTATTGCTCTTGCATAAGCCCGTTGACTCTGCTCCAGGGCCATGTTCTGCAGTCGATAAACTCTTTCTCTATCCTTTTGCATCATGGTCCTTTACACGTTGCAGTTGCTAAGCTGTGGCCAGAGGGTCCATGGTGAAGACATGAGAGGTGACCTGCAGACCCTGCTTCACCCCTGTAGCGCTCCCTGCTCTGCAGAGCTGGAAACCCATAAACCATGTAAGAGCTGCCTGGCATCTGGATCCCACAGGAAGAGTACTGGTGCCTGAAGGGTCATGCTTTCATTTCCTCCTGTGGGCAACCACTTTGAAGGAAAAACCCCAGAGAGGATCTGCTGTCTTCGCTGGGGCACCAGCTGCAAAGGGAAGTGCAAGTTCCCTTTGCACGGGCTTCAGCACAGCCCGCAGCGACCACTGCTGTGATTCCCCAGTGTAATAATTCCCGTACCCTTCCTCAAACCTTAGCTGGCATCCGAAATGCAAGAAAAAAAAAAACAACCAAAAACGGAGTCTGGGTGTCAGGATGATGGGCAGCAGCAGAAACCCTGTGAAGTGCAAAGAGGGGGGGCTGCCGAGCCGTCTGCTGGGTGTCACTCCTGCCTCATCAAGGGAAGCCCAATCTCTTGGTGCCTCTAGGATCTGGACTTCGGTTGTCACACATCTCTCGTGCGCTCCTCAGCTTTCCCGAGAGCAGCAAGGAGACAACACAATCCCCATGGCCTTTCTGCTCACTGCTGGGGCCAGGAGACAGGATGCGCAGTGAGAAAGAGCCTCTCCAGCCACGCAACCCATCAGTGGCAAAGGACAAATTAGCATGGGCAATGCAAGAAGAGAGAGGGCAAGGCTGAGACATAGGGGTTGTGAGCGTCCCTTCAAGGATATGAACCTGCATCCTATCACTGTGAATGTTTACGCAAATGCACCCAGGGCTGCGTAATCTGCAAACCTGAGCAGATTGTAAAAAGGGGGATAAAGTGCCGAGATCTCCCTTGATCATTTCAATTCACCTTCACAATTTTTTTCCTTGAGGACAGCCACCGGGCTGAATTTGTGTATCTTGTACCCAATAAAGATATTAAAAGCTCTTTAATCTACCGCTGCATAATCAGCAGCTTATTTCACTGCAGAGGTAAACGGTGCTGATGTGAGGCATGAGATGTGTGCAGCTTGGAGCTCACTGGGAAACATCCTTGATAAGCTATGAAGCATTCACCGGCATGCACTTGCAGCAGGCTGGGCAGGCTAGGTTTGCCCCATCCCTGGCTGTAAATCAGGTGGCTTTCGGCATCCTCGCAGGGGTATAGTGGGCCATACACAACCTTGCGACAGCCGGCTAGGCATGCCAGGAGGCTGGGGTGTAGGTTCAGGGTGTCAGCAGGGAAAAAGCCAGAGAATGGCACGAGGGAATGTGCCTGGAGCAGTGACGTGACGTCAGGTCTGAACTGATGCAGGTTTACATGGGAGGTTAAAAAAAAATGGCAGACACCCACGAGGATGAAGGTTTTGGCTTCCTCCCATGCTCGCTGTGTGCTGTGCAAGGTCTTTTACCGTGGGCGGCAGGGCACATGTGGATGTTTCCCTCAGCTCAGCTCCCTCTGCCTCCCTCCAGCCACTGCTGGTGCTGATGGAGGTTTGGGAGATGTTTTCTCCTGGCTCTGTTGGTGTGAGAAGGGAGCTACAGGGAGCAAGGCTTGTGGACTCATCCTAGCACAAGGATCATAGAATGTCCTGCGTTGGAAGGGACCCACAAGGATCATCAAGTCCAGCTCCTGTCCCTGCACAGGACAACCCCAAAATTCACACTGTGTGTCTGAGGGCATTGTCCAAAGATATCATGTCCCAAACCACAGAAATTTGGAACCAAGCCTGCACTTCCTTCCAATCAGTGGTTAGTGTATATCAAATGCCTCTGAAAATGTGGGCAACTTCAGCTGCAGGGTGGAGACCAAAGGCAGAGTGATCATGGGATCCTTTACTGCAAAAACAGAGACATGACAGTATCTAGGAGTTGTGGATGCATACTTCAAAGTCTTGAAGGACAATGAATATTGATTTCTCCATTTTAGTTGTGCTGGGGATTTTTAATCTAGTTAGGTCCCGAATTAGGGTTTTTTTATAGCCACAGATAAAGATCTTTAAGAATATCTAGGAAAATGCCTTGTTTCTTGGCCCTCAGGAGAGACATCTAACAGTGCTGAATGTCAGAGTCCTTGGGATAGCATCTCCAGCAAAGGCAAGCATTATGTGACCAAAGCAGGGTTCCCTTGGCCAGGAGGACTGTCACAGTCTTCTCCTGGGATTTTAGAACAGTAGAGAGGGAAAGAGAGTGCTGAAGCATTTGCCATGGCCAGCGCCAGCACTCAGCACCATAGTTTGCATTTCCCGCACACTGCAAGAAGCATCAGCGTTCAGACCAGAGGGACGTGCCAGCCCTGTCCAAGGCACACAGGAACCATGACTCTTACGAGTGGCGTCCAGAGACTCAGACCTACACTGGACCCTGAAGACTTTACAATCTCATTTAAACAGAGAGGCAGGCAATGAGTGGAAGGGTTGATCTGTCATGATGAAGGGAGTGGAGCATCTCCCTTATGAGGAAAGGCTGAGGGAGCTGGGTCTCTTTAGCTTGGAGAAGAGGAGACTGAGGGGTGACCTCATCAATGTTTATAAATATATAAAGGGTGGGTGTCACGAGGATGGAGCCAGGCTCTTCTCGGTGACAACCAACAGTAAGACAAGGGGTAATGGGTTCAAGCTGGAACACAAGAGGTTCCACTTAAATTTGAGAAGAAACTTCTTCTCAGTCAGGGTGACAGACACTGGAACAGGCTGCCCAGGGGGGTTGTGGAGTCTCCTTCTCTGGAGACATTCAAACCCGCCTGGACGCCTTCCTGTGTAACCTCATCTGGGTGTTCCTGCTCCAGCGGGGGGATTGGACTAGATGATCTTTTGAGGTCCCTTCCAATCTGTAACACTCTGTGATTCTGTGATACACAGGAAAGGAGGAGAGGGACAGCGAGTAACCCACACAGACCGTGTCAGTGCCAGAGCAGAAGGATGAGCCCATTGTCACTGTGGGGCTGAGCTCTGCAGGGTCATTTTCCCACAACCCAGGTGCTCCTGGAGCCCAGAGCTGCAACTACGTCTGCCTGATAAACTCTCCAACACAACAGGTGGCAACCTGTTCTGCTGGGGCTGCTTCCTCACTAGGGGACAAGCTGGTGACAAGGGGTGTCTTTCCACAAGACGACCAGGAATCCTCTTGCCCCTCCAGAAATGATGTTTGGGATGCAGCAACAGTGGCCATGAGAGATTCAGATGGAGGGGAGGCATCTCTTGGAGCAGCCTCTTACTTTGTGCCTATGTCTGAAGCTTGGCATGTTCACCCCAGGAATCCCTGTCCCCAGAAATTACTCTCTTTTTAAAGTAAAAAAAAAAAAAAGCAATCAACAATCAAGCCACGAAATACTTAAAACTTATTGGAGCAATCCATTAGTTTTTCACTCCACTGTCAGTACCAGATGTGGTCTGGTCTTCTCAACAAACACTCTACCAGATCTGTCCCCCACCAACCTCCCTGGGCAGCTGGGACCTGACCATTTCTGCACTGTAAGGAGATGGAGGGGCCCATCACAGCGAGCAGAGAACGGTGCAGGGAGCGCTCAGAAAGACCGCCCAACCTCATGCATGATGTCCTGAGCCCTGGGATCCCCTGGGTCCCCTCAGGCAAAGTTTTCTCCAACTTGTTTTTCTCTGCTGACAGTTCCTGTGAGTGTCTGGGATGTGCTGGCGCACACCCACGGCCGGGAATGGCTCCGTGTGACAGCCAGCCTTGGACTTTGCCTACCCGAACAAAGACGAGAAGAGGCTCAGCAGTGCCTTCCTTATCCATTCCCGGTGGGTGGCTGCCTTTTTCTGCTGGCCGGGATTTTTTGGGGAGGCAGGAACATTCGGTTAAGCATTGCTAGGTCAGGGCAGGGAGCCAGGAGAGCTCTTGTTCCTGCAGGACTGGAGGTCAAGGAACCAGCACGCTCCCTCCCGGACGGCACTCACGGCTTCTCCATCTGCAGCCGCTTCCTCAGGATGTGACAAACACTGGGTAGGTGAAGACGTCCTGGGGATGAAGGGCAAGGAAGAACCTTTGCTGGTACCCCTCATCCCAGGGTAG
This sequence comes from Caloenas nicobarica, assembly GCF_036013445.1. Lineage (NCBI taxonomy): Eukaryota > Metazoa > Chordata > Aves > Columbiformes > Columbidae > Caloenas > Caloenas nicobarica. Next base: position 9,895,710 of record NC_088284.1, read on the forward strand.
GAGGGGTGACTGCAGGGAGCAGGGAGTTCTGAAAGGGCAGTGGCTGTGGGGCTCAGTCCATTGGCAAATTGCCCTGGCACCCCATGGGGCTGGTCACAGGACATCAACATGGAAGGTGGGAGCAGGTTGATGACACTCTCTGATGATTCAGAGGAGTGACAAGATGCCTTACAGGAAAAAGCGGATGTAATAGATACCAGGGGAAATTCAGCAGTGCATAGGGCAAAGGGGACAGTCCAAAACCAGCACTGCTGGGTCAGGACAGAGGCTCTCTGCTCTCTCTCCAGCTGAGACCACTACTAGATAGATAAGAAAAAGCAAAAGAAACAGAGAAAACCAATCTTTCCACCCCTTCCCAGCACCCAGGAGTCACTAACACAGGAGTTTCCTCAGGTAGATCTTGCATGGCACCCATGTGCACCCAAGTGTCATGGGATGTCCAGCCCCTGACGGAGCCCCTCCAGTGCCCTGTGCAGCAGGTTTCCACTACTTATCTACAGAAATTGTGAAAAGGGCACTCCTGTTTGCGTTGAACTTGCAACCTGATCATCGCAGGGATGGACACAGCTTGTGTCAGGCCTGGGGATAACATTAGCAGAGGAGCAGCTGGGTTGGCCCAAGCAGCACTGCAGTGCACTGCGAGGAGGATGTTTCTAACGAAAATTGAAGGGGCTCCTGGTTCAGCCTCCCTGAAGCAGGAAGAGCTTTTAAAAGACCTCCAGGGTTTCCAGGGAGGGCAGCGAACTTCTAAGGGGTCTGTGGTAGCATTAGGATGGGGAGAGGAGCTCAGAGGCTTAGCAGGCTTCAGTGTTATCCTCCAGCCTGCAGATGAGAAGTCCTGGACTTGCTGCCCAGGACCTCCTAACAGCTTCACCGTGCAGTTCAGGGGCCTGGCTATGCTTGGACCTGCCTGAAGGAAGGATCTAGCCACCTTTTCCCATCCATCTGACTGCTGTCCTGATGACTCTTCCCTCCATTTCCTGTAAAAAAGGATCCACATGCAAGTTCTACCCTGGCAGGGCATGGAGCCAACCTGCCTTGTCAGTCACAGAAAAGCCAGCCAGGGTTTTTCCACTCTTTGCTGCTGTGCCCTGGTAGGAATACCAGCCTGGTACACCTTATGTGCTTCGGAGGCTTCCCAAGTCCCCCCTGCCCTCTGCTGCCTTTGCTCTCTTGACAGCTCTGCCCCCGCAGGCTACAGCTTCACTCTCTTTGATGGCTTTTTGCTGACCTGCGTCATCCTCTGCCTGGAAATCTTTGGACAGAAGTATCCCACAGGAAGGCTGGGAAGGAAGATGCTGATCCTGGGGCAGTGCAGACCCCTCTGCAGCATGAGGAAGCCCCCAGTGACCCAGCCACCATGGCCTCCTCCAGCTCCCTTTGCAAGCAGCTGAGAAAAAGGCTCACTTGGGAATTTTCGCTTTCCATTTCTTTGCCCTTGCTGTCCCTGATGGCCCACACAGGTGTTGCATGGAGCTGCAGGCTCTTTTCAGACCAGACCTGTACCCAGCCTCCACCTCCTGACTTTCAGAGAAAACCCTTTGCAGCAGATCCATACCAAATCATTGCAGAACTCCTGTCCTCCGTCTTCGCACACACTGTCCAGAACAGGGGAGCAGCTTCTGGAGAGAAGAAGTAATGCTGAGCAGATTGGGACTGTTCAAACTGGAAAACAGTGAACGAGAAGGTTTGTGTGAGTGCAACCAGAAATACCCTACAAGAGAGAAGACCCAAAACAGGAGGAATTCCTTCCCAGACTGAGCTGAAGGGGTTCTGGGAGCAGAGAGAGCAATGACCCTCCTGAAGCCCAGCCAGAGTCCTTGTAGAAAAACATCACAGGGTCACATTTGCAGGAGGTTAATGCCCTGCTGAAAGAAGTTGTTCTCTCCCTGCTTTTGCCTGCATGCAGTACGGGAAACGCTGCAGCCTCAAAACTGGTGATGCAAACAAGGCAGAGCCCCTCTGGATAGCTGGAAGATTCTGCTCGTCACGGACTTGTCCCAGCTGACAGCAGAGCCCGTGATGAATGGCCCTGGCATGTCCTGGCACACCAAAGCCTCCCAGCATTTTCTTTAGACAGCTGCAGCACAAGGAAGACAAATGAGATCCATAGAAACCCAACCTGCTGTTGGCCCCATCATATCCATTTACATGTCTGTTTTCTACTCCAAGGTCATGTATCTCCTTTGTTTAGGAGCCGGTCTGGCTTCTGATCTTGTTCCAGATGTTTTCTGCTCAAGCTCTTCGTCATTCCGTTAAAGCACTGAGCACAAACACTTTAGGGCCCGCTTTGGATCTAACTCCCTTGACTCAGATGCTTCAGACCTTGCACCAACCCAAAACCACAGCCTCCATTCCGTACTACCCAGGGGGCCAGGCAGTGCACATCTCCTGCCAGCCAAACTCTCACAGCTGCCTCCCACTCAAAAATCCTCAAAGCCTCACAAAGGGTGAGGATAAACCACAAGGTGAAACAGCCTCCAAGCTCTCCAGAGAGAGAAAGGAGCCCTCGAGGGCTTTCACCTCGCCATGGCACCCTGAGCCCTGCTCCAAGCCCAGGCTGAGCATCAGGATCCTGGCGATGGACCGAGCTGTTCCACCGGCACGTGCGGCACCGTGACAGCTCCCGGCAGCTCTGCGGGGAACCCAGCCCTGCAGGGACAGGTGGTCCGGGAAGCATTTGGCAAGATGGGAACAGTGTGACCTGCCAGCTAGCTCTCCAGCATCAAACCAGCCTTTATTTATCTGGGATCAAGGCTCCACAGCTGCTTTCAAAAGGCATTTGATGCTAAACGCTTCAGCTTCACGTTTGCCCTGAAGAGCTCTTTCCTCTCTTTGGGTTGCTTTGTTTTTTTTTCTCACATCCAAACTCAAATTATGCTGCTGAAACAGAACCAAGGCTTCCAAGGCCCTTGCCGTGAGTACACCAGCATGCGGCCAAGAATGTGCCCCGGATGGTGAAGGCAAGGACATTGTTTTCCACCACTGATAGTTAATACTTTACTATTAGCATCTGCCCAGCCTGCTCAGCTTCAAAGAGGGCTCACAGCTGCAACATGAGCTCTGCTTCCTTTGACCGGGCTTGCCAACCTCTCCCCATGCTCCCATGTCAGCTTCATCACATGGGCACTAGGTCAGTTCCTGAATGTGCATCCATGGACAAGAGTTTCTTGTGGCCTGGGCTGCCTCACATCAAGCACCCAACTTCAGAGTGTGACTCCATCCTCCCATCTCTGCCTTATGGAGAGGTTCCCAAGGTCGTGGTCCCTGTGACTTCATGCAGCCCTCAGAGGAACAGCATAAAGCAGAGGAAGCCCACCTCACCCACTGGGAACCTGGTAGGCGAGAACAATAGGGGGAAAAAAGGATTTGGAAGGATTGCCTTGGGTCACCTTATCCATCCTGTCCTGAGCCAGGACCAGCACTACGTATGACTTTCCCACAGGCAGTGGTCTACCCGTAAAAGTTTCTGGCAGTGGACATGTATCATTTCTTCAACTGCCTCTTCCTGCTAAATGTAATTTCCCCTTGAAATCTGACCCATAAGGACCCCTATGGTTTTCTGAGCTATGAGAAGTAAACTCAGAGAGTAGTTTTTTCACTTTCTCTTCACAGTATCCATCTGTGCACTAGGAGACCATCTTATTCGTTCCTGGAATCAGGGTAAACCCAAGTTCCTTCAGTCTGTGCTCAGAGGCCAAGTCATCTAGACCTCTGACCAAACTCACTGCTGTCCTCTACAACCCTCCCAAGTGAGCGCACACTTTTCCAGAGCCCAGTTTTCCCATTCGGGACCGCCTCTCCCACCCACACTGACTTAGATAACTCCTGCACTATAGGATCACTCATGAGTGATGCCCAAAATCCTCACTGAACAAAGCTCAGAGAGAAATTAAAACAGTTGTCCCTGCCAGGAGGGAAGGGGACAGAGGCTGCATGCAGTGGCAGCAAGCTGCAGCATATGTACCCCCTTGTCCTCATCCCAACGGTCGCAACACAATTTCTACTGTTACCACTGCACCAGCTGTCAAATCAGGCTGGAGATCTGAGCACCTCTTGGTCTGAGGCTGACTCACAAATGGCTCTCTGCGGTGATTATTTTGCATTAGACTGCACTAACACAGTTATAAATATCGGCTCTACAGCACACAAGCATGCCAGGAGATGCTAATTTTTCCAACAAGCCACCTGCATTGGATTTGCTAGCAGCAGGGCTAGTGCGCAGTCTAGCTTGAAAACAGGTCACGGTGGAGAGAGCTTCCCTCCTACCATCCCCTGTCACGCTGCTCTTATTGTCTGTGCTGAGATATGGGACAGTGCAACGCAAACCAGGCAGAGCCTCCCTAACCCAAATGAGAGGTGCAGAGCTGGGTGCCAGCATCTCCAGGACCTGCAGCCCTGCTCAAGCCAACCCAATCCCACAGGCTCAGCAAAGAGCCACTGCACGGCACGGACACAGCCTTCGGAAACAGCAGGGATCAACCCAGCGGACTTCAGCCCTGCTTTCACCCCAGGCAGGCAATGAAACCCACAGCCCTGCAGTCTCCGACACCGGGAATTCCCTGGGGTGGCTGGCCTTGGCAGGGGCAGAGGAGGATGCTGGAGCATTGAACAGTAGCTGGGAAATGAAACCAAGCACTGCGAGAAGAGGGAAAATCTGTAGCTGTGGTGTATTCGAGATACTTCTGCTTTTGTTCTTTGCAATACAGTGGCTGTTATCCATCACTATAAATGCTGACTGGTGCCTTTCCAAAAGCCACGTCAACTAAATAAGAGGTGGGAAACTGCAAGTCGCAGAGTCTTTCAAGGGAAGTGCTTGTTTCTTTGCCAAAGACCACCTCAGCAGCTCACAAGACTCCTGATAACAAATGCTGTGTTTCTGGAGCATCGTCTTCCCAGAGACAGTAGAAAGTCGTGGCTTGATAATTTACACAAGATTAAGGAACATGCATGTAAACAGAGTTGTGTGATTGGAGTATGGGGACAGTCAGTGCACAGCCCAGCAGAGGAGGGGTTTTCCCAGCCAAAACATCTGTAAGAAAGAAAATCTTTCTTTCTGTGGGAAAGTGGAGAAGAGTGACATGTGTTCATCAAGGAGGCAGACCAAAGGCTGCAGAGGGTGAACCTCCAAAGCCAAGCAGCCCGTACCACACCTGGCACATCTGCAGTGACACAATGCAGCAGCCAAATGCCTCTGGACAAGCATAGAATAGCCAGTGCTCAGGTTAAGTTTGGGGCACAGGGATCCAAGGAAACTGGGCAGAAACTGGGCAGCATGGGGCCAAGCTGACAGAGGGGAAGGGAGACCCCAGGGTTAGAGGTTTACACTTAATAGAATTAAACAAGGATCACAGGAAAACCCTCTAAGTCTACCTTAGCAGTAGCAATCGTCTGGCTCTCCCCTTCCATCCCAGACAAGGAAAGGTTTTTCACTCTTATGGGTTTAATGCATCCCAGGCAGCCTTGGGGTGCACATCAGTTTCCCAAGTTCATGAAAAGCTCCAGAATCATGTCTTCTTTGCTGCTGCCATTGCCCGGTTCTTGCCCCATGGTTGTCCCTCCCCTGTGCTCTCAAGCAGGGCTAAGGGGCCTCTCAGATCTTCATTAGTCCCCTCCTAGACCCATCCCTGCAGACTGAGATGGCTCGTGCAACCCCACCTCAACGTCCTACAGAGCCAGCTCTGTTTTGCTGTTCAGCTGTGCCATTTTGCTATGGTTGCAGAGCAACTAGGAAAAGGAGGGAGGGCAGGTTCTCCTCTAGTGTCCTGGTCTGGGGTGCACAGAAAGCCATACCTAGGAGCACAGCTAAGCAGCCAAAAAGGAGGGAAAGGTGTGCAGTGCCACAGAAATGGCACTAAGTGACCCATCACTGCCTACCAGTTCATTGGGAGCGATGGGTAATAGGGAAGGTACTTTCCAGAGACTTCTGGCAGCAGGACAAGTCTCCTATTTGCTTGTCCTCCTGGTTTTCTCTTTAATCTCCAGTTTCTACTGCCACTGTGCATAAAGAGAAATTGAGTGCATCTGAGGGCAGAGAAGCTGGGTCCCCCCTCCCTTTCCAAAGGGTACTCTGAGCCCTGGCAATCTGGGACGGGTGCGCCCGGCTGGGAGCTGAACCTTTGCTGCCATGAGCTGTAGCACCTGCGACTCGTCCAAGCACAGAGCTGAGCCCTGCCTGGGCACAAGGGAACCCATATCAGACAACTTCGGGACTCAGTTTGACTTCAGGGACCTGGGCCAGGAAAAGCACACTGGTCCCATGCTCCAGTGCTGGGGATCAGAGCCAAGAAGCCAGATCATAGATGTGCAGGCTGGGTGATACCACCAGGTCTCCCTGGTCCAGCTGCAGAGGGAGACTGGCAGGGGTGGCACCAGCTCCTGCTCACAGCCCCACAGCCTGGCCAAGGGTGCTGGCATCTTCCCATAGGACAAATCTCAGCAGAAAGTGTCCGGACAAGCAGCAGCAAGGGTGACATTCTGGGAATGAGAGAGGAGCAAGCAGGGGCCTGGGGAGGAGAGATGCCAGGCCTGGATCCTCTCAATCACCCACACACATTACTGTTTAGGCAAGAGTGAACAGCACAATGGGACAAGACTAGAAAGGCTTTTCCTCACCTGGCTTCCCACCGTGCCAGATCCGGCACTGGTGCCAAGGGAGCTGTGCCCATGGAGAGCAGCCCCTTGCCTTGGCACCAAGCAGAGGAGACCATCAGCACAGGGGTCAACCAGCCGTTGCACTGGCAAACATGCCCAGGGCATGTTCACAGCTCCTGGGGACTCTTCTGCACCAGGGAGGGACATGAAGAGGTCATATGATGGCTGCAGGAGGGGGAACTGCTTTTAGCCTCCGCAGTGCTGCTCATCTCACCTGCGAGTGCAGCCAATTCCTCCCCAGTGACTTCAGGAGCAACATGTGCAACCTGCGTGGGATACTGGTGACAGAAAAAGCCCCCATCCACCATCTCTTGGGAGGCAAAGGACAAAACCAGCTCCCATAAAGCCTCTGGAAGATGTGTTAGAGCACCAGCTGAGACCAGCGTAGCACTTTGGTGTCCGCTCTTGCTGCAGAGAAGCAGACAGATGTTTTTGCTGTGGACCTTCAATCCTACCTCAGGGCTGCGAATGCCTACACCAGGTCAGAGACCCTGAGACCACAGCAGGTTGTGCCTGCTGCATCTTGTGCCCCTTGAAAGCAGCCCGGGAACCATTCAAGACAGCTTTCACCACACCTGGGAGAGACGGGAGTGCTCTCGTGATCCTGGCTATGAGTCCTGGCAGACAGAGAACACCCCGGGGCACGCTCACTTTGCTTGCACAGATGCAGCCTTGCCTTTCTTTCCTGGCCTTGTGCACAGTCACCAAGAAAGCAGCTGTTTTCTCAGCTCCCTAGGAAAGCTTTTCACTCATAATGCCTTACGATTCCACAGCATGTGAAATACAGGTCACAGAATCACAGAATGTTAGGGATTGGAAGGGACCTCGAAAGATCATCCAGTCCAATCCGCCTGCCAGAGCAGGAACACCCAGATGAGGTTACACAGGAAGGCGTCCAGGCGGGTTTGAATGTCTCCAGAGAAGGAGACTCCACAACCTCCCTGGGCAGCCTGTTCCAGTGTCTGTCACCCTGACTGAGAAGAAGTTTCTTCTCAAATTTAAGTGAAACCTCTTGTGTTCCAGCTTGAACCCATTACCCCTTGTCTTACTGTTGGTTGTCACCGAGAAGAGCCTGGCTCCATCCTCGTGACACCCACCCTTTATATATTTATAAACATTAATGAGGTCACCCCTCAGTCTCCTCTTCTCCAAGCTAAAGAGACCCAGCTCCCTCAGCCTTTCCTCATAATGGAGATGCTCCACTCCCTTCATCATCTTTGTGGCCCTGCGCTGGACTCTCTCCAGCAGTTCCCTGTCCTTCTGGAACTGAGGGGCCCAGAACTGGACACAATATTCCAGATGAGGTCTCACCAGGGCACAGTAGAGGGGAAGGAGAACCTCTCTCGACCTACTAACCAACCACCCCCCTTCTAATACACCCCAGGATGCCATTGGCCTTCTTGGCCACAAGGGCACAGAGCTGGCTCATGGTCATCCTGCTGCCCACCAGGACCCCCAGGTCCCTTTCCCCTACACTGCTCTCTAATAGGTCATTCCCCAACCTATACTGGAACCTGGGGTTGTTCCTGCCCAGATGCAAGACTCTACATTTTCCCTTGTTATATTTCATTAAATTTTTCCCTGCCCAACTCTCCAGCCTGTCCAGATCTCGCTGGATGGCAGCACAGCCCTCTGGCATGTCAGCCACTCCTCCCAGCTTGGTGTCATCAGCAAACTTGCTGACAGTGCACTCAATTCCCTCATCCAAGTCGTTGATGAATATATTGAATAGTATTGGTCCCAGAACTGACCCTTGAGGCACTCCACTAGATACGGGCCTCCAACCAGACTCTGCCCCATTGACCACGACTCTCTGGCTTCTCTCCTTCAGCCAGTTCGTGGTCCACCTCACTACCTGATCATCCAGTCCACACTTCCTCAGTTTTGCCGTGAGGATGCTGTGGGAGACGGTGTCAAATGCTTTGCTGAAGTCAAGGTAGACCACATCCACTGCTCTGCCATCGTCAATCCACCTTGTTACGTCTTCATAAAAGGCTATGAGGTTGGTCAAACACGACTTCCCCTTGGTGAAGCCATGTTGACTGTCCCTGATGACCCTCTTATCCTTGATATGTCTTAAGATAGCACCAAGGATAAGGTGTTCCATCACTTTCCCAGGGATGGAGGTGAGGCTGACTGGTCTGTAGTTGCCCGGGTCCTCCTTCTTGCCCTTTTTGAAGACCGGAGTGACATTTGCTTTCCTCCAGTCCTCAGGCACCTCTCCCGTTTCCCAAGACTTGGCAAAGATGATGGAGAGTGGTCCAGCAATGACTTCAGCCAGCTCCCTCAGCACCCGCGGGTGCATCCCATCTGGACCCATGGATTTGTGGATGTCCAGATTGCTTAACTGGTCCCTAACCCAGTCCTCATTAACTGAGGCAGACTCCTCCATTGCCCTGCCTTCCTCTGGGGCCTCAGGGGTACGGGGCTCCTCAGGACAGCCTCCGGCAGAGTAGGCAGAGGCAAAGAAGGCATTCAGTAATTCTGCCTTCTCTGTATCTTCTGTCACCAGAGCACCCACCCCATTCATCAGTGGGCCTACATTGCCTCTGGTGTCCCAAGCATAGATAAAGGACTGCGGGTGATTCAAACAATGCTCCAGAACACCTCACACCAAAGGGATCCCTGCATGTAGCCCCAGACTTACTGAGGACACATCTGCATTGTACTGCAGGGGATCTTGATCGTGCCCCACCAGCTCCCAAGGGTGCAGTGAGGGCAGGCAAAGAGCAGGAAAAACAAAGCTGGAAAGAGAGAAACAGGAGGGCTTGGAAAAATTTTTACTGAAACCAGCTCCAGGCTGACACTTGAAGGTTTTGACGTGGTGGTGACTAGCTACTTTCTGTAAGGAAAGTGGCTGCTTCCCTCTAAAGAGACCGTTGGCATTTTGTATTGGAAAAACTCACTCCGTAAATTACAAAGTACTGAGCCCTGCTGATTTTTGGTGGATTCCCGAAAGTCGGAAAGCTGCTGCAGGGCTGGACGAGGTTCAGCCAGCCAGGACCACGTACCTGGTCCAGGAGAGCATCTCCTCACATCCTTCATCCAGGGCGGGTAAGGGCAGCCTGCTGCAGGAGCTGGGGCCTGGCTCGACACCCCCTTGAGAGCCACAAGAGACAAGGACCTGGCAGGGATCTGTGAGGAGCGGCTGCAATGCTCTGAGGAGGACAACGTTTACCACTCTCAGAATAGACAGGAGCCACGAGCTTTGCGATGATGGTCCTACAGGCAGCTTGGCCAAGAAGTCACTCAAACGCTGATGGAAGCAGATAAACCTGCTTCCAGCATCCAAGAGACCAGTGCAAGCCCCTTCTCCCTCAGCTTTCCGAGAACACCATACTCTCTGTCAGGGTAGCCTCTGACCAAGGATGAACCTGATGCACCCTAGGCTAAACCCTCTCTGCAGTCCCTGTTCTGCGCTGGGACCTGCTCCAGCTGCAGCACCTCAGCGCCAGTGCAGATCCACACTGAGCATCCTCCTCCCCAGCCTTCATGGGTCACCGAGAGAGTGGCAGGAAGGCTTCTGCCCAAGCAAGCACCGACCATCCTCCTTTCCCAGTCACGCTGTTTGTCTTGGCCTCTCTTCCAATACCCACCTTCCTCCTCTGCCTCCTCCTCCTCAGGATTGTATTGCTGAGGCTGTCACTATAGTTAATGAGCTGGGACAGAGATGGTACTCTGGGAAAGTCACACCAAGAGACAGCTGAGCCCAGGGCACTGCATGTGCACAGATACCAGGGAGGAGGACCCCAGAGGGGGAACACCTGAAAAAGAAACCTCAACCAAGGGAGCCAGCAGACCAGTGGAGGAAAAAAGTCACGTCTAAGCTTGCATGCAACAGATCTCAGCAAAAGCTATCAGATGCCTGGAGATCCCTGGCTTGGACAGCCCAGCTGCTGCACACCGTGGATGTCACCCTCTGGAGAGGCTGGTGGCCACGTCCCTCCTACCATCTCACTGGGCTATCTCGCTCCCAGCCTATGCCCTGGCTTGCTGGCTGGCAACCAAGCAAGGAACAGTGTAAATAATTTAATGATGTAGAAAGTCATGTTTGACACCTGGTCTTTGAGAGGAGAGCACGGTGCCTGGCTGTTAGCCATGCAAATCCCACTTGTGCACATTCAGCCCATTCTTCAGCTGAATGGAGCAGCTTTGTTCAAACAGCGCATGGCCCAGGAAAAAGGACATGTCTCAAGGGGACATAAGGCCATTTTGGGGCAAAAAGACTGTAGTTCCAGTGCAAAGATCCAGGGGACCCAAGGCACAGGAGGAAAACAACCAGGGACTCCCAGCTCATCGGTGATGAGGGGCAGGTGCTGGTGGGCTGCCCTCCATGCGTTATCCATGGGTGTGCCCAGAAGAAGGTGCCTTCACCTGCCCTAATTTCTCCAAAAGCTCTTTCTCCTCACCCATACCTCAGCTGTCAGCAAGCACTGAACGGCCAGGACGACTGGCAGACACAATCAACCACATTGTGCCTCAGTTTCCCTTCACTGCAAGGACAAAGCTCATGTTCCTACAGCACTTTAGCCATGTCCCATGCTCCCGTGGGAGCTGAGAGCTGGGGAGCTCCAGCCCAGCAGCTGCACCAGTGAGACAGAAGTGTTTGGGGCTGGATGGTGCAACACCACCATAGGATCATAGAATAGTTTGGGTTGGAAGAAAACTTCAAAGGCCGCCTAGTCCAGCCCCCCTGCAATGAGCAGGGACGTCTTCAACCCAACCAGGTTGCTCAGAGCCCCATCCAGCCTGGCCTTGAATGTCTCCAGAAATGGAGCATCAACAATTTATCTGGGCAACCTGGGCCAGTGTGTCACCACCTTCACTGTAAAAAATTCCTTCCTCATGTCCAGCCTGAATCTCCCCTCCTTTAGTTTAAAACCTTTACCCCTTGTCCTATCAGAACAGGCCTTGCTAAAAAGTCTATCCTCACCTTTCTTATTGGCCCCTTTAAGTACTGGAAAGCCACGATAAGGTCTCCCTGGAGCCTTCTCTTCTCCAGGCTGAACAACCCCAACTCTCTCAGCCTGTCCTCCCAGCAGAGCTGTTCCAGCCCTCGGATCATTTCTGTGGCTCCTCTGTCCCTCTCCAACAGGTCCGTGTCTGTCCTGTGCTGAGGGCTCCAGAGCTGGACGCAGGACTGCAGGTGGGGTCTCACCAGAGCGGAGCAGAGGGGCGGAATCACCTCCCTCGACCTGCAATGCTCCCTCACACCCCATCTCTGCAATACAAGCCCCTGGGGACCAACTCCAGCAGCCTGGCCAAGCCACACAGAGCAGGGCACCTGCCTTACCATGGTGCTGACAGACTCCCAGGAGACACTTGTAGCCCAGTTGCTGTAGAATGCATCCTTCATGCCTATGAAAGCCTCTTTCCCCACCTTGCACCCCAGCACAGCCCCCTTGCCACTGTGGCTGGCTGCACACTCCCTCCTCCCCACTGGCCTTTGGGCTCAAACACGAGGCAGGTCAACCACTCACTGGCTTTTCTTTTTATTCGAAAAAATCACAGCACAATTTAAAAAAGAGAGAAAAGAAGGAACTTACATCCATAACTGTTGCATCAAACAGACCTAGCAGCAAATAATACCTGAGAGCAGCGTGAACACCCTTCATGCATCCCTGCCCAGGTGCAGGGCAGGCTTTGAACATGATGGCAGGCTGGGGACCAAGAAGGAGGGCAATGTCCCTGAGGAACGCGAGGGCCAAGGACAACATTGCTGCCCACTTTGCCACCGTCACATTACTGACTCTGTTTCTACCTGTGCAAGGAAGGGCAGGAGGGGAAACAATGCAGGGAAGTCAGGCCATGAGAGAGGAACCGCATGAGCCATGCTCTCCTTGGGGGCATTGAGGTTGTGCTCAGCGAGGGAGCAGCACAGTGCATGGCTGGTGAGGAACATCTCCATCCACCTCCTCCATCCCCACGCTGTTCCACCCTGGCAGCCCTTCCCAGGGATACAGAAGGACTGCAGGAGGTTTGGGGCTGATGATGGAAACCGAAGGGATCAAACTGGTGCTGAAGGTCACAGCTGCTGCATCGAAGGGAAGGCTGAGAACCCCCAAACTCGTCTCACAGAACAATCCATCAGCCAGCTCCCAGGCTGCAAAGGTGGTGGAGGCTCTGGTCCCTCAGCCCCTGGCTCAGCCTGACACAGGTCCTGGGTCACACCGAAGGCAGAGGGAAGAAGAGAGAGCAGGCAGGGCTCTGCCCAGCCCCGAGCACTGGCACGGGTCCCAAGGAAGGTTGGAGATGGAAACAGATCAGGTCCTTTAGCTTCTGATTCACAGCTGGGAGCCAGCCCCACTCCAGGCAGTGGGGCCAGCCATGAACTGGTTTAGAGCCTATTTGCCCCGGGGTCTGGCCTGGGGAAGTGAAAAAAACAGCTGTGATGAGTGTAATCCCCAGGGCAGGAGCATCCCTGGGGTCCCTAAGCCACATTCAGTGTCGTCACCAAGGGGTGACCTTCCCTGGCCAAGCCATGGTGGTGAAGAGGGGCTGTGGCAGGGCTTGCAAAGCACCCACCAAACCCATCATAAGCCCACTCTGTGTAGATGCGCAAGTTGCAAACTCCAGGCTGGCAGGGCAGAAGTGGTGGGGGTTCACTCCCTGTGCTGTTTGCTGTAGCCCCCGTTGGGCTCAGCCCAGGGTGGCACTGGGTGGGTAACAGCCCCAAGGCTGCATTTATTTGGGTGGAAGAGGGATTGCAAAGGAGCCAGACTGCTTCCAGTTGGAGGGAAGAAGGATAGAGACTGAGACAAACTATCTGCGCCTCAGTAGAGACATCCCAGGTCTTCCCAGCAGCCCTGTCAGACTGGGAAAAGCCAGTTTGGTGGTGGATAAACTCACCATTCCTGGCTGAGCGCATGTCTGGCTCTTACCTTCCTGGCAGACCTGGCATTCAGCTTCTCTTGGAGGCGAACCACCCACGGGGCTTCAAGGGGGGCACAGAGGCGCTTGCCCTTTGTGGTGGTGAACCTGTTGGGCCCATGGGGAAAAAAAAAACCAAGATGAGGCGAGCAGGAGATGCTCACTGAGGATGCTCCAGCACAGCTCAAGCTGTCATCCACTGCCTCCCTCACTGCCCTCCTCCATCTCTACTTTGGAATGAATTTCTTCCCTGACTTTTGTCTCGAGTTTTCCCCTCCCAGCAGGTCTGTCCTGCTCTGATTGAGCCTCTGATCTCCCAGGTCTCTTCTACATCCCTCTACATCCCTCCCTATTCTCTCACCCAGCTCAATGTCCCCTCTCCACTCTGCTCTGTCTCCCTCCTTGCTTCTCAGCAAAGTCCATCCCTTGGCCATCACCAGCCTGGGGCTCTTGCCCCTCAGCCACCGCCACCACCCCGGGACTCTTACACAGCAGCCGGGATGTTGCAGCCATCCTGCACCAGCTGGAGCCGATAATCCTGCACTATCCACCACGGAATGGGTGTCTCTTTTGTCCGCAGGCAGCAGTCGAGGACATTGTTCCCGCCGTGCACTGGAGGAGGAACAGATCATGCAGGCTGAGGTTGCTGTCCCTGGGGCAGCTGCACCTTCACCCAGCCTCTCCAGAGGGTGCAGGGGCTGCAGAACTGCCCCGAGGGGGCGGGCAGGCTGGTGCTCACCAGCGATGCACTCACACACCTCCCCGCCTGCACACATGAGCACAAGATTTACTGCTTCCCTGCCCCGGTGCTGGAAGCCCTTTGCTTCCTTCTGACAGAAAGCAAAGGAGGTGAAAACCAGCAGTTTGGTGAAGGGCAGCCCTTCTGCATGCCTGGGTCCCTCTTGCACCCCCAGGGACAGTGGGGCAGAATGGGGGTCTTCACCCCACTTGAGGATGCTGCAAGGCTGAAGATGCCCTTTCCCAAAGGGCTGGGAAAGGCTTCAGTTGTATTTGCTGAAGCAGTCACAGGTTTTGCAGCTAGCCCATCATCAGCCCCCCACCCAACAATCAGTCCTGTGACACCTGAGGGACACAGCTGTCTTGCACTTCACTGCAGGGTAAGGGAGCTCAATTGTCCTCCAAGCAAGTGCTGTGTTCACTGTTAATCCCCATCAAGACTGGCAGTGCCCAGAAATGCCTGTAACCCCAGGCAGCAAAGTGTGGTGTGACACCACAAGGTGTCTGGATCCCCCAGCAACCCGCCGCAGAGCAGAGGGCCTGGTGTCAGCCACCCAGACAGCTATAACCTGCCCAAACCCCATATTCAACACCAGCAGAGACTCAAACATGGGCTGTGCCCTGACACGTGCCATCTGTCCTGCTCCCAGCCCTGCTGCTTGCCCCCAGGTTTCCAAAGCATGCCAGGGATGCTCCGCTTGTGCTGTGAAGAAGGGGACCAAGCCTATCCCAGCCCATTGTGCACCAGCTGGGCTAGGGCACTGGGAGGCAGGATTGCTCCACAGCCTTTCCCAAGCACAGCTTTGCAACCCCAGTGCTCCTGCCTGGACTTTGGGCAGGACAGAGTCCCTACGGGACAGGTCACAAGCAGAGGACACAGGAGGGCTGTGACACAGCCCCAGGGATGCATCCCACTAAAAGTCTGCTGGAAAAAGAAGGGCAAGAAACCGGGTCCTCTCCCTTCCCCAAGAAAAGCAGCCTGACAGTTTCCCTCTTACCATCCAGGATACGTCCGATCACCAGGAGACTGAAGCAGAGAAGATGCAGCTGCTGCATTTTAATGCTGAGTCTGGCAGGAGTTGGGCTGGAGACAGTGGTGCTCCGGGCAGAAGAGGTGAGCTCTGCACAGCTTCCTTGTGCTCTGCTGCTGGTGCTCACCGCTGCCTATTTATCCTTCCAGCCCGTGGCTTTCACTTTCTTTTGGAGAAGAGGGGTGGGAAGTTGCAACAAGTCTTGCCACAAGCTAGTTTTTAATCTTTGGGCAGTTCCCAAATATCCAGGCTCCTTTCCCTGCAGCCAGCTGCTCCGCGACCCCAGAGCCAAACACCCTTCTTCCCTCTGTGCTGCCGGCAGCCGGACCACAGGGGCTGCTGATCAGGGCCAGTGCAGCTTCAAAATCCCTGCAAAAGCACCCTGGGACCCTGGACAAGCACATGGGGGGTCTCACCCCATACATTTCCCTGTCTGTCCTCTGAGACATGTCTGGGACATTCCCATCACATATTGCATAGGTTCAACCCACGGGTGCTGGGGGGATAACTTGCCTCAGCCCCATTTTTTGGGTATATATGGGTACTGGGGTGACGCCTGAGCTCCCCCCATCTGGTTGCAGGAGCCTGGCTGTCTCCCCCTACCCTCTCCATAGCCACTGTGGGGGCACATCAGAAGCTGGTGGATGGAGAGGAGCCCAGCCAGCACGCTCCACTCCACAGCTGTGATCTCACATGCCGGAAGACAACCTGGTTTCCAGGTGTCCCAGCAAATGGGATCATGGCCAAAGGCAGCGACAAAGCTTCCTGGAAGCAGGTTTTCTCAGCACAAGAGCAGAGATCCCCCGCGGAGGCTGTGTGCACAGTATGGGGTGCCAGCAGCTCACTGGCTGCGTGGGCACTGCGGGGAGCAAAGACGAGTGCTCCCACTGCAAACCTTCACAGGAGCGCAGGGACGGGGGCTGTTTCTCCTTGGGACAGTGACTCACCACCATGCCAGTGCCACCTGCAATGATGTCCCTTAACCAGCCCGCTTCAGCCCCGGTATGTGGGATGCTGAGAGCAGGGGGTTGTGCAGCCCTTCGGGAGGGACAGTGAAGGGGGTCTCACTACCGCCAGCAGCTGTCTCATAGGGGTTTGGAGAGATGCCAGAGCCAGGCTGTTCTTGGAGTGGCCCAGGGGCAGGATGAGACCCAACAGCACCAGTTGCACTCAGGGAAATTCCCATTGACAGTAGGAAAAATATTTCCCCATAAGAGTGAACAAATCCTGAAGCAGCATCTCCATCCCTCTACCCTCTCCCTTACTCCAACTTCAGCCCGTCCTGGTATCTCAGCAGAGAGCTCTCGACAGCCCTTCCCCAGGGAAAAATATTTACCAGGGGACAAGACATGGGGTTGGGACCAGGGAACATCAGGGTTCTCTGGGACCAGGGACCTCTGCTCCTCTCAGCAGAAGGAGACAGCAAGCTCTGTGCCTTCCCTGCTCCGCGGTAAGAACCCAGAGGAGACTCCAGCCATGCCACCAGCCAAAGTGCTCCATCCCTGCACTGGCACTGGCACCAGCCTCATGCATGGGGTGGTCTCCTGTACCAGGGCACCATCTCCTCCATCACGAGAGCATCTCCTCCAGCCATGCCTGTGCCGTGGCAAGCCAGCGCTGTGCCAAAGGTCTTAGGCAGGAGCAGGTATGCAGGATGAGCAGCATAAACAGGATGTGCCAGCTTAACTTCAGTCAGCACCCGCCTTCTTCTAACACTCACAAGCTATTGAGGAGAAACCTTAGCTGGCAGAAGGGGAATTTAGATGGCAGAGGATTAGTGTCAGTCATCAGCCACAGCCTCTCTGCAGGTTTGGGGGATGCAAGGCTGGTTCTGGGACCTGGTCTCCACTTGATCTCTCCCGGGGCACTGGCAAAGACATACCACAGCAGGGAGAAAAATGTCTCCTCGATGCTGATGCTGGTGAACAGAACTCCAGGCACAAATGTTCCTAACCCAGAGCTGGCTCCTCCCTGGTGCCTGGACAGACAACCCAAAGCCCCCCGTGAAGAAAAGACCCCAAAAGCAGAGCCCTGACATACTGGTGAGGGATGCTGGGGGTACTGCCCGACAGCAAACCCTCACCTCCTTGTACGTTCAGTGACACCTACCAAAGCATACCTGAGGACCGGTGAAGGGTGCTGAGGGGTGTTGGGGGTGCTGTCCTGTGGGACACCGCTCCATGCACAGCTGGGGTTCTGGTCACCATGGCAAGCCGGGGGGACCCCAGCCACTTTCCTGGCACAAGGGGCTCCCACCCACTGCTGGCTCCTGGCTGAAAGCAGCATGTCCAGTGTTGAACACATCCTTCTGGGGGTAAACTCCTTATCCACCCCTGGTTGCAGGGCACCCCCTTCCCTCGCACTGCCCATAGTCCCTGCTGACATATGGGCAGGAAAAAGAGGCTCAGCCTCCTCCCGGCAGCTGTCCAGGTGCCAAGTGGGTGAAAGCATGGCTGCTCCAGCCGCCTCTGCTCCCCAAGAGCAGCACCAGAGGGTGAGGAAAGGGGCTTTCCGACTGTGTTGTGAAAGGGGAATGTGACGGGTTTCCTCCCGCTCCACTGGGGTCAGTGGGATTTCTAAGAAGAGAGTGGTCATCTCTGAAGTGCATCCCTGTGGCATGCAGGGAGGTCACCCCATCCCCCGCACAGGGCTGAGCCTCAGGGACCAGGAGGGATGAGCAGATGAGGAAGAGGGAATGTTTTGGGGTCCAGTAATCCACTGTGATTTGGGAAGAGGGGAAAGCATCATGTGCGCTGACCCATTTAAGCCTCATCCGGAGCGATTTGGAAGTGGTTGAGCTCCAGCCCTGAGGACACCACAGGCACTGCAAAGCATCCTTGAGCGCTCGCTGCTGCAGAAGCGTTGATAATGCAGTTAATTAAAGTGGAAACCATGCATGGGGGAGGGGGGATCCCCGTGGGAAATCCAACCTATCAAAATGTAAATGTGTGAGCATCACATTGTGTGTGTGAGCATCACCTCCATCCCTGGGCTCTTCTCGAGGAGCACCAGACACGCTGTCACCCTCATGGAGACCTGCCGGCCATCGGAGCCCCTGGGACAGCTGCTCCCCGTCTGTTCGTGGGCTCTGCTTTCCACCTCCAAGCTACAGACCTGGAAAGGGCAAGGGGGGAATTTCAGCAAATTCCAGGCACAGACAGTCCCTGGGGCAGGATCTGGCCTGGCTGCTTTTACCTCATTGGGAAATACTGGGCAGACATTGCAGCTGTTTCAATTTCCCTCATATCTACCAGCACAAGGAAGCCTCCCGCATGGCTCCCATTGCGGTCCCAGTCCTGGCATGAGCATGGGGACTGGGGCCACTGCTAGCCCACAGGGCTTGGGGTCCCACTGGATCTCTTCTAGCGAGGGAACACAGTCAATCTGATTTAAATGGAATTAAGGGGGAAAAAAAAGAGCAAGTCATGCCTTTGCCCAGAGGAAGCAAAGCTGATCTTGAGCGTCTGACTAAGAGGGATGCAGAAGGTGCCGATTTCTCCTCTGTTAGAGCCCATCTGTCCCTCAGTGGCTTTGGTGTCACTGATGATGAGGTCACTGTAGGCAATGGGCAGCAGAGCCAAGACCCTTCAGCTGGGTCCCACTCGACTACCACAGGTGAGCACCCATCTCCTGAGGTCCCTGGAACACAAGTGTCCCTCAGAATCACCTTTGGGCTGTGCAGTTTCCCAGCCAGGTGGTTCCTGCAAATGTCCTCGGACATGCTGTAGTGGCACCGAGATGTCAGTGGCCAGGTGGGATGCCGTCAGCCCTGGATCCCTGCTGTCACACCACCTGTCCTCCTTCCTGTAACCTCTCAAGGTCTTTCAGGAGGGGATGGCTGGGGAACAGCTTGGACACCTATAGAAAAAGCAGCCCATTGACAATTTCCTTGCCATCTCACATGTGGCTTGGCAGGAAAGGGTGCCCAGTGAGGCTGCACCCCAAATTAACCTGCAGACAGATCTAAAAGCACATGAGATGGACCAAAACTCTTGGAAGCTGCTCTCTTGACTGCTCTGTTGACTCTGAGACTGACACGGAGCAGAGGAAGCTGTGGGGTTCTTGGTCTGGTTCAGCTCTGGGACATGGCTCATGTTGGCCCTGCTACAGGACCCCCTCATAGGAGAGCAAATGCTCTTCCATCATGCCTTGGAGACCTGCAGCCCAGGAGCAGGTCTTCAATCCCCAGCAGGATGGGAGGGAAGTGGAGGGACCTGAAGGTCTGGGGAAGTGGAAGAAGGACTGGTGCCATGAGGACACCCCAAAGCCAAGTGTCTCCGGCCAGCAAAACGAAGGGCAGCGGAAGGAGAGCACTTGGGAACTACATGTAGGCGAAGAAAGGGCAGAGAAGTGGCTCTGGGCTGGAGACCTCTAGGACAGGATGGTTGCTAAGGGAATGGCCAGGACTGGGGAATACCTTGGGGAAGGAAGGGAACAGTGGGTCTCCCTATAGCCCACCAGCCTCTTCTCCACCTCGCCTCTGCTCTCAAGACCACAGCAGACCCCAGAAGGACAGTGTTGGTGGAGAGAACACCAAAAACCACTTTGAAGCTTCAGCTGGAAACCACAGCCCCTCTAGCACCCACACAGCCCCAGAAGCAGCCCTTGGCTCCCGTGGGGCTGCTGCAGCATAGCTGGATCCTGCTTCTTAGGAATGACATGGGACAGAGGGACGGAACCAGCACATGTGTCTCCAGGTGAGCCTCACTGGAGCTCAGCCTGGCATTGCAGCCCAGCACGTTCAGCCACCAGCACAAGCCTGGAGCACCGTCTGCGCTGGCAAATGACTTGAGCTAATCATTTGGCCTGGGTTCAAGACTCCTCTTTTCTTGGCTGCACCCTGTGGTTTCTGTCATGCCTGCTTACTTCCTACTGTCACTGAAGCCTTTCTGCTCCAGGGTGGCCGAGCTCTCCTAACTTTTTGCTCTGCTTGACATGGTTGCAACTTTCTTGCCTTCCCTGCAGGAAGTCTAGGGGGGCATTTATCTCTCTTGAACATCCACCGCTCCAGCACACGCTGCATCGATGGCGCTTTGTATTTGCATATGGAGCAAAACGCCAGGCTTGCTCTCCTATGGGCACAACTGTGTTTATCCTCCTTTGCTGCTTCTCTGCGGCATCGTCTTAGAGAATCATTCTTCTCTCACCTGGGGTCCATGGATTCAACTCCTCCACTGGAAAGGGGTTTCATCCCTTGCTGCGTGCTGCAGATCTCAGTCCATTGCCTCTTCCTTCAGCATCCCGTGGTTAATCTCCTCGGAGGTGTTTCCCTGCTGCCATCTCACCGTGGCAGCACTGTGGCCACCTGCATCTCCAGCAAGAGGCTCCCACTAACCCCAACCCCTTACTTTTCTTAAAAGCAGCATTCTGCAGTAAAACTGGAAGTGGTGTGCAAATACAGGTTCTGTTTGTGCATCACTGTCTGTCCCCACATGTGCATTCCTGTGCAGGTATCAGTGCCCAAACATGGGGAAAATTCTGGCAAGATTCCACAAACCTTGCTTTGAGGACAAATTTTAGGGTAAATTAGAGACCCCCCATGGGCACATTTTCTAACCTACCTTAGCCTAAGGCTCACCTAGCATTTGAAAGAAAAAAACACCCATGCAGTGTTTACATCTGCAGACAGATACACACCACAATACATTTCACATGCCAGCTCGTTCCTGCCATCTGCTCGTGTTTTGCTGTTTGTGGCTGCATACGTGTTTGGCTGGACCTCATTTCCAGGGGCTTTTTGCAATCATTTCACAATACCCTGACACCATGACCAGCACAACAAGGAGTCCCACAGAAGGGCTGGATGCAGCGCAACCCCAGCAAATGCAGGGCTCCAGCCCTCCCACGTCCCTCCCAGCACGCGGGTGTCAGTTCCCAGGCTTCCTGCAAAGCCCAGGCCAGAGCACAGCCTCATTAATAGCTTGGTTTAACGCTATTTTCCCAAAGCAGCCAGGAACACAGAGCCCCTGCTTTGAGCAGGCACTGCTTGTCTGGGAAGGGTCAGAGTGGGAGGGACAGGCTCAGCCGTGAGCAAAAGACTCCGCATGCAAAACCGTTTTGTGCCATCGTGTTTGCAGGCATCTCAGGACCTCTCAGTGGGTTTGGATGAGCAAACAGGATGATTTCACCTTGCTGGGCAACACAGCAGCAGGTGAAGGGACTTGCACTGTCCCTTGTGCCAGCAACCCCCAGCCCTTGCACCCCCAGGATGCAGCACCCAGGAGGGGAGCTGTAAAACCCAGGACTTGGGGGATAATGGTGTGTGGAGCAGGAGAGCGGCCCCCCATGCAGCCCCTCCCAGCCCGCCAAAGCCCATCACAACAGCCAGGAGAAGTGAGTTTGGTTTGTAAAGGATATATTTTAATTGCCTCGCATCCTGTCCAAAAGCCGGTCTGGCAGACAGTGGCGTCCTCCCACATGGAGGAGAGGGCAGCACAGAGCCAGCTCAGCGCCCAGCCCCTGCTTGGGGCCAGTATCTTGGACTTCACAGTTTCTTTACACGGCCTTAAAATAATAGACCTAAACGCCCGCCTAATAAAGCAATCGAGCCAGATAAACGTGCTTGATAGACACACTTAGCTACAAGCTTTACTCCAGCCAACACGCAGCCTTTGCTGATACTGTTAAGCCCTGTAAATCCTATTATTGCAATTATATGATTTAATAGACCTTTACTGACCAAAGTCCACGTCTGAAGTCTCTGCAAGCAGATAGCACTGCGGCTGCCATACAGCCCTTCAACTTTCTCCTTCTCAGCAGGCTGGAGGGGGTTTGCAAGGACAGGGAGATGGCATTTCCCTGCCAGCCCTGTCCCATAGGTCTGTCCCCCCTCTATTCACAGTCTTACCTATTCTGTCCTCGGGCTAGTGACTTCTCATTTTGCTAAAGGTTTGAGATGGAGCTGCTCTCAAATGGCAGCAGTGTGTCTGCAATGGATTTTTTAAAGTCTTCCATTCCCCATCTGCACAGCCTCACTTGCACAGTTTTCAGCACGTGGGCTTTTCAGACTTGGGAAGAAAGTATATAAATTTCCTTTTGTTGCTTTTCCAGAAGACTAAGCATTTGGCTTAATAACGTTTGAATCTCTGCAGCAAAACCAAGAGGGATAAAGGGGTAAAATGCCAGTAAAATTAATTATTTGTTTTGATTTCGTTGCCATTTTTTACCTAAAAAAAAATTTTAAAAATGAAAAGGACAAATCCTGACTATCTTCCTCCAAATTGCAACTGTGTGTTTTAAAAGCCAAAGAGAAAGCCCAGAACCACCTGGAAGTGCAGCCACACTGTCACCCCAGCTGTCCCCAAACTCTCTGTCTCAGCCACTACTAATTGCCCTGAGAGGAAGCAGCCAGCAAGCAGCCTGGGCAGGACCATGGGGACATGAGACCTGCCTGGCACTCCACAGCCCTAAAAGCTGAAAAGGAGCAAACAAGTGGGAGGAAAATGAAAAGCAGCCATCGTTTATTTGGTAGAAAAATAAGAGCAATCTTCCAGAAAAGCCAGCCTGCAGCATAAAGGGTACTCTGTGAAGCACAAGAAGCCAGAAGTAGAGCCTTCCAGGAAGACTGAATGAAAGCACAGTCTTTACATATAAATACAAATGTATAAAATCCCCCTAAAAAAAAAGTCATAGGAAAAGCTGCCACCCTGCCAGGCTACAGAAAATCCCCTCTGGTGGGAAGGCGGCCCACCTCCCCCCAGGGGGGTGATGCGGCTCAGCTCCCATATGGCTCCATGTCCCCTCTGGCGTGGTCATGGGGCGAGTGAGGACCTGGGTGTCCCCACCACCAAGAGCACTCAGCCGGTGCAGGGGGTCCCGGCTGGGGGATCTCTGTGGCAGACACAGCAGTGCCGAGGGGGCTGCGGAGCAGTGGGCAGCCCCGTCAGTCAGCCCCATCCTCGCCCCGGGGCTGGCGGGCGGGTGGGTGGTCTGTGGATGTCCATTGCCGGGCGATGGGTCGGTCATCAGTGTGGAAGGCATCTGTCCTAAGGAAGGCAAGGAGGGGGCAGTGAGGTGGAGAGGGTCTCAGCAAGAACACCCACCCCAGCCGGGGGGCCCTTGCTTTGCATGATGTGCCTTGCCCATCCCCAAGCATTGCCTTGTCCCAGCAGCTCCAGAAAGAAATCTGATTTTAAGGTAAGCACAGACCAGGAGGGAGCCATGCCCTAAGCGCCTCCATGCTCCAACTACAGTGCTGGCAGCCCTCCCAGGAGCCCGATGCCCACTCTTCTTTGGGGAAGGATCTGGGATGGGGTGCAGCACCCTCACCCCGTCATCCTGCTGCCCCCTGCTCCCCCTCGCCTACCTCTTCAGGCCTGACTTAGACCTGCTGCCGCTTCTGCCGCTTGGGTCTGCCTCTGGGACGTGGGGGCTGTCCCTTCTTCTTGTCCTGCTTGTTGTTCTGGACCTTCTTGTCCAGGTTCTGCATCACCTTCTTGTTGTTAGGGTCAGTGGGAGAGGCACAGATTTTCTTGTTCCCCTTGGTGGTAAACCTGGGGGTTCAGGCAAAAATGTTTACTGGAAGGTGGGCAGGGGGAGGACAGGGAGAGAGAGAGCTTGGCTGGAGCCAAACCACTCTGGATGGTTTACTTACACCACAGCAGGCAGCATACATCCCAACTCCGGTCCCTGGAGGCGGTAGGACGTCACGAATTTTCCGGGGATGGCTTTCTTGCTGTACTTCAGGCAGCAGTCCAAGGCTGAGCTGCCAGTGCCTGGGACCAAGGAGAGGGATGTGGGATTTTGGGCCCAGGGCACCTTCCCAGTCCCAGGGGGTCACAGCAGGGCCAGCTGACAGCACAGGGCTTGTTTGGTGACATTTGCGGGAGACATGCTGGGGCAGCACGTGGGAGTGGGAGCTCTCAACCCTAGCGCCCAGTTGCAGGTCAGAGCCTGCCCCGGGGCTGAGACCAATTTCACTGCTGGCAGAGAGGAAACTGAGGCAGACACAAGCTCCTTCCAAAGGGACTGAACCTCATTCACCTGCCTGCACTTTTCAGCTTGGGGTGCTGCTGCCCCACCAGCCACGTGCACACACACACACGCTCCCAAGCCAAGCGAGCACCGCAAGCCAATGCCAGGCGTGCACATGCACATGCGTGTGCGCACACACACACACCCCAACACACAACCGCCGTGCAAACCCCCCACCTGCAGCATTGCACGGACACAAATGCACCACAGCCCGCCCCGTGCACTGCCATTGTATCACCCAACACCCTGCGCAGACCCTGCCGAGCACCCGAGTCCCCTGCACCATCCCACCCACAGGCAGGCAGGAAGGTTTTGTGCCCCTTACCTTGCGCCTGGGCAGTGAGGAGGGTGGCAGCCAGCAGCAGCAGCAGCGGCAGGAGAAGACGCAGAGCCATGGTGGGTGCTGCGGGCGCTGAGCTGGGCACGGCAGGGGAGGAGGACACACTCTGCTGCCCTTGTGCCGAGGCTGCTCCTATTTATCTCCGGACGCTTTGCTTTCATTTTCGGCCAGTCTTGGCAGGCAGCCGAGGGCTGGGTGATGGAGAAGTGGGAGGGTGGGGGATTCCTGTAAGCCATGAGCCCCCCTTTACGGACACGTCCTGTCGTGTTCACAGCTGCCCATCACGGCACTGGGTGCCAGGTAGGGGGCACGCCGGAGACACGGCCCCCATCACAGCACAATATGTTTGTGGGCTCCTACTTCCTACCCATCTCACAACCTGCCACTACCTGCTCACAGTGGGTCAGGTGTTGCTGCTTGCCTGTTTGTTCCGCAGGCGGGGAGCCTGGCAGGTGTCCAAGCCATTAGGGAAACCAAGGAGTCAATCTGCTTTGCTCCCCCACCTCATGCTTTGCCCCTAAGCCAAGCCACCCACCCCACACAGGTAAGAAGGGGCTCAGGGTGACCCCACATCCCAGCTCCCTGAGCCCACATTCCTGTCTGGCTGCCTTGGGGACCACCCCAAACAGCTGAACACATCTGTGGGGCTGGGATGTACAAGGACCGGAATGAAAATGGGACTGGGGGAGATCACACAGCCCACAATACATTGGTGCTGATACCAAATTGTGGGAAGCTGAGGATGAGAGAGAACCGCGACCAGCTGGAGAAATGGGCTGACAGGAACCTCCTGAGGTTTAACACAGACATGATGTGAAGTCCCATGGGCAGGATGGTGTGACCCTGTGCAGCTGGACAGTTGGACATGGCTGGCGAGATGGGGACTATGCAGAAGCACCCAGGGGAGCTGAACAGGACCCCACAGGGCACTGCTGTGGTGGCAAAGACCACCCAAAGTGTTGGCAATGTGGCTGGACCAAGTCCCGAGCAACCCAGAGTAACAGAGGTCCTGCTCTGAGGAGGCATTGGCCAGACACCTCCACATTTTCATGCGATCAACAGGGCATGGTCTGGAAGAGACCAAGGATGGAGATTTCACAACTGCTTTGGGCAACCTGTTCTAGTGCTTGCAATGTTCTCATATTGAAAACATTTTCCCCATTATTCCATTATTTAATTGGAATTTCCCTTGATGCGTCTGGTGCCATTGCCTCTTCCCCTGCCCCAGGGCCCCTCTGTGAAGAGCCAAGCCACAACATCTCTCCAGCGCCCCTGGGCAGGCCCCACCATCAAGGACCCACCTTTGTCATCAGCGACCACAGCTCACAGCCCATCTTTGCTCGCCCCGGTCTCCAGCTCCTTGTCCACCCCTCGTCCCACGGCCGTGTCAGCTGTCTCCTGGGATGCCCAATGGGTTGCAGAGTCCCGATGGGGTCTACCCAATGCTGGTGTGGCCAAGCCCTTTCCCAGGCCCCACTGTTTGCGACCTGGGATGCAGCCCCAGGACTTTTCACTAGTTCCTGATAAGGACCCTCATAAACAGTTATCAAGGGCAATGAGTAACCCAGGGGGAGACCAAAGTCCTGGCTGCTGTAGAAAGCAAAGCTGTGATAAGATGCCTACACTCTTGCCCCCCTCAGCAGTGAGGGGGCAATGCTGGAGTCACTGGGGCGGGTCACAACAACTGCCTTGCAGCGCACACTTGGGCAAGGAGATGAGGAAGCTGCAGCAGCTTGCTGCCTTCTTCGGAGGCAAGTTGGGTGTGTGGGGCAGCCTGGGATCCAGGGCTGAATTCCTGGGGCTTCCTCCATCACGCCTGCAGAAGAGTAAGGCATCTCCCATAGACTCACGAATCATAGGATAGTTTGGGTTGGAAGGGACCTTCAAAGCTCATCTAGTCCAACCCCCCTGAAATGAGCAGGGACATCTTCAACCAGATCAGGTTGCTCAGGGCCCCATCCAGCCTGGTCTGGAATGTTTCCAGGGATGGGGCATCGACCACCTCTCTGGGCAACCCATGCTGGGAGTACCCTTGTGCCCAGTGCCCAGATGAGGAGAGCAGCTCCCTGCACACTTGTGCAGCACCGAGGTTGGTGTGGCCACAGGCAGCAGCTCCTGGGGCATGTGGCAGGCATGGGACATGGGCAGCAAGCGATCACCTGCAGGTTCATCTCCCCAGTGTGCCTGGCAGCACAGAGAACTGGTCCCTGGAGGCATCCTATGTGCTGACACCCACCCCTCCAACCCCAAAGCACCTGTGGCATCAGGACAGGGCAGGAAAAGGAGAGCCATGCTGGCACTTATCTCCTTTCCAGCCCTTACCTCTGCAACCTTTCCTGGCAGCAGTGCCCAGCACATGGATGAACCCCCTCCTTGGCACAGCTGGAACACTGCCCTGTTGCTGAAGAAGCTGGGGGAGCAGTGATCCCACAGCCATCCACCCTGGTCAAACCTCTCCCAGACCCTATGTGGTATCAGGACAAGTGATGTTCAGGAAGGGGACACATGTCACAAGTTGCCTCCAGAATAGATCAGTCCATCCCAGGACTCCTTCTTCTCCCAGAGGAGCCCAGGAGTGCTCTGCAGTCCCAGTGTGCAGCATAGATCTTCTCCTTGCCCAGTCCCAGACCCAGCCGTGGCTGCAGGCGCCTGGAAAGTCCCTGGCTCTCTGTGTGTTTTCAAGACACCGCAGCAGCATCCTCTGGACAGACGCCAGCCCCAAACACAGTCCGAGCTGCTAAGTAGGGTCAGGGCACGTGTTCCCTTCACAGGCGTCAGTCTTTGGCAGCTCTCTGGTTGTTGTGATTTGCACCCTGAATAAAGCAGTGGCTTGAGCAGAGCCTCACTACAGTCCTTCCAGGGAAGGCGGATAGGAGCGGACGCAGGAGGGAGCAAAATAAGGGCAGGGGTACTTGGCCATTGCTCTGAGTGATGCAGATGCACCTGCATGCCTGAGCAGCAGGATCCCATGGAAACCAGCCTGGGGGTCCGTGCCCCATCTTCGCTCCTGCCTCGCTTCCCTCAGAGCCCCCTGTTCACTCTATCCCCTCCAAGTGCCTGGCTCTGTCATCTGTCCCCCGAGCTCAGAGAGAAAGCAGGGAGTTTCTGGCAATGAGAGAGGGCTGAAGATCCCTCTTTACAGGGGGGTCACAAGGCAGACTGAACTTTTGGAGTACAGAGGAGCTACCAGGGGTACGGGATAGAGGGAAGGCTTTTTGGGGTTCTCCAACACCAGCAGCATCCAGCAACCACTCTGGCCAGGCACAATTTCTTGCACACACCCACATAAACCCGTTTCTCATCAGCTCGGGCTCCTGCAGCCACCAGCCTTTCCTCAGAGCCCAGAGTTGCAGGATGGAGGCAGACACAGGGCAGGGGACATAACCAGGCAGGGTGCCCCTCTGCGGTGTCTCAGCTACAGGGAATCCCCTTCTGGCCCCAGGGTCTGTGTCACTTTGCCCTTTGCAACAGGGCTTCATGCTGTGGTGCTTCCAGCTACCCCCGTGCTTGGGCAGCCCAGTTCCAGCCCCTTCTGCACCCCTGTGGTGCAGGGACCTCCAGGCTGTGGGAAGAGGAGACAATGTCCTGGGCAGAGACTGTGGCGTCCCCGCACACCAAGTGTGCAGAAACAGTGGGACCACGGCAAAGGTCACCAAACCACCTTTCTTATGAGCCTTTCTCAGGCAGCTTTGCAGGGCTCACTCAAACCTCCAACCCAAATGTTTCCCATGTTTGCACCCTGCATCCCAGCACCAGAGCCTGGAGCTCGCCAATTACTTCCCTGGCTTCCAGCATCGCAGTTGCCTGGCATCTCATCCCATAATGCCAGGAGATCCTCTCTCCTGACCCCTCAGCCCTCTGCTGACCCAGCCCTGGGCTGCCCTTCAGCCCTGCAAAAGCCCCCAGCTCTGTCCTGCTTAACCAGACAGCAGGGTCTGCTCCTCGGGTGGCTCATGGCTGGGAGCTGAGGCTCCTCAGGTACACACACAGACCAAAGGCATCGAGGGGAGCCATCCAGGGGGACTGGGAATTTCCAAATCCTTCCGGATGCTGCCTCCAAGTTAAAGTCACTACTAACAGGAACAGGGTCGCAGAGCTCAGCTCAACCCGCTGACCAGCAAATTCCTTCCTGCAGAAGCCCCGATTCCCAGGACCCAGCACAGAGGTACTTTGCAAAGCCCAGTGTGGAAAACCCCCATAGCTGGGAAGGGGAGCAGGCTGCCTGCCAGGCACACCATATAGAAACGCTGTATAGCTAAGTGGTCCTCGGGAAGAGGGAAAGAATTGCTGGAAGCCAGCAGCACATGAGCTGGGCAGCCTCCCCACGGCTGCCGCGCCACCCCCCGGCGTTCGGCAAGGCTGATGGGAAGAGCAAGACGAGCACAACGTGCTGGGAAGGGCAGGGAAGCTGCACCACGGGACTCTCCTCCCTGTGCACGGGTGATGGAGACGCCTGGGCTTGCAGAGGGTCTTCAGCCAGGAGTTTGTTGCCCTCCCCGCACACCCCAGGTGGAAATCTGGTTTCTCCGCTGGCTATGGGTGCAAGGAGTTAACCCTTTGGTGGCTAGCACACCTGCAGAGCGGCTCAGATGCTTTGGGGCAGGACAGACTTGCTGTTGCAAAATGTGCAGGGGTGTTGTGAGCAGGCTGAGAGGGACTCAAGTGGGTCCTGTGCCATGGAAACATGCTCTCTTCCTGCAGCACGCCCCGCGTGGCATGCTGCACATCCCGTTGTGCTCCCTGTCCCGCTTTTGTTAAAAACAAGTTTCTCTTTTAGTGAATTTCCCTGTCAGCTAAAGTCTTCTTACTAACTGCAGTTTTCCTGAAAGTTAGGTACGTGTTTTGGTAGACATAGCAATGGAATGCAAGGTCATTGATAATGATGCATCCCGCGAGACGTGCAAGCAGGAGGTGAACTGAAAAACTGACCAACTAAAGTATTCCATCCCATTCACGTCATACTTCATATAAAAGTGGGAGATCATGAGGATCTCGTCCCTTTTCCTTATGGCTGACATTGGGAGAGGACCTTGCGAGTTGTCCCTGTGAACTGAGGCCCAGTGACAGACTGAATCCAGCTCCAGTTGGCTGCAGAGTCCAGTCCAGGACTTCGGGTGCCGGCCCACATCTGCCGGAGCAGCTGCCGGGACTTTCAAGATTGGTTTTGTATATTTTGTATTATTTTCTCTATTTCTACTAGTAGCATTAGTAAAACATTTTTAATTTTTTCCAACTCTTTTCTCTCTGTCCTTCTTTTCCTCCCAATCGCCCGTCCTTAGTGGGAAGGGGGGAGAGGGAGGAGCTGAAGGGGAAAAGTAGGGGAGAGGAGGTTAACAATACATCTGCCACGGTTTTATTGTCACCCTGCAATCAAACCACGACACTCCCTCAGACCTAAATGCAAGCAGCCAGGCAGGATCTGTGTTTTGTCTCCCTGTGGAAAGCACATGGTCAGGGCTGCTCAGCACTCACCTCTCCTGATCCAGGCACTACCCAACACATGGGATCCTTTGGGCTGTTGTGAGTGTGTGCGTGTGTCATTACATCACCAGGAAATATATTCGGTGCTGAAAGAGGTGATGGCTCAGAGCCTGTGCCTCCATGGCATGGCAGACACCTCCATGGGGTGGCTGAGGTTCATGGTGGAAAGGGAAGAGGGCAAGAGGCTCCTGCTCTTGGCGGAGATGCTAGGCCAGAGAGCGGGAGATACTGCAGGGAAGGTGGGGTCCACAGGTGTTTGCGTAACCCACTGAAAACCATGCTCCTCTCAGCCAGTCCTCAGCCTTTCTGCCAACCCCAAGCCCAGCCCTCCATCTTCCACTGAGAAGCACATCAATCCTTCATCCAGAAATCCCGCAGTTCCTTGTACTGCAGCGCAGAACTCTGTGGAAACTGCTGGCACCAACCCAACCTTCCTTGAAAGTGGAGACATAACAAGCCATAAATCCTCTCAGGGCAAAGCAAGCAGCAGGCCCCAAAGCAAGGCATGATGTGTGCCAGCCGAGCCATGAGCTCTGCAGATTTTGCAATGGGCGGGTTGGCTGGGCTCTGTCCTGGCTGTGATGTGCACACACCTACGCTTCAAGCAAAGACATCGCCCTAGTGCGTGAATTCAGAGAGATTCGAGAAGCTGCTGGGAAAAAAAAAAAAGTCAGCTGAGTGTTGTCAGAAAGGAAACTGCTCCTTCTGCATCTTGGGATGCTGGACTTCGTACCTGACGTCCTCCCAGCAGCATGCTCTGCCCTGCACTTCTGGCAGGAGCTCAGCTCCACAGGATGGAGAGCCCAGACCCAGCCTCCAGAGCAACCAGCAGCTGACACACACGGCAAGTTCATCAGGAGAGGGGAAATGGAGACAGAGAAATTAAAGACAACTGAAGGGAAATGAAGCAAAACATCGAGAAGGCTCTGGAGAGTTTGCAGAAGACATTAGAGCAACACGCAAACTTGGAACTGGATATGCTTCAGCCAAGACTGGAAAATACCAGAGAAGGGATCTGCTCCTGGTGATGGCTCAGCCAGCCACCCCAACCAGGGAAGTAGCCACCCAACTCCCAGGCAAGTGGTAGGAAATGTAAAAGGCACAGAGAAAGCGAAGACAAAGGAGATGAAGCCCCACAGGTCCATGAACTGTTGGGTACCAACACCGGGTACAGACCTGCTGCATTGCCTGCCAGCTTCATGGGCCACCAGCATCTGGACTTGGCATCAGAGGGAAGCACCCAAATAGCGGCTGTCTGAGCCCTTCCCAGCAGCCTGCATGGAAAGGAAACAGCTCCTGGAAGGGATGGAAACAGCCAGGGAGGCTCTGGGAGCCCAGCTGCATGATGGACAGGTCTCATCCTGCCAGGATACAATTAAAAGATAGGAAGAAGTTATATACTCCATACCTAAATATAACTGATCATTAACAGTATTTCAGAGCAGCGGGGCAGAGCAATGGAGCCATAAAAACCCTGTAACAGCTGACTTGACCATGGGGCCAGTGATTGAAGACATGAGGAGTAAACCAAGGCTCATTTTGGCACACAGGCAAACAGGCACAGTTCAGGCAGTATGCCCCACACCACCAAAGAGACCTGCACAATGCAGAACAACCTCTTCCCAGGCACACACAGAGCAGGGACTAAACTGGCTGCACCAAAGACCTGGGGAGTCAAGACTGGCCATTTGACCTGGCCATCAAATTGGTGTCTCCAAGAGGAGGAAAGGGACACATGCCTGAACATGGGGAAAACAGTGTTTGGAGCTGGGACTCTGCTTGAGATGCCGCAGCTGACTGCCAAGCATCCTAGCTCTTTGGTTCAGCGGGTGGCTGCAGGTGGTGCGCAATGGGCTGGGAGCAGAGCGAGGGGCTGGAAATTCCCTTTGGGGATGGGGATCAGGCGAGACGGCTGTTTACAGCAGGGGAAGAGCTGCAGGGCCAGAAGCCGGGAGACCTCCCGGCAGCGTCCGTCTGCCAAAGCCCCACAGACCCTGCAGTGTCAGCTCTGGGAAAGTCACCCAGACAGTTTGAAAGTCTCTTCTGGAGGGTGCCTGGCTCAGGCATCAGGAGGAAAATGAGACGTGCCACTGTACACATCAATGGGTCCCATCCCAACACCTTGGCAGCAGACCAGACCATGTATGTTGTAGAGATGTGCAGGAGCTCAGGGTTGCCAAGACGAGACTAAGCCCAGGCCCTGTCCCATGTCCCCTAGAAGTGACTGACTGCAGTCACAGTCAAAAAGGGGATTTCACCTCCCCAAGAATACTATGAGGGCTGCAGCCTAAATTTCCATCTGCACAGGGCTCATCTCCACGCCTGAAGGTCCCTGTGACAGTTGCCAGCATTGCAAACCCTGCATGGCTGTACCAGGGCAGGGTTACAGAAGCAAGAAAGAAGCTTCCAAACCCAGTTGATACGGTTGGCATTACTCGATAGACAGGGACAGCATCCTCAGGAGATCCTGCTGTCCCCATTGCCTTCAGCTACCTCTCACTGGACAGTGGATTTCTCAGACAAATATCACAGCCCCTGAAGCCCCTCAAGACACAGGTCTGGCACATGTGGTCTATCCCATGCTGCTTGGGTTACTCTCACCACTCAGCAGGGAGATGAGGCCAGATCCACATCTTCCCATGGCTTTCTAGATTCAAATAATTCTCTGCCTGTTCCTGTCTCTTCCCATTCCCCCCAGAGCCTAATTAGACTCAGGCTTAATGCTAAGTTGAGCAGGACGTGTCCCACCAACAACACACAGCAGTGGCTTCACCCTCCCATCACAGGCCCAGGGCAGCACAGCTTTAACCTAAAAATAGGCTGATCTGCTGTTGTGGGTTAACCCCAGTAAGCAGCTAAACCTACAGTTCACACACTTCCCACTAAATGGGATCGGGGTGAGAATCAGAAGAGTAAAAGTGAGAAAACTCATGGCTTCAGATAAAAGCCAATTTAATAGGTAAATCAAAGGCTGCATGCACAAGCAAAACAAAATAAGGAATTAATTCACTACTTCCCACCAGCAAGAAGGTGTTCACCACTTCCAGTAAAGCCTTCATCATGCTGATGAATTAAATATCTTCATCACATTTAGTGGCTACTTGGGAAGACAAACACCCTAACTCTGAATGTTCCCTCATCTTCCTTCTTTTCCCCAGCTTTCATTGTTGAGCACAACACTAGATGGTATGGGATATCACTTTGGGGGTCAGCTGTCCTGGCTGTGTCCCCTCCCAACTTCTTGCGCACCCCCACGTTACAGAAAAGACCTTGAGATTGTGCAAACACTTGTTCACCAATAACTAAAATATCCCTATGTTATCAACACTGGTTTGGTCACAGGTCCAAAACACAGCACCATACGAGCTACTATGAAGAAAATTAACTCTATCCCAGACAAAACCAGTACAATCTCCACTCCTTATTTGATATCATTTATGTCATGCTCAGGTCCCACAAGATCCATTACATCCTCATTAATCCCCTCTAACACCCTTCCCATCCTTTGATTTAGAAACAGATATCATTCACTTAGTTTATTGGCCGCCTCTGTCAAATGTCCACAAAATGTCCATTGAGTTCATCTAGTCCATGACTTTGGGTTCCATCTGTATGGTGGCCACTCAGAACATGAGAGGTGGTGTGTTATGTGGAGTTACTGGGCACCAAAGCCAGCTCAGGTCAGGTCACTGCTGCACTTGCACTGCTTCTTGTGAGGCTCGTCCTCCACTGGGTCTGGTGGTTCTTGCTGTAGTAATTACTATAACATGCAACTCAAATCATGGGTTACAACAACATATTACAATCTCCACCACTGGTCCCTTTGGACCAGGTTATAGGGTTTAACATTGCAATGAACTCCACCCCTTGCTGCTGGTTTGCTGTAGATATACCCATGGGCCACAATCTCTTCAGAGAATAACCTCTTTCTGCCATGGCTTTTCTGTGGGCTGCATTCTCTTGGGAATGTTCTTGCTCCATTGTGGCCTTATCCATGGGTTACAGCCTCTTCAGGGGTATACATGTTGTGGCATGGACTTACCCATGGCCACAGACACTTTTAGGTGTTCCAGCATGGCTTCTTCCATGGCCACAAATGCCTCAACGCGTACCCGCTGTGACATGGACGTATCCACAGCCACAGACTCCTTGGGGTGCACCTGCTCCCACACGGACTCATCTACAGGTCACAGCCATTCGACTGGAGTTCACACTGGAGTTCCAGCCTGTCCAGTACAGCAGCACAGGAACAGGAGCGATGCCCTGCCCACCTGCCAGCCCAGGTGCTTGGCCACTGCTCTTATCAAAATGTTCCCAGGCACAGCAGAGCAAGGTGATAAGCAGTACGGCAAGCAGCAAAAGCAAAAACCAGACACTAACAAGCACTAGACTCTAATACACAGTAAGGCAAGCAAGCCCTGTGGCAAGAGCAGGAGCCTGACAATTAGTAGCTAAACAGCTATAACAGCTATAAATTCAGTCTAGCACACTCCAATCAAACCCGTCACTCTCTTGAATCCTTTGAGCACCACTTTGGGTGCCAAAAAGGACTCTATCCTGGCTGAAACCAGTACAACTGCCATATCCCACATGAAAACCTTTCTATTCCCTGGTTAGAGCTTCAGCAGCCCACTCCAACTCTGCCCATGATGCATTGGAAGCCCCAGGTGGGATCACTGTGAGCACAAACTGCAAAAGCCAACCTCCTTTTGCCACTGAGGCCAAAATACCATAATCGGGGAGATTTATTTTGCTAGACATGAGGGACAGAAGCAATGGTTACATTCCTCCTGTTTGACTTCAGGCCAGGAACTAGTATCGACTGAGACCACTGTCATGACCAATGAGGTCAATTCTTCTTCTGTAAGCACAACCCAGACAGCCGTGCTGTCCATGAGTATGTCCAATCTCAATAGTTTCAGCAGCCAAATTAACCTGCACTTAGAAAATCTGTGGCTGGTGCAAACGCCAGGGAATCACAAACAGGGCATTGGAGTTGATGTACTCTTGTGCACATGTACATCAGCCAACGACTGGTAGTGGTCATGTCCCACCAGATTTGCCCCAGAACAATATTCATCTGGCACATTTACCGACTCCGAGCTGCAAGGCCAGACCAGAGAGCAGTAAGCTGTTCTCCATCACCCTGAATGGACATGGCCAACTGTTTGTCCCCCACAGTAACTGCGATGATAGGCTCTCTCATGGCTACAACATCCAGTTTCCACAAGGAACATTCCACAAAACAACAATCAGATACACTCTCCACCCAATATACCACAGGGAAATCCAACAATGGACAGGAGGGACCTCACGGGTCTTCCCAGGGATGGGGAACTGGTGGCACTTCTGGAAACTGTGGAGCATTTCTAAATCCCCAGCCAGCCCCAGGCTGCTCCAGGGATGCCATAGAGTCAGAGCTCAGGATGAACCTGGCCCAAATGTCTGTGGTCCCCCTACACTCCCAAATCATGAGTCAATTCTCACACCACAAGACCAAATTGCCCTGGAAAAAGGATCTTGCCTGGAAAACAGTGAGGAAGCTGGCATCTCTTCTGGAGAAGAGCCCAAACTGTTCCTCTCTGATGTGGGGAGATGAGCGAACAATTTGCCTTGGTCCATCTGGTACTTTCCACAGCCCAGAGCTGCTCTGTCCTGATGGGTTGGTGTGTCCTTTCTCCGTCCTCGTGATGTGTCTCCAGAGCCTTGGCAGACGGACGCTGCCGGGAGGTCTCCCGGCTTCTGGCCCTGCAGCTCTTCCCCTGCTGTAAACAGCCGTCTCGCCTGATCCCCATCCCCAAAGGGAATTTCCAGCCCCTCGCTCTGCTCCCAGCCCATCGTGCACCGCCTGCAGCCACCCGCTGAACCAGAGAGAGCTAGGATGCTCACCGGCCGGCTGCAGCATCTTGAGCAGATTCCCAGCTCCAAACACTGCTTTCCTTGTATGCTGGCAGGTGTTTCTTCTCTTCTGCATCCCCTTAGAGACCAGTTCAATGTGGCACATGAGGCCCTTTGCAGAGGGCAACGGAGCCAGCAAGACGGTCTAGACTCAAGCAGGGCTGTTGTGGCACATAGGCCACACTGGATATCCATGTGCACTCAGAGCAGATCTGCCTCTGGTGGCGCAGCTGTTGGGTGGTTCTGCACACACCCATGCGGCTCAGCACTGTGTGTGCTCTGACAGTCCAACTCCCCCATCTTAGGACCAGAGGTCCCATCTCTGCCCCTCCCGAGGGATCCTGTCCCAATGCCTTGGCAGCAGAGCAGACCCTACATGCTGTGGAGGTCTGGAAGAGCTCAAGGCTGCCAAGATGAGATTCAGACCAGATCATGCCCCATGTATATCAACAGTAATTGACTGTGGTTGCAATCAGGAGGGGGATTTTGCACCCCCAGGAAGACCACAGGGGCCATGGCCCTAATTCCCATCTGTGCAGGGCTCTGCTCCAGTACCGAAGGTCTCTGTGAGAGTTGCCAGCATTGCAAAACAGCAGCATTGCTGGAGGGAGAGGGGGAAGATGTACAAAGGAGCGGCACAAAATTGCGTGCCGTTTCAGCACCGAAAGCTCTGGGGATGTTCCTGCCCTCTTTGTACTCACCTTGTGCTCCCACCTCTGGGAGCAGGACTGCCGAGGGTCTGCAAGCCCTGAGCCCAGCTCCCCCCATGAGCTGCGTGGCAACCACTCAGTGAAAGGACCTTTGCACTAAGCCTGGAAAACCAAAGCCTAAAACATCTCCCCTACTCGTCGCCCAATGTAGAATCCCTTCATGATCCAACAGCCAAAGATTTGTGGCCAGAGATGGAAACTCGATGTTGGAGCTAAAATCCAAAGCAGGAGAGGTGGGGAGCAGAGTTCAGAGCATCTCCTGCTGCTTCCCAGGCAGGCATGGGGAGAGGGCACGGTTACCTGTGATGCTGGCAGTGCTGTGGGGTTTAAAGCTACAGATAAGGGGCTTCAGACCCCACACAGATACCTCCTCTATTTGCCTGATGTTTCTGGTATCATGGAAAGGGGCATCAAATGCTTTTTTGACAAAGCAGGATTTCCTTTAAAGCACTGTCTGTATTTTCTCTTCTAAACAGTAAGACCCCTCCAGCCCCACAGCTCCGCTTGCCAGAGGGGTGGCAGCACTCAGGGGCAGGGAACGAGGGCACAAACCTCCACACACCCCCACCACAGTCTGTCAGGATGTCCTGAACCTCCCTGCAGTACAGGACCCTTCATCTTCCTCTGCACTAGCACACATAAAGATTGGTCTAAGCAAGTTTGGGGAGAGGGTTTGGAGCACAAACGCAAAGGCCAAGTAGCACATTTACAAGCAAATGCACACAAAATACTCTGTTTTCCAAAAGAGGAGGCTGGAGCAGCCAGGGTGGGCGACTGACCTTGCACCTCTGCAGGGCTCCAGCTTCTTGTGCAAGTAATCTCTCCTTGGGCGACCCCAACCTCCCATCATCAGGTCCATCACACTAACCCCATCTCCTCCCTATCTTTCCTCGAGTGCCCTTTCATATCCTGTCTTCATGATAGTAACCTCTTTGCCCGGGAAATAGATCTTCCCAGAACCTGTTGAAGTTTGCAATTGCTCATGTTATCACTGGGAATTAAAAAATTAAGCGTATCTCCAGGCTGACCAGCCCGAGCTGAGCGTCCAGCAGAGATTGCACACAGCCGCTTTGGCTAAAGCACTGCAAAGATAAGGACAATGCCGCAAACATCCAAGCAGCTCTTGGAGGTCAAGCCGCTCTCCCTTCCCACTTGATGTTATCTGCCTTAGGATCTCCTGGGTCACACACAAATTTCAGGAAAAAAATCCCGTCTTATTTAAAAACTTTCAACTGCCAGAGATGTCCTACAGCTTGGGGATGTGCTTAGGGGCTAAGTGGCTCCTAAAACACGTGCACCATCTTTCTGGTCACCCCTGTGCTCCTGTCAAATATTGGCATAACAGTTTCTTCTAAATCTTCTGGAAATCCCCGCTATCCTGAGACTTGGCTGGTGCCTGAGCTTGGCACGCTTTGCTGGAATAGTCATTTTATATATGCTAAAGCAAGTGACGCAGGGCATTAGAAGAGGTCTTCTGGGGTGGGCGCAACCCGTCTGACATCGTACTCCCAAATCCCCGTTTGAGGACCTCCCTGAAACAGCGTGATGGGTCCATCCATCTCCACCACAGTCCCTTGAGCATAAGAGGCCCCAGTGGGCTGGCCTCAAGCTGCTTGTAAAGAGCTAAGTGCAGAAAGCTACAGCCAGGGGACCTGCAGCCTGTGACCCCACCAAACCCACCGGGGAATGGCAGCATCCCTCGTGGGTATCCACGCAGGCAGCAATGCCTCCTGCCCCACAGCAATCTCACAGTTATTCGTGGTCTGCACTGCACAGGGCTAAGCCTGGGCAACCCGGTGGTCTCCTCCAGCCTTGAACAGCAAGCCATGTAAGCAGAAGGCCCGAGGAACAAAAAAGAGGGGACGTGTGGCACCCACACCTTCCTCTGTCCTCACGGCACAGCCAGGGCTCTCCTGCCCACTCCTGGGTGCCAAAGCCACCAGCGCACCACATACTGCCTGCTCCCTTCTTCCAGTTCAAGGATGCCCCCATAAAAAGCTGTCCTTCCTGTCTCTCAGCATTGAACTCAACACAGTGCGATTTCTGGGAAGCTTTGGATCTCACATGTGTTTGTCTCACTTCCCAGGCTCCCCAGCTGCCCAGCTGTTCCTTTCCATTTGAGCTAATCACAGAGATTAAGGCAAAGACTCGGGCTGGACGGTTTGCAAACAGCTCTAGCCTATTTCTGCAAACAGCCTTTGCAGTCACACTTCTGCACAAAAGCACACAGGCTAATAAACACCATGGCATCTGTGCAGGGAATTCCCGAGAAGGGCTCACTGCTAACCCAGCCCAGCCAGGAGCCAGCCACCCACTTAAGGATATTGCAAACCACAGGGTCACTATGCACAGGTCCTTCAAAGGGGGAGCTAAGGGAGGCAACCAGGCTGGAGAAAAGGTGCCCAGAGCTGTCAGAAAGGAGTCATGTCCATAATGCATCTCACCACAGAGCCTGGGTCCCGGTGTCTCCTGTCCCCCTCAGGAAGTCTTCTGGGCTGTCACCTCCACCTTCCTGAGCACCCTGACACACTCACCCCCTTAGGGAGGGGGGACCCCACCGTTCCACAGGGCACAGTGGAGCTGAGAGCCAGCCCAGAGCTCCATCCTCGTCCTCACAGACAGAGTCTCTTGTCCTCCTGCTGCCCCATGGCTGCAGGCGGTAGCTGCTGGCTGGAGCTGTTCATTTACTAGATTGACTCCAGATTTTGCATCCTTTGAACTCTCATGGCCAGGAGACTCCAAGCCAACATGACAGAGAATCTGTCCTGCATCTGTCCAGCTGTGTGATGAGGTTTCTGCAGCCACCCACCAAGCAAGCCGCTGTCCCCGTCAAAGTAAACAGGTTGTCCTCCCTCTATTAACAAGCTGGAGGGATTGCTTTGAATCCCCAGACCATCTGTAGCCCCATGTTTGCTACTGTTTGAAGGAAGCAGCTTGCAGCTGGCCTCACCATGGGGAAAAACAGGGGTCCAGCCATCTGGGGGTCCTGCTGGACTGCAGTATATAATGTACAGTTGACAAATATGACCCTACCTAGGGTCATGTTTATGTCATAGGGGCCTATAAGAAAGACGGGGACAGACTTTTTAGCAGGGCCTGTTGCGATAGGACAAGGGATAATAGTTTTAAACTGAAGGAGGGGAGACACAGGCTAGACACGAGGAAGAAATTTTTTACAGCGCATGTGGTGAAACACTGGCCCAGGTTGCCCAGGGGGGTGGTGGATGCCCCATCCCTGGAGACATCCCAGGCCAGGCTGGACGGGGCTCTGAGCAACCTGATCTGGGTGAAGATGTCCCTGCTCATTGCAGAGGGTTGGACTAGATGACCTTTGAAGGTCCCTTCCAACCCGAACTATTCTATGATTTGATGATTCTTCCCAGCTGTTCAGCGCTGAGTCCTGAGGGATGGGCATGAGGGTGAGCTGGGGAGGAGAGAGAAGCCAGATACTCCCATGAGGGGACTTGCTGTTGAAATGCACTCTTTTCCCCCAGCATGGTGGAGAAGGTCACCCCAGTATCGCTGCTTTTGAGGTGAGGAAGATATTTCCTTGGGCAGTTTGCCTGCAAGAGTGTGACAGTGGGCTAAAATGCACTGCCTTCATGCCGATGTGCTCATGGTGGCTGATGGGCCAACACCAGGGCATAAGAGAGCACGCAGCTCGTTCCCTTGGCAGTGCAGGGACCTGAACAAGCCTGTCCAGCTCCAGGTATGTCAAACAGGCAGGTCTGTCCTTCTCTCCTTGCCCTCCCTGCCACCAGCCCCGTCATCCTTCCCAGGGCCAGCACAACACAAGGTTGGGGGGATTTACGTCAGGCTCAAATGGCTGCAGACATTTGACCTCACTTGCAGACACGCCAGGACCTCCTCGGCCTGCCAGTGAGTGGTTTTGAAGTCAAGCAATGGGCAATGTTCGTGCTGCTGCAAAGCACAAAGCTCAGGCTGAGCACATCTGCATTTTGGCGGAGCTCGAGGTGAGCAGGACCTGCAATAGC
This sequence comes from Caloenas nicobarica, assembly GCF_036013445.1. Classification (NCBI taxonomy): domain Eukaryota; kingdom Metazoa; phylum Chordata; class Aves; order Columbiformes; family Columbidae; genus Caloenas; species Caloenas nicobarica. The sequence continues at coordinate 9,936,400 of NC_088284.1, forward strand.
CCTGGGAGCAGGGGTGTGGATGACCCTGGTGCAGGGAGCCTGCCAGGTGTCCCATCTGCAGCGTCTCAGCCACAGAAGGTCCCATCCCCTTCTCGGCATGGCCAGCCGTTCCCAGGGTGATGTCTTCCCAGGCATGACAGCCAAAAGCTTTTGCCGATAATACAAACAGGAAAACTTGGACCCAAAACCTGGTCAGTTAAACCAGAAACATTGCTCAGATTTACAGAGGGGAGATTCTGAGACAAACAGTTTAATTTAACTGAGGAGCACGATCGGAGAAAGAAACAGGAAAAGTACTTTCAATTCTCCTCGTTTTGTTTTGTTTTTTTTAAATAAGCATGTTCCTGAAAGGCACGTGGGTGAAAGGCACGGGTTTTCCAGCGATGGGAGCTGCCAGAGAGCCCTGGAGACCCCGCGCTGACCAGGGGGCCCTGGTAACCCCCAGCACTGACGAATGTCCTTGCTGTGAACCATGGTGAGAGAGGCGACTGTTTCTCATTAGTCAGGAGGACAAAAGCATCCCAGAAAATCACAGGGACATGACCAGAAAGAAAAGCTTTTTGAGTGACTAACTGTCCATGGATGAGGGGCAAGGTAGGATAAAAGGAGCAAGAGGAGAGCACATGGACCCGATTTCTCAACTTTGTGATGTAGCAGCGGAGGTTGTTGGGCAGAGAAACTGCGACGGCCGTGCAGTTTGTCCCTTTTCCTGCTGCTGTCCCTGGTCTCACAGCACCTCAAACACAGGGACTGCCTAAAGCTTCAGAAAAGTTTCTTGCATCGGTACCTCCTGATTTATCACCGCAGCGGCCCTGGAGCGACAATGTCCTCCTGAAGCGATGCTGGGGCTGCAGTGGCACCACTAGAACATCACTGCATGTGCTGATAAATTAAGTGCACACTCCCTCGCATGCTTTTGAGCCAGGCCAGCTAGCGCCGAGCTAAGTGTATGGGGGTGAGCAGGGTCAGGGACCATCCTCGAGGGATGGGAGATGCAGGCACTCTGTCTGAGGGAGAGAAAGCTCGGCCCTGGCCTGCTCCCTGCCAGCTGGCCGAGGTGGCCTTACCGCGCACACTTAATCAGCTTGTCCAGGCCCAGCGGTGGCCTCATTAATCACCGACAGACTTGGGTCCCACCAGGGGCTGAGACAGCCCAGACAGCTTCCTTCCCCTGTGCACCCTGTGCATTCCCTGATTTACACCCTCCTGCCTCTGAAACACAGACATAACCCCATGCCCTGCTCCGTTCCTGATGCAGAAGTCAGCATCCTGTTGCTGTGTCCCCTGGAGGGCAGTCCTGGCCCCCCTAGCACCCCGGCAGCTCAGCCCCCAGCCCCAGGACATGCCCTGCGTGGGACCCCACTGCCCCATGCGGCTCTCAGCCCCTGGCCCCGCTGCCCTCTGTGTGCGGCCAAAGCGTTTACAAACTCTTTCCAAGCAGCTCCATTAATCTCCTCTCTCCCATCTCCTTTGGAGCTGGCAGAAGAGCACATTGGAATAAGTCCAAATCCAGAACAAAATGCTAGAAATTGGGTTTGTTTCTCATCCAAGTTTGTTCGGCTCCTCAGGCTCTTTAGCCCTGCTCTTCTCCACCAGCTCCAAGAGTCTTGTGCTCCGAGCAGGTCCTTGGCGAGACTATCACCAAGAAAAGGCATGGACCCATTGGAGAGGGCCCAGAGGAGCCACAGAAATGATCAGAGGGCTGGAACAGCTCTGCTGGGAGGACAGGCTGAGGGAGTTGGGGTTGTTCAGCCTGGAGAAGAGAAGGCTCCAGGGACACCTTATTGCGGCCTTTCAGTACTTAAGAGGGGCCTGTAAGAAAGGTGGGGACAGACTTTTTAGCAGGGCCTGTTGTGATAGGACAAGGGGTGATGGTTTTAAACTAAAAGAGCAGAGGTTCAGGCTGGACATGAGGAAGGAATTTTTTACAGTGAAGGTGGTGACACACTGGCCCAGGTTGCCCAGGGAGGTGGTCAGTGCCACATGCCCGGAGACATCCCAGGCCAGGCTGGACAAGTCTCTGACCAACCTGGTCGGGTTGAAGATGTCCCTGCTCATGGCAGGGAGGTTGGACTAGGTGACTAGATGACTAGAAGGTCCCTTCCAACCCAAACTGTTCTACGATTCAATGATTCTGTGATCTGTCCTCCAGGCTCAGATGGGGCACCAGGGACCACGTGCGGTAGAGCAGGTTTTCCTCACGCCAAGCACTAGGCAGTCATTTCTCCAGCCTTCCCACATCACTCCTTCAGAATTCCTCTGCCCAAGACCATTTTCAGCTGCTGATCTCCCCAGTCTCCTCCTGTTGCGTTCATGGACTCACAAATCCATCTCACGGACTTGCAAACCAAACTAGGTCTCAAGTTCAACCTCCTATCCAAAGCAGGGGCAGTGGTGAGATCAGACAAGGCTGCACTGGGCTTTCCCCATCTGCACCTTGAAAACCTCCAAGGCTGGAGATCCTACTACCGCTCCAGGCCCCTCTTCAAACACCCAGCTGTCCCCACGGGGATGACAGATCACTCTCCCTTATGCCCCCATTATGTACTTCCATTAAAAGCCCGGCTTCATCTTCTCGATCTTCTTGGGGAGCTCGCTCTAGGTCTCCCCAAAGCCTTCCCTTCTCAAGGATGGACAAACCCAGCTCCTCCAGTCTCTTCTTTCAGGAAAGGAACTCCAGTCCCCACCACTTCAGTGGCCCCCACTGAACTCACTTCCGTTTATCAATGTCTCTTTTGTATTGGGGGGACCAAAACTGGAATACAGTACCCAAATATGCACGTCTGCTCAGCAGAGGAGAATAATCACTTCTCAAAGTCAGCAGGAAAGAACTGAGCCCTTCTGCCTTTTAGCAGCTCAAGTGCATTGCCAAAATTGCTGCTCCATCTGCCCTGAAGTGAGGATCAGCTCCTGTGTGCACCAAGAACCTGTGGGCGATGCTCAGCCCAGCACCAGCCCTGTGTTTCTGCATCACCCAAAACCTCACAGGGCAAGGCGGTGGAGGAGGTCTTTTGCAGACAACAGATCTGAAAAAGAAACAAGTTCCCTGGCTGTTTGGATGTCTGTGGGAATGCAGCAGCTGCAGGATGCATCTTCCACAGACTGACAAAGCCTGCGGCCAGAGGGAGCCACCAGATCAGCTTCTCGCAGCCCCGAGCCTCGCTGGTGGCTGTGTGGCTGCGCAGCCCGTTCAATGATTTAGCGCCGTGCTTGTCTCCTTGTGCCTGCAGATTTCATTTACAACCATTTAACATTAATTTCCCATCATGCCGAATGTTATCAGGTCCAGAACTGTTCCTGGAGAAACAGGCTGTCAGGCGCCACTTCTCTGTAGATGGTTACTGGTGCCCGGGGTCACACACATTGTCCTGAGTCACCTCCTGCCCCTCCTCAGATCAGGGCAACCTGTTGTCCCCAGACTGCCATGGGGACTCCCACCTACGCTACACTTCCTAGGGTACCCACAACATCCTTCACAGCACAGGGAAGGCCACAAAAATGATCAGAGGGATGGAACACCTCTCTTGTGAGGACAGGCTGAGAGAGCTGGCATTGTTCAGCCTGGAGAAAAGAAGGTTCTGGGGAGACATTATTGTGGCTTTTCAGCGCTTAAAAGGGGTTTATAAGAAAAACAGGGACAGACTTCTTAGCAGCGCCTGTTTCAATAGGACAAGGGGTAAAGGTTTTAACTAAAGGAGGGGAGATTCAGGCTAGACATGAGGAAGAAATTCTTTACAATGATGAAACACTGGCCCAGGTTGCCCAGAGAGGTGGTCGATGCCCCATCCCTGGAAACATCCCAGGCCAGGCTGAACGGGGCTCTGAGCAACCTGATCTGGTTGAAGATGTCCCTGCTCATTGCAGAGGGGTTGGACTAGACGACATTCAAAGGTTCCTTCCAACCCAAAGTATTCTATGACTTTATGAAATGGCAGGGCAGCTTGCAAACAAAGCTATGAGAGATCTGCAAGTTTAAATTGTTCAAACATCACAGAACCTGTAAAACACTGCTTAACGGACAAGGTAACTTGGAAGCTATTCTGGAGACCTTGTTTTGTGAGACAGATTGTCAGGAAGCAGGGAGTAAGCAATGTTAAGATGTTTTCTTTGTGGAGGGTAAATTGGCAGACTGGTGATCAAACCTCTGAAGGGCCACAGACAAGAGGAGAGCCATTAACATCAGGTCCCTGCACACACCACAAAGAGATGCTCCCTTCTAGCATCAAGTTCACAGGTTGCCCCGTGTCCAGGGAAAAATGACTTCACAAACTGCTCACATTTATTCACTATCCTGGAGATGGAGGAGGCAGAGGTGGAGAGCTGGGCCAAAGGGGCCCTGTCCCACGGGGTGTGCTCCCATTCCGCATTAAAACCTCATGTGGGAGTTGCATCAGCTTTGCTTTACCCTGCTCAGGCTTTTCCCAGAAAAAGCAAGCAGCCATTCTTCTTTCAAAATACTTGTAGTAACAGCCATGCCGTTCCTGCGTGCCTGACTCACATGAAGGATGCTCTGTGCTCTGGGGAACGTGGATGCCTAAGAGGGAGATAGCAGATGCCTGCTTGCCCCAGCACCTCCTGGGAACACCAGGGAAATTCCAGTTGTATAAGAAATAAATATCATTGCAGCTAAGATCCCTCAGCCCATTCTTTCAGGGCTCTTGGGTACAATTTAGCTGGGCAGCTACTTTCGAAATATTTGCCCTCAGTGTATGTCTTCAAGCATCCCCTCTAGTGCCCAATAAAATGGAAAGTATTTCATAGCCTTCTTTGCTTCTTCCCTAATAGATATTGCCTTCCCTTCTGCATCTTGCATAACAGCAGTTTCATTCTTTCTGGAAGCAGATTTGAAAGTTGAGGATGTGTTTTGATAGTAAAAGCTGTTGTCCTCCTCATTGCTGTGGTCAGCCATGCATACCTCCCAGGAGTGTTCACAGTTTTAAACACTTCCCAACTTCTCATTTGCACCTACCCCTGCCGATCCACCTCAATTAGGACAGCTGCTCCCCCTTTTCTGTTGGGCCCATGTCATAGCTTAACCCCAGCTGGCAACTAAGAACCACACAGCCACCCACTCACTGCCCCTTGGTGGGATGGGGGAGAGAATCGGAAGGGTAAAAGTGAGAAAACTTGTGGGTTGAGTTGAAGACAGTTTATCAGGTAACACAAAAGCCACACACAAGCAAAACAAAAAAAAGGAATCCATTCACTACTTCCCATGGGCAGGCAGGTGTTCAGCCATCTCTAGGACAGCAGGGCTCCATCAAGTGTGACTGTTACTTGGGAAGACAAACACCATCACTCTGAACATCCTCCCTTTCCTTCTTCTTCCCCCAGGTTTATATGCAGAATATGGTGCCATATGGTATGGAAGATCCCTTTGGCCAGTTGGGGTCAGCCGCCGTGGCTGCGTCTCCTCCCAACCTGTTGCATATTCCCCACCTTCTCATTGACAGGGCAGTATGAGAAGCTGAAAAGTCCTTGACTGCTTTGCAAGAACGAAAACATCAGTGTGTTATCAACATTGTTCTCGTACTTAATCCAAAACACAGAACTATACCAGCTGTGAGGAAGAAAATTAACTCTATCCCAGCCAAAAGCAGGACAGCCCACCACTGAAACCCCCTTCCTCACTGCACAGCTCAGGCTTCAGCCTCTAATAATGCCTTTCTAAAGCAAAGGCCTTTTCACTTTTTTTAATTCAGTCCTCAATGATCTGAGTGCTGCAAAACTTCCTCAGGGTACACTCAAACTGACTGTCAATGTCACTCGTGAAGACATTAGAAAAGAACTGGTCTCAGCACAGACCCTTGGGGTACAGCACTCATTACAGGTTTCCACTTGGACACTAAGCCATGGATGTCATCTGTAACTCTTTGGATGTCATCATCCAGCCAATTCTTTATCCACCACTTGTCCCAGACCAATCAGAGATTATGGCTGGTCAGCACCATTGCAGTACCCTGGGCACTGCTATCTTGGCACAGGTAGCACGAGCACATGCGCCTGGTGGCAGGGGCACTGCAGTTTGCTCCTGCAGTTTGTTTGCATTGTTCCTGCAAAAGTGAGCTGTACTGGATGGGGGGTCTCTTCTGGGCTGGGGAATGTTAAACTGGGAGGTGTCACAGCCGCCTGGTGTGGCATTCGCTGTGGGAGGCCGCCACATGCCCATCTCCCTTGGAAGTCTCTGTTCCTGGGGATGCTCCTGGGGTTAGTCCTCCAAAGCATCCATGGTGCACCTGTCATATGTGCTCCTTTCCACAGCTCCAGTCTCGGACTCGTAGCAGGGATCCCGCAGGGCCAGGGAGATCATGGTGGACACAACAAGGGGCACAGCTTGTGCCATGCCTAGGGCTGTCTCTTACCTGGCAGGATGAGCTTTTGCAGGATGGGACAGCCTTGACACAGTGCTGTTCACTGCCAGGACCCAGCACCAGCACAGGCACAGCCCCCAGCCACACTTCCAGTCCCTCTGCACCATGTACATTGTCAGGGCTCAAGGGATTTTGCAGCCACAGAATCACAGAATAGTTTGGGTTGGACAAGACCTTCAAACATCATCTAGTCCAACCCCCCTGCCATGAGCAGGGACATCTTCAACCAGATCAGGTTGCTCAGAGCCCTGTCCAGCCTGGCCTGGGATGTCTCCAGGGATGGGGCATCGACCACCTCTCTGGAAAACCCGGGCCAGGGTCTCACCACCCCCAGGGGCAAAAATTTATTCCTTATGTTGAGCCTGAATCTCCCCTCCTTTAGTTTAAAACCATCACCCCTTGTCCCATCATAACACACTCTGCTAAAATGTCTGTCCTCATCTTTCTTACAGGCCCCTTTTAAGTACTTAAAGGCCACAATAAGGTCTCCCTGGAGCCTTCTCCAGGCTGAACAACCCCAGCTGTCTCAGCCTGTCTCCAGCTTGGCTTCAGCCAGGGGACACAGGTGCAGCATGGCCACAGGAGGCAAGCCACGAGCTACAGGAGTTTGGGCAGCAGCTGATGCAGCCTTTCCATGGATGGCTGCATTACCCCGGAGAGCTTCGCAGCTATATCTCCAGCCATATTGTTGCTGGGTGCAACCAGAGCTTGCTGCACACGACCTGCCTCAACTTCAGAGCTGAGATGACAACAGACATGAGGCTGGCTCCCATCCCCAACCATGTACGAGCATGGGGTGGCAAAGTTGGTCTGATGGCTGTCATCTTCCTTTGGCAGGATGAAAGCTGGTCCAGCTGCATGTCCTGGTGCCTTGCTGGCTCTTCTGGGAAGGACATGGGGTACTGTGGGCAAACCAGGAGACCACAGTAACTCCTCCTCAGTCCAGGAGAAAGACTGTCTCACACACGGTGTTCCCCAGTGCTGGTGGCTGAATGGAGGAGCAGACCCCTGTGAGCAGCTCTTCAGCTCCTCTGTCTGGCTTGCAGCCCCAAATCCCTCAGTCCTGGGGGGCTCGGGAGCAATCTGGACCTGCAGGCCGTGGATGGGGATCCCAACCAGTGTCCCTGTCACCCTGTGCCACTGTCTGCAGGTTGGAAGGGAAGAGTCCAGGTAGTTACTGCTCACAGGCCATCATCATTCTTTGGCAAGATCAAAGCTTGTCCTCCTGCCAGTTATGCTACCAGTCCTGCTGCCTTGTTGGCCAGGCTGGAAAGGGCTAGGGGGGTCTACAGACAAAATTAGAGTGCACAGGGACTCCTCCTTTCCCAAAGGCAGCCCCCCATCCAGGCCAAGGAGGGTCTCACACATGATGCTCCCCAGGACTGGCTCTCGGCTGTCACAGCAAAGCAGCACGAGACCTCCTGGGCACCAGTCATGCCTCCCCACATCCCCACAGTAGCAGTTCCCCCCCTCAAAACCTGCCAGCCATGGCAGATGGCACATCTTCCCATGCTAATGAGCCGGCAAGATTTAATTCCTGCCTCCCATTAACACCCATTAGAGTGTCACTTGGCCGTTCTTCTGTGTCTATCACATCCCTGCCACTTCTGCTTCAAGATGTTAATTCAGGCCTGCCTCTGGGGTGGCCATCATCCTCAACCTACCACCCCTCCTGACGCGGGCTGCCACCTTGCTGTCCCCCAAGCCCCACATTAAATGGGTCTTAAGAGGAGGCAGGCACAGAGATATGGATGGATGGATGGATACATGGATGGATGGATGGATGGATGGATGGATGGAACTGGTCTTAAGCCACAGATTGGGTTTGGACTCAGGGTTTTCCCATGTCATCCCCACCTGGCTCAAAATCCCACGTCCCCACCTTGGGCACAGAGCCGCAAGAAGATGCAGCCAGACCTATCACAGCTTGCTGGGGGACAGAAGTAGGTTACTTTCTGCTGCGCATAGAAATGATATGATGCATATTCATCAGTTACGGTTGTGCGGAGATTACAACAGTAGCATAAATTGCAGGTTTAGGGATCGTCAGCTGCACTCCCTGACTTTCCAGGGCTTCCTTCCATGAAAAAATAGATGGAAATTGGAGTCATCCCATGAAAAATAAAGGTCAGCGGTTTAAGTGATGTCTTAGAAAAATGCTGTTTTCTTGACTATACAATTTTGCACCCCCGAGGTGAACAATTCAGTGATCATAAGCCTCATCTTATTATTTAGAATGATATTTATCATCTGTAATCACTCTTAATACATTTTTGATCTTAAAAATCAATTTAACAAACTCTTCACAGGTACGATGGAAGCAAATTGAATTTGAAGCCCAGCCTCACAGGATCGATGCTTAGCAGGTCGCTGCGTCTGTTTACAAAGGGAAAATATTCTTTCATGCAGATACTTTTGAGCATAGTAGAGCCCAGGGAGCCTAAAAGCTTTGAGCAGTGGAGAGGATTTGGGGATCGATGCTCTGCAATCACCCGTGAAGGCAGGAGCTGGGGGCGAAGGTTTCCCAGGGCATGCAGTGCTGCCCCGCTTGCCCTGTTTGAATGAGAGTCTTCCCAGACACTTGTCACCAGCCTGGCCATGCCATCAGCTTGAATGCCTAAGCCAGACATTTAACAGAATCACAGAATGTCCTGAGTTGGAAGGGACCCTCAAGGATCATTGAGTCCAACTCCTGTCCCTGCACAGGACAACCCCACAGTTCACACCGTGTGTCTGAGGGTGTTGTCCAGTCTCTTCTTGAGCACTGTCAGGCTTGGGGCCGTGACACCTCCCTGGGGAGCCTGTTCCAGTGCTCCAGCACCCTCTGGGGGAAGAACCTTTTCCTAATGTCCAACCTGAACCTCCTCTGGCACATCTTCCTGACATTCCCTTGGGTCCTATCATTAGTCACCAGAGAGAAAAGATCAGCGCCTGCCCCTTCTCTCCCCCTTGTGAGGAAGCTGTAGACCGCTGCAGACTTGTCACCAGCCTGGCCATGCCACTGTCTCTCCCATGTGCGCCTCCTTGCCTGCCTCACCACGCGATGCTGGCTCCTTCTGATGCAACATCACAGTAATCGCTTCACCCAGCACTGAGGCCACTCTCACGTGTCACCAGCCTTAGAGACCTCTCAAAGTGCCACTCGGCGGTTTTCACCCAGTGCACAGGTAGCTGTGAGAGCCCCCAAAATCATTTGAGTTCCTCTGTACTGCAGGGTATGAAGTTAACCCTGGGGAAAAATGTGCTGCAATATTTCTACCCATTCACAGCAGACGGGACTAGTCTGAAACTCTGAATTGGCCATAGTTGGAAATTTAAAAAGACTGAAAAAACACTGATTTGAGCAGGCTCTGTGCAACACGGGGGCTGGGCAGTCAGTCCTCGGCAAAAACTCGTTTCTGCTGTCGGCTCCCTTGCAGACCCTCAGTACTGCCGGTTGCACGCAGCAACGATCAGCCAAGCTACTGACCCCTCACTTTTTCACAATCTCAGGTGCTGCCAAAACAGGTTCATCGCTACCCTGCAAGCAGTCCAGCGGACAAGGTATTGTTGCTTTTTGGTTGAAGAGCAGCTGCAGAGCAGCACAGAGGGACTGGAAGCATTTAGATATTCTTATATTTTGGGGTATCTGTGACCACAAGCTCTTTTCAGCCAAGTTTTTCATTAATTTTTCATCCAAACAGAAGCTAATATCTAAGTGTAAAGCTCCTCACTTCCCCAAGTGTCTCATTTGAACTACATGGGACTCTCAAGAAAGATCATCTGTTTCCCAAGCAAATGTTCCAAGTGCCTCGGGATAGCATTACAGTTCCTTTTTATTGCTCCTGCAGCAACCCCTGTATTATTGTCTCTATTTTCAAGTATCTCTATCAACAGAGGAAGCTGGGGGAGAGCTGCTGCTAGGAGCTATTCGAGAATGGCTTCTGCGATCTGTGCATCCTCACCAGTGCCAAGGAGAGGGGATAATAATTTCCCTCGATCTGCTGGCCATGCTCTTCCTAATGTAGCCCAGGATGTGGTTTGCCTTTCTCACAACAAGAGTGCTCTCTTGGCTTATGTTCAGCCCGATGCCCACGACAAGCCCCAGGTTCTTCCCATCAGCGCTGCTGCTCGGTGCTCCGCTCCCAGCCTGGGCTTATTGCACCTCGGTGCTGCACTTTGCATCCCCCTCGCTGAATTTCAGAGAGTCAGTGCATGCATTGATCCAATCCCTGCCCCAGACTGAGGCTGTTTCAGGTGTCAGTCACACTTGTCTAGTGGCGCCTGAGGCTTTGCTGAAGGTTTATCCTGTGTCAGTGCCCCGGCTGCTGATGGCGAGCCCCATGTCAGCCCTGGGGTGCTCTGATAGTTACTGGCCGCTGTCAGGCTGCTGGTGGCCATGCTCAGTACAGCAGAGTTTTCCCTCGGGAAATCCCTGCTTGCACTTTATGCACTCGGAAATGGCTTCTGAGAGGTTGTGCTCCATAATAAGTCTTACAGCAATTACCGCTTTGCTTTACTGATCCACGCCAAGTCACGTCACCCCTTCCCCTGGAGAGCGCAGGGCTCTTTGGCTCCTGGGTGGATGATCCCCACCGTCTGTCAGTCCTCCTCCCGCAACCATATAGCACTAGAAAACACAGAAAGCAGGGGTCAGAGACCATGAGATGTCTCTGTGCCCCCTTTGCTCTGTCTTGCCAGCCCAGTCATGGGGTCCCAGCCACCCAGCAGTGCCCTAAAGTCAGCAGGATGAACCATCTCCAGGGTGTCACAGTAGAAAGCTTTGGGTGATCTCAGCTGTGATAATTCCACACAGGCTGGAGCTTTGCATCTCAGCAGCAGCCTCAGCTAGTTTTATACAAAGACGTTAACGAAATTCAGGATATCTTGGTTTTGAAAGCGCTGCGTAATTGCAAGCTGTTATTGTCTGAAACCGCATTTGCAAGATGCAGTCTCAACAGCCAGGCAGTTTGGGGAAAGAAACGCTCAGTGTGGGAGCTCTTGCAGAGGATACAGCCTTGCAATAGCCTTGCCAGGCATTCACAGGTCTTCTCAGCTGCACAAGCACCACAGTTTTCAAGCAGAAACCTGTGGGCAACATCCCACCCGGACTCCCCCCAGCCCTTGACACAAACTCAGCATTTTTCTGTCCCATTCCTCTGCACGCCATGTGGGATCCTTCGTCACACCATCAGCATCAGGTAGCAAAGCCCACAGTGGCTTCCAAAGGGGCAGGTCTACAAGCTCCCTACTCTGAACTGCCACATCCAGAAAGCTCTGGCAAAGCCTCTACGCGTGCATTTGTACCCTGCTCACAGCACTGCTGAGGCTTTGCAGACGAGCTGACTGTGACCATGCAAGCGCTTACGATCCCTTCTAGACTCCCCTTCCTCATCTGCCTCGAAAAGCAGAAGCCTGGGAAATGCTGGGTTCTGTCGAGTGCCTGCAAAGCCACAGGCATCAGCGTTATTTCGGGCATGCGATTCGGTGAGGGACCAGAGCACACCGGCAGGAAAACAGCTGGATTTTGTCTTGAGCTCTGTGGTTATATTTCATCCAAGAAACCTCAGTGGCTTTAGGCAAGATCCTACACCTACACAAGGTCTGATCAATGGCTCAGTGCTGCTGGCAAGGTTTTGAAAAAGTTTAGCCTTCCCCTGCAGGACATGCCTCAGCCAAGAGGTGTGGCCACATGCACTCCTCATCACTGTCTTGTCACAAATAGAAAATACATCCATATCCCACCCCTCATTCATGTCTTCAATCATCCAAACCCACCTGCACCCAAACTTCAGAGGACTTGTATGGTCATACTTAGACTGTGCCTTCTTGGTATCACTTGGCCCCGGGAGCTGGATTTTGCAGTGCATCAGTTTTTATGATGCACAGGACTATCCTGTATGAAGTCTGGACACAGAGAGGCCACCTGGTCTTTGGGGAGAAAGAGCAGGGAGCATCTAGAGGCTGACTCTGATTTGGGACATACCTCCATCTGGCTTGTACACGAGGGCAGGCAGGACTTTCTGCAGGGGGTGTCCCAGGTCCTCCCGGGTGCCTGAGGGATGAAGAAGGATCAGAGATGGAGAAATCCCTGCCAAAAGATGCAGTGGATGCTGCAAGTCTACTTGTGTTCAATAGGAGAGCAGCTCATGAGGGAGACGCCCACCAAGGACATCTAAATACCCATGTGGTGGCCAGCACCCCCTGCTCCTGGCCACTGCTAGCCCCAGGGCTGGTGGCCACACATGGCTCTGCATGGCCCAGCAGCATCAGTGTTAACCGGGCTCTGTCACGGCCCTGCCTGCAGAGCTGTGCTTCCAGAACACTCCTTGCAATTACATGCCCTGCCACCATGCAGGCAAGTTATTAATATTTATTACAGTCAATTATTCATGGCCTCTTTAGGATCCTGTTGTTTAGGTCCAGCTTGAGATCTCCAGGCTAGCAATCACAAAAGTTGCTTTCCAGAGGGATTACAGTAAATCAACCCCTTGGAGATGTTCCAAGCAGCTGCAAAACTCACACCAGAGCTGCCTGGAAAGGACCTCACACCCAGCCCTCGGAGGCCCAGAAGCGCTGCACAGGAGCGAGTGATGCTCAAGCTCTCCTGGGGTGGGGTGCAGGGCTCTGGGACACCACATCCCCTCTTGCCACCAGCTGCATGGAGGTCACTCTGGTCATGTCCTTCTGAAGCTGCAGGGGATGAAGGTTTGGAGGTTTTTCTCCATCAAAAGGACAGCCTGTGAGGAGGGAGAACAAACCATGATGCTTGGGGCAGAGCAAGGCAAAGCAGGCAGCAGCCTGGAGGACGCAGCCTGTCCTGGCAGCTGTGACAGGGCATGTCCTTGCTTGTCCCAGATCCTGGCTGGTGCTTGGTCCATAGTTGGGAAGCCACAGATGGGGTGTGGGATCCAGGAGGGACACCCAAGGGTGCTCCCAGCAGGGACACCCCTCGGTGTAGGGCATCCCACTGAGACCTGCCAAATTGCTCCATCCAAGCAGGGTTGGCAGCATCTAGGAGCATTTGCACAGCCTTGATGGGGGAGGATTTACTTTCCTGCACTGTTGATGCCCTAATTTTCACTGTGTCAGGCTCTGGGTGAGCCCCAGTCCCAGGCACTGAGCACAGCAGCCTCCAGCAGGGCACAGGAGGAGGCAGAGGGTCTGCCCGCACGCCGTCTGCAGCAGAAGCAAGCTGCCAGGGCTGCTCTCTGCCAGCACAAAGCCATCTGGACCACTCAGAGATGCTCAGCAAGGCTGATAAGCCAGGGCCTGGCACCACACTAACTGCACCCACCGAGCCGTCTCACGGCTGCTTGCAAAGCCCCGGGCAGCACAAGCGATCTCGGCACTTCCCCAGCAAAACCTGAGCCACGCTCCTGCACTGACCATCCGCTCCCAGCCTGAGGTCAGAGCAGCCACCCCACAGCCCACCAGAAGCTCTCAGCACCGTAGAAATGATGGGTGGGACATGGGACTCCAGGGGACCCACATGACGTTGGAAGGAGGGATGGGATGGGCAGGGTCCCCCAGGTCATTGGGCATGGCACACGTGCCCACAGCCCTCTGTGATGAGCCTCTCTGGTGGTGCTGGTCGATGCTCATGGACCGCAATGGGAACTGGGGCATGCAGAGCTCCCGTAGACACCTGGGAGGGGAATGAGGGAGCTCGTGCAAGAGAAACAACTCTCTGCCTCCCTTTAGCCCCTTCCCTTGACAAGCTCTGGTCTCCAGAGAGCTGGGGGCTCTGAGGAGCAGAGAGTGGCCAGGGCAGAGGTGCAAGGCCAGGAGGGAACATGGTGCATGGGCTCTTCTCTGGAGATAAACACCTGAGGAGCAGTGTTGCCCACCGTGACACATGGCTGAGCCACAATGTCAGCGTGCAAGGGATGGAGAGATTCACTCAGTGCAGAGGAGGAGGAGCAGGGGTTTGAAGGGAAGCAGCTCAACATGTTGAAGCATCAGCGGCAAGCAGGCAGAAGGGACTGGCTGCGTCTCCTCCAAAGCCACCAGGGTCACACGCCCATTGGACGAGTGTCAGAGCCCAGCCAGGGGATGCGGGGATGGAGAGGAGCTGGGAGGAGGCACTCAGATGCCACAGCAAGGGCCAACCCATGAGACAGGATGTCAAAAAGGCCACGTGTCACCCTCAAAAACGGAGTTTCCTTCTATGTCATCCTTTCTCTGACCTGTCCTCCCTTGTCCCCCCACCATCCCTGCAGTATCCAATGCCTGCTTCCCACGATGTAGCCCTCCTTCAACTAAAATCTGCAGAACTGAGCTGTGCTCTGGGCTTCGGCGTGGCTCAGCATATAAAATTTTGATCTGTTAAATGGGTTTGCAGGGGAAGCCGGGTCAGCAGGAGGGGGAACGCACACCTGCTTCCATGGCACCCCCAGGGCAGCTCTCCTCCCTGCAGCAGGTTGGTCACTGCCAAAGAAGATGGAGGGGGGAAGGGGGCAAGGGAGGGCTCGTGCTATGACGGTTCTGGCAAGGAAAAGCAGTCCAGCTGGATAGGAGGTGCTGTAGAGACCTGATCCAGATCACAGAAAGGCCAAGGGTGGCAAAGAGGTAGATTTGGAAGGAGGAGAGAGGACAGAGTGGGGCAAAGGACACACACAACCCAGTTGCAGAAATCAGGGGGGTGTGCAGTGCTGCTGGGGGCGGGGGTCCTGCCCCAAACCCTGAGATGACACCAGGCTGGAGACAAATGTGAGACAGACCCTCTGAGCTCCAAGATCTACCCCACATCGTTTCCCAGCCGCCTTTTCTCCCTCTTCCACCGAGCCGCTGCTCCAGCTGGCTGCTGCACCAGCTCTGGGGACAGCGAGTCCCTGGAATGAGCACCCACCACCCTCTGCCTGGGGTCACAGCCTGGGCCCCATTGTCTCACAGCCCTCCCCTGACCCGGCTGAAGAAACCGAGACAACCCTACCACCAACAGTGCCTCAGACAGCCTCCAGCAGGCAGGGGCATTTTCTTTTTTCCCCAAAAAGCCTCTGAATCCCAGCAAGAGCCATTTTAATCAGAGCTTTTTGCCCAGCGGGACTCCGAGCGGTGTAATGAAAGAGGCACAGAAAGCCCTTTTACTCTCCCCTCCCATCAACCCTCTGTTTGGCCTCCTCTCCTTTTTTAATTCCCCCCCTCCCTGCATTTCAAGCCTGCTTGGTAAATGTTTGAAAGTGATGCTGATGCAGTTGGTATGGCAACGCTAGGCTGGGGCCCGCGCCTGAAACCCCAAACACACAATTAGCTGATTAAGAGGCGAGCGCTGGGCGAGAGCGTGCTGGGGCTCTGCTGCCACGTAGGATTGTCTCCGCTCACCCCATCAGGGGTGCTTGGGGGTCTCCAAGAGACGTGATGCAGCCCAGGAAAATGCACAGCACCTTGCATGGGGTAGAGGAAGGGGCTTCCAGGCTTGGAGAAGCTGGAGACGAGCCTTTGCACCACTCCTGCCTGTAGGATGCTTTGGCACAAGCACGGGGCTGATGGAGACACCAAAAGCAACACGGAGGCTGCTGGACACACTTGCAAGCACCACATCCCCGCCCAAATAGCAGCACCCAGGAGCCTTGCGTAGCTGCCGGCTTGGGTGCGAGTCTTGCCACGTCCACAGGGGGACAGGACCCAACTGTGCCCCAGAGCTATGTGACGTTCAGATCCATCACCCCCAGCTCCGCTGGGACATGCTCCCCTGGAGCCAGCATCTGCTTCCAGCCCCAAGGGCTGCCTGCTTGACCCCAGACCCCAAACAGGCCATGTGGTGCCCTTACTGGCAGGGCAGAGGTATTTGGGCAGGCTCTGCCCCTCTCCCCTACTCTCCTGTCACACAGTTTTATTGCTCATAAAGTGGCTCAGGAAGGCAGCAATCATCCCCGTGACAGGCCCGGTTAATGAAGTCGGCCCTCATTAGGCGTTTCCGTTCCACTTGAAAAGCTCCTCTGTGAGGATGCTCCACCAGCCTGAGGCAGAGATGGCCCCGCCAAGGGAGGCGGTGGGGATGGCTGACGCTGCAGGCAGCAGGGAGGGCTGGCATCCCTGCCCATGCCTCCCTGTGGGGATGGGCGTGCCCTTCCAAGGCACTGTGGGGCTGGCACTGGGATGCTGTGGTTGCAAAGCCATACCCTGCACCCATTCATGGTCCAGTCACAGCGGACACAACCCAGCCTCGACCATTCTCCCCCACCCCAGGGCTCATCCTGCTCTTCCAGAGCCCTGCAGTGCCCTGAGGGATGAGTCGCTCCACCAGGCTCTGCTGTTAGGGTACACCCGTGTCCCTGCTTAGGGAGAGGGGGTACCAGTCCCTGGAGACCCGGGGGGTCTGGCCTTGACCTTCCTGGGGACTCACGGGGGACAAGACGGGGGGGATAGCCGCTCACTGGTGCTGGCAGAAGTGGCCTTGTGAAGAGGGTCATTTAGCTAATGCCTGCAAGAGTGCTCCTAGATTAGAGAGCTCTAAAGCGCTCAGCTATTATCTGTCCGGAGGGAGCATCATCGTCTCATCAGGGCCAGGGTTGGCGAGCCGCCAGCTGCAGGGATGGGGTTGGGAGGGACCCACAGCTCCGTGCCCTGGCTGCTCTGCAGGGACGTGCCACCCATAGGAAGGGACAGCCTAGGGTCAGCCCAGGCAGCCACCCTGGAGGAACACCTTCCTGCAGACCCCAGACCCCAAGGCATGCCCCCGGGGGTGGGATGGGTTGTTGGCTTCCTGCTGCCTGCCTCATCTCCCTGTTTCCATCACCCCAGCACCTTACCCCCAGCTCCCCTTTGGGGCGTTTTGCCACCCATCCACACCGCCAGACCTCACCCTTTCTCTGCACCCCTTCCCCAGGTCCTAACACTCGTCCCTACCAGTTTTTCCTGCTTATCACAGGGATGAGGGTGGCTCATGGAGTAGCAACATGGGTAAATTGCTGCACAAAGCAGGGTGGTGCTGAGCACCTCATGTTCTGTCTGAGGTTCCCCAGGGCCCTGTCTTGTACGGGGAAAAGGGAACAGCCAAGCTGTGGCTGCCAGACAGTAGCAGGGAGCAGACAGCAGCACGCAGCAAGGTGCTCACCTGGAGATGGACACGCAAGAAGATGGATGGGCTGGTTACTGCAGGCTGGACCTCCTCCTTCCAGCAGCTGGAGAAGCTGGGGGATGTGTTATCCACTCAGGGCTGCACATTCAGCAGATCCGGGGCTGCCATGGCTCAGCCCAGCAGATGCGGGAATGCAGGGATGAGGCAGGGCTGCGTCAGACAACAGTGAGGATGAGGAGGAAGCAACGCTCAGCTCCACACCAGGAGCTCGTGGATAGAGCTAAAACTGCCCTGGGCATCACAATGCACTCATGCCCCAAGAGGGGTGGTAGGGTCTGGCTGGAGTGGGAGCTCAGCCAAAATTTGCTGCTGGGCAAAGGAGAGGTGCCTCACCTGGTGCAGCCCAGTGCCTGGTCCTGCCCAAGCTGATATTTTGGCTGCTACACGCATCCGGACAGACTTCAGTTGCAAACTCCTAGGTTGTGCAGAGCTGCAGGGCTGAAGAGAGATTCATTAGGAAAATTCTGCTTCAGACTTTTGTACTGGGGGATTTTTGGATGCGGGTAAAGCTGCTGGGGAGGGGGCAGAGCCAGCGCTTGCACCCTAACAGTGCACACAAGGCTGCTCAGTAATTATTCCTTGCAAGAGCTCTGCACTCTGGCCCCAGGATAGGAGGGAGAAACTCAGAGAGAACAAGCACGGTGCCACGGCCGTGGGGCACACAGCCAGCATCTGCAGCGTCTTAACCTATTTTGGGTTCGTCACGGTGCGGCTGCTGATGGGGGCCAAAGGAGGGGCCGTGTCCCTGCTCGGCACCATCTGGCAGCTCCTGCCCAGGGCACCCTGGTCACTGAGGGCAGGGGCACAGCCAGGATCTGCCATCCCCATCTGAGAACAGGGCAGGGTGACTGTGGGGAGCAGGAGCCAGAGAACATCCACAGCCCCATCCGCAGTTTGAAATGGCATCAGCACTGCAGTCCTACTCACACCCCTGGCGGGGACAGCTAGGGACAGGAATGGCATAGGGAAGGTGTCATGGCAGCCCAGGGCGAGGGGCTGCTCCAGGGATCCAGAGCCCCAAGAGAAGTGTGTTGAATCCTTTGGGGTGGGGGACACAGAGGCACAGCCCCCCTCCACCATCAGACTGCGGGGAGCTGGAGGCTGTGGCTGAGGTGTCGGGGCATGGGAACAGCAGAGGAGAGCGGTGTCAGTGACCAGGGATGTGACAGGGGGTGACAATGAGCCAGCCTCAACGGTGGGAGTGTGATGGACCACCATCAGCATCGTGCACAGAGCTTATGTAATGGCCAGGGGTGCGATGGAGATGCAGCAGTGAGCTGGTGTGAATGTCCAGGGGCAGTGATAGACAGCTGTTGGTGGTCACAACGGACAGCTGTCAGTGGACGTGAAGGACAGCCGTCAACAGGCGGCACTGGGGGGTGATGCCTGCAGCCAGCAGCAGGAGATGTCCCACTTGTGTGCTGGTGGAGAGCGGGATCATGTCTGCAGCTGGGATCAGGTCCATGGGTGGGATCCCGAGCCCCTTCCCCAACACGGAGCCCGCGCAGGTGGAGGACACGGGCTGGGACAGCCAGATGGAGGCATGGTCTGCCCCGCTCACAGGCTCGCTCCTGCACTGCTCATTCCTGGTGATGGGCGATGCTCTGCCATTCCCTGACTGCAGCCTTAAATGGCAGCCCATCAGGCAGCTGGTTTTTATCCCATTTCATGCTGATTTTGGCATCACCCTCCCCTCCTGAACCAGCTGCCCGCGAGGTGTGTCGATGCCTCTCCGAACTCTCCCTGCAGCGCATCAACACTATTATCTCCATCAGCCAAACTTGTAATCTCCTGAAAAAAGATATCTTGCTATTTTGACAAGTTCTCTCTTTCAGCACCTCCCGCTGACTGGCAGAAACGCTGGCTCCCACAGGCGCGCACCGCTGCCTCTCCTGTTTCTTGGCAGGACCCAAAAGTCTGGGTCGCCCCCATCACAGAACAAACCCTTCTCCCCGCAGCCCCACAGGGCGCTGGTGGCTGCAGAGGGTTGGGTAGGACCAAGGAGGAGCCGGGGCTGCATTCCAAGGCAGAGGGCTCCAGAAGCAGACGCAGATGGTGAGCCCACACGCCGCGTCGCTGCAGCAGCCAGTGACCTACACGCGGGCGTCATGAGAGATTTTGGAGGGAAGGCAGGGAGGGGGGTGGGGAGAGCTGACGAAAATGCACATTCCTGCTGCAGCTCAGCTCTCACCTCCGCCCATGCAGCCGTCCTCCAGCAGCCCGGCGCTGCTGGCACCGCCAAGAGCTTTCCCAGCCTGTTGCCATCACAGCCGCTCCGACAGGCGCTCAACCACGCTTTGGCTTTTCAGAGAGGGGTGTCAGGGCAGGGGACCATGTCTTCCTTCTGCCTGGGGGGTGCAAGAGCATCCTGCATCAAACACAGGGTGGAGGCTGCTGGGCGCTCCTTGCAGAAGAAGATGTGGGCTAAAGCTCTTCTTTGGTGGGACCACCATACATGTCAGCTGGGCCAAGGGCTGGCAAGGAGCTGCCATCCCCCAGGCTCAGCCAGCCCCATCCACGGAGCCTTGCTGCGGAGGGGACAGCACGGCCATGCCACAGAAGTGACCGCAGAGCACCAGAGCGGAAGGCAGCGGGGCTCCCAAGGCTGCTGGCAGCTTTAGCAGGAGCAGGGCTGGGGTTCCTCCTCGCCTGTGCCTTTCCAGGAACCGCTGTGCTTGGCCATGGGCCCATCGGGGCAGGGCTGTTCCTGCAGAGGCTTTTAGAGCTTTCGCAGCCTGCCAGCACTCTCCTCCTCCACCACCTCCCCCTTTCCCCAGTCCTCTGGGTCCAGAGTTCATCTGCCCAGATGTTTTCTTCCGGTCCCATTTACTGCTGGCCTCCACTTTCTCCAACCCAAGTGCATCCCAGCACCTTTCCACTGTGCTCCTGGGGCCAAATAACACAAAATGTGATTTCCCCTAAAGGGTAGCATCCTTGGGGAAGGTTTTCACACACAGAGGCAGCCCGGGGCCAGGGCAGGGTAACCAGAGGCTCTCTGTGAGTCTCCCGCAGTCAATGGAGCAAAGCAAGATAGAACCTGACAGCCACAAGCAGAAAGCAGATAAATCCCGTCTGCAACAGGGCTTTGCACATCTCCACCCGAGATGTCTCAGGTCCCATCGCAGCACCCAGACACTGTCCTTCCCAGCCCCTGGCTCTGCTTGTGGGTGACGTGAGCTGTGGGCGCTCTCAGCTCACTGCTGCTTGGGACGAGGGGGGAGTGGGGAGGGTCTGTAAAGCAGGCGTTGGTATTGGGGGACCCGTGTTAGTGGCCACAGATCTGGAGGAGGGCTGGTAGAGGGTGAGAAGTGACCACACCACCAGCTCCAGGTCTTCTGGCAGTCACCGCAGACTGGACGGGGGCCAGGGACCAGCCTGTCACCAGTGTGTGCCACAGGATGGAGCAAACCTTCCCCCAGTACAGTTTTGGAAACACCCTCGAGGCTGTTGTGCCCCTGTTACTTGCTCCTAGGAAGACAGTACACTGCATGGGCACTGGAGCCTGGGTCCACCACAGGCTTGTTTGGAGGCGAAGAAGACCCCAGGGATGGTACGGCTCACCTCCCAGGAGCCAGCAAGCTTCATCCATCAAATGGCCCTTCACCCCATGGCCCCCACACCACGCTCCCCACGGTCTCTGCATGGGAAATGTGACATCCCCCTGCCCTGCCACTCACTGCCCTGCCAACGCCTCATCAGCCTCTCTGCAGACACAGGCATTGCCGCACACATGCACACACGTTCTCTCCTCCATGGGGTGGTGGGTCTGCGTGGAGCCAGCCAGGTCCTGCTCCATAGAGGGCATGGGGGCTGGCACGGCCGGGGAGTCAGGCTGGGGTGTGAGGTCTGCCCAGCAGCATCCCAGGGCACAGAGGACTGGGCAGAGCATCCGTTTCCCCTACCTGGGAGAGGATCTGCCATATCCAGCCTGGCCGATGGACAGGATAGCCCTGCAGCAATCCCCACTGCCCAGGGCCATCTGCTCTAATCTTCAGGACTAATCCCAGGCCTGGCTGGAAGCTGCTTCTAGGAGGGCTCAGAGGCTTTTGTTCGCTAAGTCATGCCCTGGCAGAGCTGGGAGCTCTTGAAGGGAATGCACAGCCCCCTCAGCCAGCAATACTCCATCTCAGGAGGGTGTCAGGGGGCTGAGTGACCATGACCATGAGGCTGGTAGGTCTACATGTGGAGCAGATATCCCACCTTCAGAAGCACTGTACCTTCCTCTCCAGCCCAGGATCCTTCCTCCTGCCCCATCACCATCCTCACACTCTCCGTGAACCCCCACTGCAGCCCTGTGGTGTGCACCCAGGTCATCTCCAGTCCTGGGGACCAGAAGAACCGAAACCCCTGGTGCTACAACTGCACCAGGCACATGGAGCTGCCCGGAGTCACCGTGCCCTTGATGGACCACAGCACGTGAAGGACAGCCTGACTGCAACCCCAACTGACAGGCAATGGGTTAAAGTGGTCAGAGGTAGCCTGCGGCCAGGGGTCTGGGTCTGGGGAAGACCCTGGCCAGTGGGCAGGAGAGACCTTTGGTCCTCCATGGATGCAGCCTCATCTCTGTAGTCCTTGAGGTTGCCTCAGAGAAAGGTGGTTTGTCCCCAGGGGCCACAGGAGATGCAGGGAAAGCTTTTATTGGTATCTCCCAGCCAACGTCAGCCCGGTTAAAAAAAATGCTTCGTGCCTGAGAGAGCTGTTTAACACAGCTCAGGCAGCAATTGGTACAGGGACAGCAAACCAGGCTGCATCTGCTCAGCCCCAGTCACAAGCTCCCTGCTTCCTGTGTGTGTGTGTGTGTGTGTGTGTGTGCGTGTGCGCTAGACACAGGCATCGGCTCCCAGCATCTCGCTGTCTCCTGCATCCTCCAGCAGCAAGTGCAGGGCTCTGGCTCCTCGGGTACCAGCCTCGCCTCTCCATCCCCCAGCAGGGATTTGCATGCGGGGCGTGGGATGCGGTGAGCACCCGCGAGTGGAGAGGGGGTCGTGGCCAGAGGCAGGAGCTATGGGCATCGTGTGGACTGCTCTCTAGGGCTTGCGCTCCGCAGACGGACCCTGACTCTGGTAAGTGGCTTTTTTGCTGTCATTGGCTCTTTGCCCCATGCACGGCGTGGGCTGGACACACATCACAACACCCATGGGTGGGTCCCCCGCTCTGTCCCTGGGGTCCCGGTGCCAGGGAGCGTGACCAGGGCTCCCAAGATGAGGTGCTTGGGAGTGGGGATGCAGATGGGGTGGGAGGGTCCTGGCCGGGCATTGGGGTCCTGATGTGGGTGCTGGAGAGAGGGGCTGGGGAGGGAGACGAGGAGGAAAGATGGGGAGCTGGGCGGGAGCTGTGTCTGCTGCAGAGGAAGGGACTCTGCTGTCACGGCATTTTCATCCCCCTCTGGGAGATGGAAACGTGTGACACACCTATAAAATCTGCCATGGCGTGGCAGGACAGGCAGCCTGATCCAGCAGGGAGAGCAGCCACCAGCTCAGTGTCCCCAGGAGGGGGACACAGCACAGCTGGGGCTCCAGCCACCCCTCCAGACCTCCCCACCAGGCCCCTGCAGCCCTGCAGGGGCTGGGGATGGTGCCATCAGCCACGGACCCCCCTGCCCCGTGGCAACCAGGTCATCTCGCAGCAGCAGCAGCCCCAGCAGTGCCACAGTCCCAGCACATGCCATCTGCCAGGGAGAGGGGACAAGGGGCTGCTGCTGGACCCTTCTGGGCATCCCCAGCCAGCTCAAGGATGTGGGATGCGGAGTCCCCCGAGCAGAACCTGCTGCCTGCACTGCCTGGCCCCCCTGGCTCCAGGCAGGCAGCAGTGGGCAGGGTGTGCAAGGCTGTGCCAGAGCCATGGCAGCTCCTCCCAGCTGCGCCTGGTGCCCTTCGGACCAAGCCCTGGCACCAGGCTGCCATGGGCCTTGGGGTGTCCTCCCCATCAGTACCCTGCTCTCATTCACCCAGATCACTAATGCTGCTCCCAGGAAGGTGCAGCACCAGGGGGTGTGAACACTGGGAGCCTGGCGAGGGCAGGGAGGAGGCCTGGCCCATGGGGAGCCCATGGGGACCAGGTGCATCCTTCCCCACCAGCCAGGGAGCCCAGGAGGGTCCTGCTCCTGGCACACCCCTGCTGCATCCTCTTGAGAGGGGCTGCACCAGCATGGTGGGCATGCACCAGCCCAAGCAATTGCTGGCCCTTCATTTGCTCCGTGGGGTTTTGCACCAAGGATGGACCATGGGGCTGGCAAGCATGGCTGAGCTGGGGGCAGGCAGGGAGCAACAGCCAGCCCCAGGGACCCACGGTCCTGCTGCAGTGCTCCACACCCACAGCCACTGCCGGGCACCTCAACAGCTCGCCCCGCACCCATGGCCCCCAAAACACGCACATCCCACACCCCCAGCTGCCACAGCCACCACGCACACCATGTTCACAGTCACTGAAACACCCCCAGCCCGCACACCCCCCACCAGGCCATAACACCTGCCCTGAGCTGCCAGCCCTGCATAGCACATCCACTCCAGAACAAATCCACCCCAGAACACATCCACCCTGTAGTACATCCACCCCAGAACACATCCACCCCAGAACACATCCACCCTGTAGTACATCTACCCCAGAACACATCCACCCCAGAACACATCCACCCTGTAGTACATCTACCCCAGAACACATCCACCCCAGAACACATCCACCCTGTAGTACATCTACCCCAGAACACATCCACCCCAGAACACATCCACCCTGTAGTACATCTACCCCAGAACACATCCACCCCAGAACACATCCACCCTGTAGTACATCCACCCCAGAACACACCCACCTCACAGCATATCCCCGCCGCACTGCTCCCGCCGCATCCATCCTGCGCTCCCAGCCACCACAACATCCCCACCGTGCTGCGATACACCCACATGCATGTCAGCCACCACCCTCACAGCCAAACCCGGCGCCCCGTAACACCCAGCACAAGCCTCTCTGCTCCCGCTGCCATGAGGGAGAGGAGATTTTGGAGCCATGCAGGGAGCAACAACTCTGTTTGCATCGGGGTGCTCTGCCACAATGCCTCCTCTCTGGGTGCCTTCGTGCTGGCCACCAGCTCCATCTGAAATGCCCTCATCCTCCCCAAACAAAGGCTGCACCAGCCTTGCCTCCGTGCCTCAGTTTCCCCACACAGAGAGATGCATGGGGCTGGGAAAGATGAGTCCACGGGTCCTGGGAGGAAGAAGTGTTTTCTAGCTGGGTGTTTCGCTGCAAGCATGAAGTAGCAAAGAGTAAATACCCATCAGAGGACCAAGAGGAACAGGTGGTGCCCAGGGCGCAAGGCAGGGGTACAGGGTGTCAAGGCAAGGGAAGGTGCCCACCACCTGCTGTGACAGCACCCAGTGCTAGCCGGGCTTGGCAGAGCTGGGCATTTGCAGGCAGCTCTGGCCCATGCCCAGATTTAGCTCCTCCATGAGGGCGACCTAAAAATATCCCCCACATTGTCACCTGGCAGCAAGGTTGAGACCCCAGCACCTTGAACCAAGGCAAGCTGGGTGGCATCACCGGGTCCCCGACCAGCAGGCACTCCAGCGAGGTGGCCACAGATAGCAGCAGAGACGCCTTGTCCCAGGGGCACACGGGAACGCAGGGACGGCTTGGGTACGTTGGGCTGCTATGGGGCAAGGAGGTCTCTGGTCTGCCCTCCCCATGTCCAGGGGTCCCTGGAGAGGGGGGATCCCTGAGCCAGGCAGGACCCTGAGCCAGGCCAGGTTCTGTGTGGGAGTGATGTCCCACCTCACATGACCAATGGGTCACACAGGGCATGGGGGAAAAGGGGTCCTGGAGAATGTGTAACGGGTTTGGGGGAGCTTTGGGGCCTGTAGAAAGGCAGCGGGGGCTGGAGATGGAGGTTGGGATGAAGTCGTTCAGGCCCTGGGTGTGCAAGCAGGGCAGGGACAGGGACAGGGAGGCAAGCAGGGCTGAGAACACACGCAAGCTGTGACAGCCTCCAGAGTCCAGCCATGCAGCAGCTGGTGGCACTGACTGTGGCACATGACACTCGGGGTGGCCTTGGGAAGGGACAAGAGACAGGGGGACAAGCTGGGAACCTCCAGCAGTGGTGTGGAGCAGGTTGACCACACCATGAACTCGCAGGGGAACCTCATTTCTGGGGGATATGGCAGGCTCCTACGCCAGCTGCCCTGTTGCCACCTGGGCTGCCCTGCTGTGCCACAGGGTCACTGGGGATGGGCCTGGAGCCCCGAGGCTCTGCAGGGAGGTGCTGTCAGCACACTGGGAAGCAGAAGCACCCACGCAGCTACTGGGGAGACTGGTGTGCCGAGAGCTGGGGTTCACACCTCTCTTTTGGCTCTTCTCCATGAGCCCAGCCCCTCTGCACCCTTTCCTCCCCACTTCTCCCCATGGTGAGGTCAGGATCTGGCCCACACTCGGTGATGCAGGGACCTGCAAAGCGGGGATCTCCCTGCAGGGCCCCCAGCTCCCTGGCTTGCAGGCAGAGCTGCAGTGCTGCCCAGCAGCAGAGCCGATTCTGCCCACAGCCGATGGGATTCTGAGCTGCCTGCGCAGAGGTGACAGCATAGCGAGGAGGGAGAGACACCTAGGTGTCTCCCCCTGGCTGGCACAGCCGCAGGGATGCTGTCGCTGTCACTGGGGGCTGTGCCTCCAGCTCTTCCCCGCTCTCACCTTTGCAAAACCCCAGAAGCTGCAGCACCAGCCCTGAGCCGAGCAGAGGGGCCAAATGGTGCAAATACCACCATCCCTGCCCACCGCCAAGACCCCCACACGTGCGGGACGGGTCCCACGTGTGTCACACGCCCGGCTCCGTGCGTGGGAATCTGCAGGCAGATGGTCTTGCAGTGGGGGGGGCGAGGCTGGGAGATCATATGCGTGTGCATGCAGCCGTGTTTTGGTTTGCACACCCACGTGTGCGCGAGAACAGAGCCCACAGGGCTGGGGGTCACAAGGTGAGAGTGAGGAGCTGTGCATCTGTAGGGACAAGCAAGGAGCATCGGGGTGCCGCCGGCCCACACGCTCTGCTGGGCACCGCTGGTGCGGGGCAGTTGTAGTTACCCTTCCCAGTAATTACCAGTAATTACCAGTGCCTGAAGCACTGTGTCCTCCCGCAGCTGCAAGATCCCAGCGTGTGCATGCATGTGCAGCTAATTATCCCGCTACCTGGGGACATCCCTGCTGAGGCTGGCAAGATAGGAGATGGCTGCTCCCATCTCCTCCTGCCTGCACAGACAGCGCCTGCTGGTCCCCAGGCACCAGCTGGGAGCTCCGCTCAGCTGCAGCATCTTCCACAACTCAGCCCCAGCAGGGCATGGGGACAGCACTGGGACCCACACAGGGTGATGCTGTGCCCCGCACTGCTGGAGAATAAATCCTGCTTCTCCTCAGCTTCAGCCTGGCCCCGTTGAGACAGAGTCCCACTTGCTATTGCTGCTGTTGCCCTCCCTGTTTTACCCCAAGATGAACTTCCCTCGGTCCTGCACCCAAACTCCCTTCTTGGGACCCCTGTGCCCCAGACCCACGTGCTGCTCCCCTCCCCTCCTGCACCTTCACAGCCTTCCCAGCCTGGCACAACCCCTCCACACAGCTCCTTGCCGTGAGCCACACCAACTCACGTTTTGAGGTGGGATGCAGGATGCCCAGTGACCAGGGCAGCAGCAAACAGACACACAGGAGTGTGTGAGCACAATAGAGGCTGTGGGGGTGAAATTCCCCAAATTTAGGGAAGGTAAGAGACCCAGCACCAGCTCTGCTCTGGCCCAGCCCTTGGCAGAGCTGCAGGGAGGACACCTCTCACCCTTGGCTGGCCAAAGAGGCTTTCTCCAAGGCAGAATGGGATGGTCACAGTCCCTCTGGGATTTACTGCTTTGGTGTGGGAAGGCCCTGGATGTGCCTTTTTGTTAAGCCAGAGCCTACTGAGCAAGGATGGGGGAGGCAGGGTGCCCCCAAACCAGGTCCCTCCTTGCTGTCCTGCTCCCCCACGCACACTCAGACCCACCACAGCCAGATTTCCACATGGCTTTGAGTCCATCTCCCCATGGCCACCATGGAAAACCTCAACACCAGCTTGCCAAGGAGCCCCCATCTCTCCTTGCCCCGAGCTGCTCCCTGCAAACCCTGGGGGACAGCCACCAGGGCACCTTTTTGGGGCCAGAAACATGGTGCAGGGTTGGGGAGCAGCATTGCCAACCAAGGCCTTAGCACTGAGACCCTTCCTCACCCCCACAGAGCCATGGGGGTGCTGATGTCCAGGCGGCAGACGGTGGAGAAGGTGCAGAAGGTCAGCTTGGCCGTGTCAGCCTTTAAGGACGGGCTGCGGGAGCAGCCATCGACACGGCGGCGGGCGGAGGCAGAGGCCACACGCCGGGGAACGCTGGAGCAGGAGGTGCAGGAGGGAGAGGAGGAGGCATCAGCGGGACCTTCCCAGCCAGAGGAGAGCAGCGCCAGCAAGGCAGCCTGGGCACGGCTGCGGGATGGCCGTGGCGTAGAGCCGGAAGAGTTTGACCGAGCCAACAGGTTCACACCACCCGCGTTCATCCGGCCCAAGCGGGAGCTGCATGATGACGAGCCCCCGGACATCAGCCTGGAGCAGCGGGACCAGGCAAGCAGATGGATCATAGGGACGGGGATGGGGAAGGAGGGATGGGGATGGGGCTGGAGATGTGCAGGGGAGAGCCCTGGGGATGTGCAAGCATTGCTGGTGCCTGCTGGGCAGTGACAGCCTCCTGGGCACGTCAAAGCCCCATGGAGGCAGGTCGGTGGGGCAGGGGCCCGGGGTCTATGCTGACAGCTGGAGATGCCATGCAGGGAGAAGGGTTCGACTGGTCAGATGTGCCCCAGCGGGACCCCAGGGTGTCTTGGAGGGGTCACTGCTGGGTACAGACAGCTCCAGCTTTGGGGAGGAGAGAAGGATCATCTGTTCATCAGCCTACAGCCAGCCTACAACTCAACCCGTCCATCCACACCTACGACCCTTACAGCCCATCTACAACCCAACAGCTTACCCACCCATGCCCGCAAGCCTTCAGCCCACCCATCCACACCCATCACCCCACCCACTCATCCACCCACCCCGACAAGCCCACACCCCAGCCCACCTACAGCCTTACAGCTTGTACGTGCACACCTACAACCAGCCATCGCACAGATCAGCACTTCCATCCACCCACAGTACAGCCCTAAAGAACAGCTCACCAACAAGCCCACAGCCCCACCAACCCTACAGCTGGACAACTACACCCTCCATTCATCCCCACAAACTCATCCACACTCCCCCAACCCACCAGCCATGCTCCCTATGACCCCACCACCCACCTATTCCCTACGCCAGCCCAACACAATCCCACCTTCCCATCCCCTCTGCCCCCCAAAATCCATCCTCACCTGCAAAGCACCTCCCTGACCTCCACCTCACGAAGCCAGCCCCCTGCCCACGCTGCCCCTCTGAGCAGCTGCCCACCTCCCCCCAGGTCCTCAATGACGAGATGTGCGAGATCTGCGAGGTGTGGACAGCCGAGAGCCTCTTCCCCTGCCGCGTCTGCAGCCGGGTGTACCACGACGGCTGCCTGCGCCGCATGGGCTACCTGCAGAATGACAGTGCCGTGGAGGTGACGGAGACGGCACACACCGAGACGGGCTGGAGCTGCTACTACTGTGTGAGTTCCCGGGGTGGGGGACGCTGGGCTTCAGCTGGGTGGTGGGTGCTCCCCAGGGAGCTGTGACTGGCATGGACGTGAGCAAGGTCCCACATGGCACCCTGGTCTGGGGTGATGCGGAACCTGCTGCCCCACGGGTTCTCTCTGCCCCCCACGCCAGGACAACCTCAATCTCCTGCTGACGGAGGAAGAGATGTTCAGCCTGATGGAGACCCTGCGGCACTGCAAGATCATTCCAGGTGCAGACCCCCCCTCCCTGCATCAGGTCCCAGACTGTGAGGAGAGGCAGGTCCCTCCTCCCCAGGTGCTGATCTATTCCCCCCCAGAAACCTGTCTGACCCTGGATGACTTCCTGCACTACAAGCACCTGGTGCACAAGCAGCAGTTTGAGCGGCCTATGGCTGAGGCACAGGAGGAGCAGGCAGCCCTGCAGTTCTCCGCCCTGGACCCTGACAAGAAGGGCCACATCGAGTGGCACGACTTCCTCTCCCATGAGTCCATCCAGCTGCTGCAGAAACTGCGGCCACAGGTACAGCCACGGCACCCAGCTCTGGTTCCCATGGTGGCACCCATGGACACAGCACCCAGGGCTGGATCCCATGACCAGCACCCACAGACATGACACCCAGGTCCAGTTCCCATCACCAGCACCCACAGCCATGGCACCCAGGGACATCTCCCATGACCAGCACTCACAGACATGGCACCCAGGGACATCTCCCATGGCCAGCACCCACAGACATGGCACCCAGGGACATCTCCCATGACCAGCACTCACAGACATGGCACCCAGGGACATCTCCCATGGCCAGCACCCACAGACATGGCACCCAGGGACATCTCCCATGACCAGCACCCACAGACATGGCACCCAGGGACATCTCCCATGACCAGCACCCACAGACACGGCACTCAGGTCCAGCTCCCATCACCAGCACCCATGGCCATGGCACCCAGGGACATCTCCCATGGCCAGCACCCACAGACATGGCACCCAGGGACATCTCCCATGGCTGCCAGCCATCACTGTGGCACCCAGGGTGGGAGGTCCCCACAGCACTGGGCAGGAGACTGGGGGTGTTCCCATGGGGCGAGCACTCCCCGTTCCCTTCTGCCTCCCCAGAATGCGCTGCTGCGGCTGCTGACGGCCAAGGAGCGGGAGCGAGCACGGGCGGCCTTCCTGGCCCTGGACCAGGACGGTGATGGCTTCATCAGGGAGGGCGAGTGCCGCCGAGCCCAGCACGGCTGGTTCCGCAAGCACCAAAAGGAAATGCCGTCCTGCAGCGTCAGGTACGGGGACACCTGCCCTGGGGTGGGGGTGACGTCCCTGCCGGGGGTCCTGCCACAGCCCCAGCACCCACCAAAGGGGCTCTCCCCGCCACCTCCGCCTCTGTGCTACAGAATCACAGAATGTCCCAAGTTGGAAGGGACCCTCAACGATCATCGAGTCCAACTCCTGTCCCTGCATATGACAACCCCACAGTTCACACCATGTGTCTGAGGGTGTTGTCCAGTCTCTTCTTGAACACTGTCAGGCTTGGGGCTGTGACACCTCCCTGGGGAGCCTGTTCCAGTGTCCAGCACCCTCTGGGTGAAGAACCTTTTCCGAATGCGCAACCTAAACCCCACTGGCACATCTTCCTGCCATTCCCTCGGGTTCTGTCATTGCTCACCAGAGAGAAAAGATGGGTGCCTGCCCTGCTTCTGCCCCACAGCGCTGTCCCGAACCCGCACACCCCTTCCCCCCCGCCGCCACTGGGGTGTGAGGGGGACGAAGGGCTCCCTCCTCCTCTGCAGCATCAGCCACGTAGGGCCCATGTCAGAGAGCAGCCCCGCCAGCAGCAGCAGCAGCAAGAGCCAGAAGACCCCGGCGGCTGCAGAGCAGGAGGAGGCCAGGTGAGGCTAAGGGGGGGCTTGAGGGAAACACCCCCATTTTGGAGGAGACCCCCTGGGGGAGCAGCAGTGTGGGGGTGGCCGGTGAGCCCCCGTCTGCCCGCAGGCCTGTCGACTGGCCCAGCTTCCTGCGGGAGAACGTCGCCTACATCCTGGCCGCCCGCCCCAACAGCGCAGCCCTGCACCTGCAGCCCCTCCACGCCTAGGCCGCCGGCGCCATCTTGGGCAGCGACGCTGCTCCGGCCGCAGAGACCCGCCCGCCCTCCCACTGTGGGCAGAGCCGGGCACCGATTGGCTGGTAGGGGAGCGGCTGCCCCGCCCTCTCCCCTGCCTCCGCTTCCGATTGGTTGTGAGGAGGATGGGTGCCAGCCTCTGATTGGGTGAGGGAGTGGGTGTGGCACTCGGGTCTCTGATTGGGGGGGAGTGGGGTGGGGCGGGGAGTGGCCACACTGGCCCCACCCACAGACCCACTGCGGGGAGGGGTCCTGCGCCTGGGGGTGCCGTGGGGCGCAGGGGTATCCCCCCACTGCGGGGAGGGGTCCTGCGCCTGGGGGTGCCGTGGGGCGCAGGGGTCTCCCCCCACTGCGGGGAGGGGTCCTGCGCCTGGGGGTGCCGTGGGGCGCAGGGGTCTCCCCCACAGATCCCACTGTGGGGAGGGGTCCTGTACCCGGGGATACTATGGAGCACAGGGGGTGCCCCCTACACCCCAGTGTGGGGGAGGTTCTGGTGCGCAGGGATGCTATGGGGCACAGGGGCTGCTCCCCACAGACCTCATTGTGAGGAGGGGCCCTGTGCTTGAGGATACTATGGGGCACAGGGGCCGCCCCTCACACTACACAGTGGGGAGGGGTCCTGTGCCTGGAGATTCTGGGGGCCACAGAGGGTGTCCTGTGCCCAGGGATGCCGTGGGGCACAGGGGTCTCCTCCACAGACCCCATTGTGGGGTGGGGTCCTATGCCTGGGGATACTATGAGGCACAGGGGTCTCCCTCTCAGAACCCACTGCAGGGAGGGTTCTGGTGCCTGGGGATGCCATGGGGCACAGGGGCTGACCTCCACAGACCCCACTGTGGGGAGGGTTCTGGTGCCTGGGGGTGCCATGGGGCACAGGGGCTGACCTCCACAGACCCCACTGTGGGGAGGGTTCTGGTGCCTGGGGGTGCCATGGGGCACAGGGGCTGACCTCCACAGACCCCACTGTGGGGAGGGTTCTGGTGCCTGGGGGTGCCATGGGGCACAGGGGCTGACCTCCACAGACCCCACTGTGGGGAGGGGTCCTGTGCCTGGGGGTGCCATGGGGCACAGGGGTCAGGGAACCTGTTGCCCCCATGATCTCCAGCCCCATGGCAAACTCTCACCCACCAGCAGCTGGAGCCATTGGGGATCCCTCCCCAGGGACCCCCAGCCAGAGCAGGGTCTGCCCCAAGGAAGAGTGGGGCTCACTCTGGTCCTGGAGCTGAGTGCAGGTAGTTTTGGCATGAGAGGGGAACCCTGGGCCCCCCCTGCACCGCCAGCCCCCCACAGCGCCATGGAGAAGCACGGCTGAGCCTCTGTGCTGCTGGCAGCTGCACCGTGGGTTCAGCATGGTGGATCCAGGTGAGGAGGACGTGGCTGACACCCACTTGGCCTCTTTCACCTCCCTGCCCGGCTCCAAGAGCAGCTGGAGCCCAGCGGGTCCTCCCTTGAACCCGCAGCTCATGTCCGTGTCTGTGAGAGTGTTTCCCAGCACAGCTCGATGCAGCCCTGCTGGGGATCAACCATTTAATGCCAACAGATGCGTTGTGGGAAGGAGCACCAGGAACAGAAGGCACCAAGGGAACAGGAGGGCAAGGCTGGATGCACAGGAGTGCTGCCCTGCATCCCTCGTCCCCTCCTGTCCCCCTGGTCCCACAGGATGCTCTCCTCCCGCCCCGCACAGCGGTCCGGTCTCAACACCAGCCCTGTTTGCTCCTGCTCCCTCCCCAGCACAGCACCCTCACCTTGCTGGGGGCACCAGTGCCCAGGGTGAGGAGGAGGAGGCAGAGCACAGAGCCCCCCAGGGTGTCAGCTGCAGGGATGAGGCACTGGCTGGGCAGGGTTGACGCCCGGTGGCCCTGAGGTGATGGATGCCCTCAGCCCACTGGTGAAGGAGCAGGGACCCCTGGAAACCTCACGCTGTGCGCACCAGAGGCGGGGATGCCCAGGTCTCACGGCAGCCCCAGCAGCTGCCCCCCCAAACTCTCCCTGAGTGCCCTCAGCCTCTCCCCTGGCGTGCCCTGGGCTCAGCCCAGAGTGTGCACAGACCAGGGGTGCACCTGCAGCACCCTGGTCCCTCCCTGCCCCCCACCTCCCCCCCAGTGTGACAGGGACACTGTCCTGCTCAGCGCCCCCCTTTCCCAGGGAGGGCACAGGTCCCCTCTCCTGGGACTCTCCCTTCTGCAAAACCGGGAGGCACACCAATGCCATGACACTTCCCTCTACCGCCCTGGTGTGCCACACCAATGGGGATATTTTGGATGCCAGATCTGAGATGGGGCCAGAGCCATGGCCATGTAGAGGAGGCGGCCGTGGCTGCGTGGATCGCAACACCCGCTCTGTACTGAGAAGCATCCATTAAACAGCTGTGTCCAACTAGCCTCTGTCCAGCGTGTTTACGGGGCTCCTGTCTTCTCCCCAGCGACTTCTGGGGAACCCACAGCTGCCTGCTGTGTTTAACGCCCTGCCCCAGCCTCAGGTCCCTGTCCTATACCAGGCAGGCTTGGCCTTGTGTTCCACAGCAGCAAGGAGGGGAAGCCAGGGGGTGCACCCAGGACTCCACAAACTCGGAGTGCCCCACAACTGCCCCGGTCCCTGCAGCAGGAGGGACACCCATGCACTGGGAAGAGCGTGCTCCTTGCTGGTGGCTGCAAACAGAGCACTGGGCACAGGGGACGGCTGGATGCTGGGAACAGGCTGCCTGCAGCAATGCTGTAAAACCCAAAATGATGCTGCAGGGACACCAAGGGTCCCTGGGAGGAGGTGTGTGGAGTGTGGTCACCATGGCTGGAGGCTCCTCTGGTGCTCATCACATCCACGGAACAACCAGGGAAAGCTGCAGGGCTGTCACTGGTGGCACATGGTCAACAAAGGCAGCTCACCTGCCCTGAGGGGGCTTTCCTTGCACAGTGCCTGTGCTGCAGCAGGGTGGGGAACAGGGCTGGAGAAGCATATCCAATGGGGAACTAGGAGGAGGATGCTGCCCTGGAAGCATCCATAGGGTCTGCAGGCGGACAGAGCTTGTTGCCAAAAGCTGGACTTGGATATTTCAGCCCATTCACATAGCTGCAGTGGGCTGTCATTGCATCCAGATCAGCGAGCATTTCAGACCCTGGAAGCCAGATTAGCTGCAGAAGTTCTCAGGATAGGCACCCATCACCTTGAGGAAGAGGATGGGCACACTGAGGAAGAAGGAGCTGGTGGTGCTTTGTGTGCCTGAAGCTGGGATGCTGCAGATAATGGATGCCATGTGCTCTGTCAGAGGAGGGAAGCCTCAGGGAAGCCCTCGCCTGGGGAAATGGTGTTAATTGCTGAGTTATTGCGCTGGCTGCCAGAGCTGAAGAGCAAGCTGGGGCAGAGGACAGGTCCTGGGTACCCTGGGGGTGAAATACTGACTGCTAGCACCCCAAACCCATGCTCTGAGCACCCCACAGGATCCCAGCTGTGAGAACAGGACCCCTCAGACCTCGATCCAGCCCCACTCTATACCGAGCCCCTCCTCTGGGGACAAGGTGCCAGTGGCTGTCCCAGTCCCAGCCTCCCCTGCCACCCCCTGCAGCAGCCTGGCACCCCTGCCAGGGCACACAGCTGGCTGGTGTCCCCGGGGATCTAGATAACAAGGGCCACAGGTGGTTGTGCTGTCACCACCGCGGTGCCAGCCGCCCATCACGCATGTTGTGCCACAGCTGCAGGTCCCCGGCGAGCACCCTTCGTGGGGCAGAGCATGCCCCAGACATCTCTGTCCCTGCACAGGCAGCCTCAAGGTCTGGGCACAAGCGGGAAGACCTGGGAAAGGAATGGGCAAGGCGGTGTCATGGCATCTCTTAGCTGTCACCTGCTCCTCTGGGACTGGTGACCTCAGAGACTGTGTCCCCAGAAAGCCTGCAAACCTCCTCACCACCTGCAAATATCTCCATGAATTACTGTGCAAGCTTCTCACCAGATGCTGGTGCAAACCTTTCCCTGAATCCCTCTGAATGCTGGTGCAAACCTCTAACCATGTGCTGGTGCGGACCTCACCACCAAAAGTCCCAGAGGCCCTGGACCAAAGGACCAGGATGCTCATGTGGGATTTAAGGCTGGGGCAGGACCTGGCTGTCGAAGGAAATCCCAGAATGGGCAAATTTGTGCTGTAGCAATGCTGTCTGTACAGCCCACTCGCCTGTTGTCCCAGGTCCATCTGCCACGCAGAAGGTGCTGTGCTCGCCGTGGGGCTGCTCCCGGGGGTCGTTCCCACGCCCAGGGCTCCAGCCCAGTGTCCCCGCAGCACCGCAGGGTCCTGGGGGGCAGCTCCAGCGCCTGCGTTACATTTCACAGCGGTCAGAGCATCGGCCACCCTTCACCCAGGTGGTCCTGCCGTCTGCAAGGGGACTGCAGCCACCCGCGCTGCCCGCCGTGCCTGGAGCAGAGTGTCCCCGCCATCCACGGGGACCGCAGGGACGAGCAGCGCCCGGCTCTGCGGGGCAGTTGCACCCTCTGCTGGGATAAGCGGCCATTGCACGGGGCTGCCACCCACCCCGAAAACCTCTCTGCTTGCGGGGAAGGTGGGTGCTTTGCTTTGCACACCAGGGTGAGGGATAGCACCCTCCTCCAAGCCCGGGTACCTTTGCGTGTCGCCGGGGCTCACCTGGGCTTGGTCCAGGTACCATCAGGTCTGGTGTGTCCCAGATGGGAGGCGACCATGTTGTGCCCCACACCAGAGCCAGGCACCCCTTGGAGATGTCTGCAATGAGCTGTGCTGACACAGGGGGGACAGGGGTGACACACTGGGCTAAGACAGTGTCACCGTGAGCTGTGGCACCCGGCCATCGCTAGGGCAAGATGTCAGACCCCCGTCCCGTCACTGCCACAGGACCAGCCAGGGATCACTGGCAGGAAAAGGGGGTTCTCTGGGCAGCGTGTGACTGTGACAGCACAGCCACAGCCCCCGGGGGCAGTGCCACTCTGGTGGCCTCAATCCTCCTCCCCCTCCCAGGCCAGGGCAGGGGTGACAATGCAGAGCAGGGACAAGTGTCTCTGTTTAGCAACATCCCACCAGCTGTAAGCAGACCGAGAAGAGTTGGAAGCTGAGGAGAACTGGGGTGCAGAGCTGGGATGAGGATCTTGAACCACCCAGATCTGACTCCCCCACCCTGAGTCAGGGTCCCCAGAGGGACCAGGGCCTTTGGGGAGACCTCCGGGCAGACTGGGGGGCTCAGGGGCTTGGGTGGGGTGTGACGGGTCCTAAGAAGTGTGTCCCCCACGCCCAGCAGAGAGGTGGCCATGGGGGGTCACTCCTAGACTGTGGCGGGAGCACACAGTGACACTTTCGGACCTGCACACTGCACAGCCACCCCTTGCAACTGCACCAGGGATGGGGACATGGGGCAGCATGGCCAGCAGGGGACAAAAGCATGCCAACAGGCCACCCTGGTGGGCTGGCATCACTGTGCTGGCCATGGCCCCATCCTCATGCCCAGCCACTGGTCCCACAGCCATCAGAACATGCAGGGAGGACAGACATAGGGGCTGATTTCAGTCCCCAGAAATAATTTTGTAGGGTGGTTTGTGACGCCCTTCTTCTCCTGCCCCAAACCCTGCTCTGACTCGAATCTCTGCCCCACAGCACCCGCCTCCTCCATGGTTAAGTGTCCATGAGACGAGAGTTCTGGGCCCTGCCTGAGGAGCTCAGTCTCACTCTGGACAGCCCCAGGCTGCTGCAGTTTGGAGTGGGCTCCAGCCTCTGCAGGACACAGGAGCTGGGACACCCTGGGCCTTGGAGAAGAGGGACAAGCCCAGGGCTCCCTTTGGTCTAGTATCCCTTCCTCATGAGATGCATGGGGAGTTGGAGCCCCCTGCTCGCCATGTCCCCTGGCAGGAGCCCTGGACACCTGCACAGAGCCACTGCACCCCCCCGAACAACCGCAGGGTCTGTCTGCACCTGGCACTGCTGTAGGGCCGGGAAGGATGCTCAAGGGACGGAGATGCAGCCAGACACTGGGTGTGGTGACAGGTGCAGGGACAGCGACGCCCATGACCACCTGCTGGGACCAGCCACACGCTGCCGGGGTGCACGAGGCAGCCCGGAGAGAGCTGCATGGGACCTGAGCAGGGAAACGGGGTCCTCTCCCCTGGAACACTGCCAGGAGCAGCAGGACAAGCTGCCTCAACAGGACACAACCCTGCAAGCACTCCAGCGTGGAGGTGTTGTGCTCTCCCCTCAGAAGGACGCAGGTGGCCTGGGCCACCCATGGGAGCCCACGCAGGGGGCTGTGCACAGCTTCCCACCAGCACACTGCACCACGGGCTCCTGCCACCCCCTCGTCACTGGCTCGGTGGCCTTGACAAGGCACGGGGCTGCCAGACGCTGCCTCCTGTTCCCAGCACACTTGCTCCCACTTTTGTCCCTGCAGCACAGCTGCACGCAGGGACACGGGGTGACTGCGTGGCACACAGGGTGCAGAGGTGGGCCTGGGATGGGGGTGCAGGGCATGGCGAGCATCTTGCTCTCTGCAACAGCTTTGCTATGACTCATCCTGGCAGCCCACACAGCACCTGAGCAGGGTGTCTGGGTCCTCTCCAGCCTCGGTGCAAGGCCATGCGGAGTGACGCATCAACACCACAAATCCCGGGTGCCTCCCTTTGCACCTCCCTGCACCTATTGCCCTGGCCTTGCAGTGGGACCAGGAGGTGGCATCGGGGATTGTGGCCCCAGCCCTGAGCTCCCATGTCCTGCTGTTCCCCTCTTCACAGCAGCCTGCACCCCGCTGGCCCCTAAGCAGCTACTATTGAGCACCAGTGCTGGTGTGGCAGGGGCCACATAAGATGGGCAGGGAAATGGTTTGGGGTATAGCAGAGGGCAGGACCTGCCTTCCTATTTTGGCTGTGCAGATCCAAGCTGTGTGGCTGGCGTGGGAGCAGATGCTGACAGTCCCTCTGCATAGCACAGCGTGCAGCTGTACAAGTGCTACACGTGTCCCTGTGTGCCCCAGCATCCCTGCTCACACCACACGTGTGCTGCACACTCCAGCATCCCCTCTCCATCTGGGATGCACCCCTGGACCTGAAAGCCACCATGCACAGTCCCCTCTGACACCCACACCCCAATGTCAAGGTACGTGATGGGGACACTGTTAATGAAGCACCAGTCCAGGACTAATCTTGGAGTCCCATTGGTCCAAGGCACACACTGGCTGGCCAAGGAAAGAGGAAGGCAGTCAGGGTACCTGGAAAGCAGGACTTTGGATCCAAGCCACTCCAGAAAGCCATCACAGCACTTGGCACAGGCAGAGGTACCCAGCTCACAGCTGGCCAGGGACACGGAGCCCCGTCTGGGTCACCTGCCAACCCCAGGCAGCATCAATGGGGCCACTTGCTCCCCAGGAGCAGGGTTAGGGGCTCTGGCAGCAATGGCAAGGGTAGTAAAGGGGGAGGCACCTCACGTTCAGCACGGGACACCCCGTGTCCCAGTAGCAAAAATGATCCGGGGGCTGGAGTGACTGATCTGCGAGGAGCCACATGCAACTATATCTGTCTCACTTGGCTGAGTGATGACTAAGGGAAGGACAGGAGAGCAGTCTGCACACCACCAGGCAGAGGAGGAATTATTTAGGCTGGAGCGCAGGGGTGGAGGGAGCGTGGCTGGAAGGAGATGGGTGGAGGGAAGGTGGAGGCTGGGTGGGATGCTCTGGCAGCGCTCCCCCTCTCTGCCCGAGGAATGCCAGGCTGGGGAGAATCAGCAGAAGAGCTGAGGGACTAGAAGCTGCTGCCTCACTTTTGGGGAGAAAATACTTTTAGCCAAGGGGGTGTCCTGCACTGGAGCAAACTCCACAGCTAGGCGCTGGCTCGGAGACCTGCCATTAGCACTGCGGGACAGGCAGCATCCCCAATGCACAGAAAAACACCTGGCAGCTGCCTGCACAGGGCAGGCCCCCGAGCATGCACAGCCGCATCCCTGCCCTCCCACGACACGCAGGCAGCTGGACATCGGGCTATGTGCAGGAGCTATTTCTGCTGGTCTCAAGGCCATGTCACTCCCATGCTGGGAGCCGTGCCTGTGGCCATGCTGCACCATGCTGCACCAGGCCAGCTGCTGGGGGACAGACAGGTGCTGGCCTGGCAAAAATTCGCCTCGGTGCCCACGAGGTCAACTTTTAGCAGCAGGGAAAAGTGGAAAAATGACCCCAGTATTCATCATCTCTCCCGAGCCCTGGCCTGGCACTAGAGTGCTCACACGTCAGCATCCGATGTACAACAAAAAGGAAAGGCAGGAGGAGGAGATGCTGAGACCCAGGGGACCCACATGCTCTGGGTCCAATCCCTTATCCTGGGAAGGAACAAACCCCACCATGTAAGCCGCCCCCACGGCCGACAGGTACCAGACCAGACTCCCTGTATCACCCCGTGCTTTAGAGGCTGACAGCAGGATGGAGAAGAGCAAGTCAAACACATGAAGCCCTGACTCCTGATGATATAATACTTCTGCTGGGTAACCCTGCCTCATTGGCTTGCAGGTTGCAACTCTTCCCTCTGCACTACAAAGACTTTTGCAGCATAACTGGGGCACAAACATCCCAACTCAGCTGGCAGGTGAAGCTGTGAGAGCCTGCAGCCTGCTCTGTGCACAGGGAGTAGAGCCAAGGAATCTGCATGTCCTCTGGACCTTCCAGCCCAGGAAGATATTTGAAAGGGGAGCATCATTTCTAACCTAGAAAGCCCCCAAAACTTGCAGCCAGGAGTGCCTCAAGGGCCTCTGGCTCACTCTAACGGTGCAGAATTTAAATGTGTGTGTTACGGTCAGGAAGTGGGGATGAGATTGAGTATGAGCCCTGTCAGTCAAACATCGACAGGCTACAAGAGCAGGACCACAGTGCAGGGTAGTGCAGGAAAAGAAATTAAAGAAAGGGCTATAACCCAACATGATTTCATCCCTGTGTGTTCAATATGTCTTGCCAAATAATCCTGGCTTCTTTATTTGTTGACTTTATAAATACAGTTGCTAAAACACCACTGCAGACACGCAACACTGCTGTCAGGTCATCTCTCCAGCACCCTAAGCATCGAGTAATGCTGAGAAAGCATCAAGCAATGCCAGGCTGGCACCAAGAGATGCCAGAGGGGCACCGAGCAATGCCAGGGAAGCACCAAGCAATGCCACACAGGCAACAAGTAATGCTGGGGAAGCACCAAGCAGTGCCGAGGACGGGACTCAGCAATGGGGGGGCACTGAGCAATGCTGGGGAAGCACTGCAAGGCCAGCAACTAGCCAGGAGCAGCCCTGGGGACCAGCACCCATCACAGCAGCTCCCAGAGGCAGTACCACCTCCACCACCACCTGGTCCCTTCCGAGCCAGCCTGTGCCTGGCAGGCCCCTGGGATGGCAGCGAGGTGGGATTCAGAGGCCACATCATCACTCCAGCTTCATCTCTCATCCTCTCATCCTCAGAGCAACCTGACATCCTCTTCCGACACCCTTGGTGTAGCCTGGCAACGGCAGTACCGGCATGGCAACAGCTGTACTGGCATGGCAACAGCAGTACCGGCATGGCAACGTGGCTGCCAGCGGAGAGACAAAAATGTCAGGCAGATGCCCTGTCACCCTGGCTGTCCCTCTGCTTCCTGGAGCAGCAAAGCTGCCCCATATCCCCCGGGTACCTCCAGCGGGCTGTGGGTGCTGGGCACGGTGGGCCCTGCCAGCCTCGTCTCCGAGCCCCACTGCCCAGCAGTGAGATGAGCTGGTAGGTCTCAGCCTGGGTCTCACAGGTCCTGACATCCAGGAGCCCTGGATGCAGATGTCACTGGCAGGTCCCCTGCAGGAGGAGACACATATCTCCCCTTACCTCTCCCAGGACAAACTACTTGTTTGAGTGGCATAAATTTGGGAGACACAGGAAAACAGCCGCTCCGGTTTTTAGCTGCCAAGGGCTTTTTCCTGCAGCTGGTCCCTCCATCTGCTGGAGCAGCCCTGTTGTTCGGGGCCAGATCTCCCTGTGGTGGGGAGCAAAGGTGCTGGCAGCCCTGGGTACGGGGGACATCAGGGCTGCCCTCCTCAGCCTGTTTGCCCAGGGGGATGTTTCCCCGGCAGCAGGCAGGGAGAGTTGCTGGAGCACCCCCCTTTTTGCCAGGGAAGGAGATCCGGTGGGGGCATCGGAAATTACACAACGCTGCACCAAGCAGACAAGGCAGCGAGCACGGCGGGGGCGCACGCCAGCCCCCGGAGTGAATTCCCTGACGTGGCAAACATCTCCCGAAGCCCCCTCGACACCCACCTGCACACGCAGGCAGGAGCCCACGCGCATACGCAGGCAGGAGCCCACATGCCGGCGCACGCCTGCCTCTAAAGGAAAAGCCTCGGCAGAGCCAGTGCTGAAATAGTGAATTGCCTCATTCATTCACTCTCTCCGGAAGCTCTGCCCATACATGCAAACATAACGTGTGGGGAGGCATGTGCGGCAGACGTATGCGCCCACCCCTACACCCTCCAGAATCACCCCCCGTGCCCCCTCCAGCCACCTTCTTCACCACCCACCCCAAAATGCAAGCACAGTCTGCACCCCTGCGTGTCCCTCCACGCAAATCCCATCTCTGCAGGGTGGGGGAGCCTGGTTGGAGCAAATTTTGCATGTGATGTCCTTCATGGCATGGTAGGGTGACCTATGTTCCCAGCCTGGGGGGGAAGCCCCCATGCCACTTTTTACTCCCAAATCCAGAGCCTCTCATGTGGGACATGCCCCCTTAGCACACACATAAGCACTCCCAGCCAGATTTGCCCCCGTGTCTCAGAGGAGACCCTTCTACAGGGGATGTGGCTGTAGCAAAAACCCCTCACCGTGGCCAGATGAGTCCCTCTATCCCCAAAAGCTTGAGCAGGACCTGGCAGGCGGTGTGCAGGGCACAGCACATGCATGGCAGGGGGAACATGTATGTGCATGCCATGCAATGTGCTGCATTCGCATGGGATGTGCGTGGACAGAAACCTCCGCAGCTGGAAGGTCTGGTGTGGGGTTGTCACCTGGAAAACGCTCCCCTGGGACACACAGTCAGGCAGCAGATGCCTGCATGCAACCTTGGGCAGATGCAACACATGGCCACATGTATGTGCACACGCCTGGCACACTCCGTGGTGCACGGCTCTGTAGACCCCATTTGGGGGTTCAGGACACCCATGGGACACCCAGGGCACACACAAGCATGGCCAGGCAGCAGCAGGGCAGAGCAATGCCTGCAGCCTGCCTTGTTGCTGGTGTGACCCCGCTCTGCCACTGCATCCTTAAGAAACTCCAGCCAAGTGTGGGACAAGCCACCGCACCGAGCAAGGAGAAGGAGCACACTCAGCTCATTTCTTTTCCTAGAATAACTTCTTTTTTTAAGTGAGGTGCCCCAGAAAACATCCCATCTCCACCCCCCGCCCCCTCGCCCGGCAGCCTCCCAGCAGCACCAAGCCGCGGTGCAGCAGCCGGCACGGCGTGCACAGCGCCTGCAGCACAGCATCGCACCCTGGCCAGGGCCCCCTTCTCAACTCAGCAGGCAGGTCACGGGTCCTGGCATCCAGCATGGTCAGCTGTCACCACATGTCCCCTGTCCTGTTCTCCCTCCCCTGGCCTGGGGGAGAAACGCTGATGTCCCTGCAGGCACCCCCTGACCTGTGGGACGAGCACTCAGCTCAGTTCCCCCTTTCTAATGGGTGCCACAAATGTGTGCCAACATCTGCATTGGACAGGGAGGATTTCTGGCACTGGGGACCGCTGGTCACTGGTGTGTCCCTGGTGTGACCCAGGGATGCGGGCACTGGACCACAGATCTCCAGGAAGCAGAAGTATCAGCACCTACAGCCCAGAGCCCACACTCTGTCCCCATCTGCCCCCTCGCTGGCCGCTCCTCCTATTTGACTTTGAATATTCTTGTTTTCCCTTGACCTTACCTAGAATTGAGACTAGACACAGGGGGTGTATCTGCCCAGATCACTTTTCCTCCTTCACGAGCACAGGTCATTCAGTACCGCTCCAGCCTGAGCGATGCTTTATAAAGGTGGTGGTTTGCTGAAGAGGAGCCCTGCCACTGTCACAGCATGTGGCAGCTCTCCCGGGGCCCGTGCTGCAGCTCAACCCCTTCCCCAAGCCCGTCACAGTGAACACTGTGTTTTTGTTCCCCTCCAGCAGCAGCAATTTCTCCTCCCCGCCTCCCTCCCACTCCCCACCTTCCTTCGGGCTGTACATTCAGTGCCGCTGCCCTGAATGAAGGTTGATGCGAAGCGGAGAATTACTTTGGGGCTGTATTTTCTCCAGCGTTAATTCTTCCATCCCCTTCTCACGCGGAGACGCTGCTGCTCTCCTCATTTGCTCCCTAATTACACGGCACTGTAACTTTTTCCTCTTTACTCACTCTCTTCCAGCAAATTGGAAGGTGGCATTTGCCAAGTCTTGCTTTCATCTTAACCCACTGCCATGCCCAGCCAGGCTCTGATGTACTTGCTTTGTGATGATCCAGCCAGAAATAACCACAACCAGCTTTATCTTTGTACCTTGCAGCAGCTCCGTGGCAGGATGAATCCTCTCTGCAATCCTCACCGTGGCCAATGGGACATGGCTTTGGGAATTAGAGTCTCAGTGCTCCAGATGTGTCCCCACAGCTGCCCAGCTGCACCTTCACATCCCCAGCACATCCTAATCCTAATGAGCATCAGGTCCCCTCAGGGCCTCGGTTCACGGCGCTGCTGAAAAGTGTTGGTGGGTGCTGGGGAAGAGCCAATCCCCCTGTCCTGTCCATCAGTCTGGTTTGAGAGCAGAGCCTGGGGCTCTCTTGCTCTCAGGGTGTCCTCTCAAGTCAGTGTTACAGATGCGGCAAGTGATGCAGGTGATGAGCAGGAGCCCCGTTTCATCCTGAGCAAGCATGGGAAGAGCAGGACAGCAGGTCAATGGATGCCTTCCAGGCTGCCTGGGCAAGATCAGTCTCTTTTCCCCAAGGAGCAACACATCCAGCAAAAACCCATGCACAGAGCAGCCACCACAGACACCTCTGCCAGGCAGGAGAGGAAGAATGTGCCCAGATATCACAGTGATGGGCACCCAGATTAAACAGAAACCTCCAAGGTCTGCCGTCTGTGCCAGAGAAACATGAGGAAGCTGCTTAACTTGCA
Organism: Caloenas nicobarica; assembly: GCF_036013445.1. NCBI lineage: Eukaryota > Metazoa > Chordata > Aves > Columbiformes > Columbidae > Caloenas > Caloenas nicobarica. Next base: position 9,980,730 of record NC_088284.1, read on the forward strand.
GATGGTGACTTGTAACACAACCACTGGCCACTTTATACACCACCACCACCCCTTGCCCCATCTCCCCACACTCTGCCACTGAGCAAGGAACAGGCACAGAAGAAAAAAAATCCTTGCTCCAGCCTCCAGCCAGGGCACCAGATGCTCAGCTGCTCCCTGCCAGTATGCCCAGCTCGCTCACCACACCGCCTCCCAGTTCAACCTTAACACTGGCTGGTGCCTCAGGCTCCTGATGAAAACCTCCAGCCAAGGGCTGTTCCCTGCCAGCTGGAGCTTCATGCTGGCAGGAGCCAGGAGCGACCTGGAGATCCACCGAGCCACCACAGGACTGGCACAGTGCCACACAGCAGGGCCAAGGCTGGCAAGCACAAAAATCCATGAGATCAAGCTGAGATGACTAGGGCCAGGCAGCCCCATACATCTCCGTTCGCTGCTCAAACCTGGCTCCGCAGGCTGCAGGAGCTCCCCTGCCTTTCGGAAAGGCAGGTCAGGATGTCATGGCTCTACCAGCTGCTGGCTCCAATTCGCGTGCTCTCCTGGCCAGGCCCAGCATCACTCCAGCTCACAAAGATGGGACAGGAGCACCTCAGCATCCTCCAGCACTCCAGAGGGGTGCTTAGAAATCTTCCTCCCTTCCCTTTCTGTACAGCGGATCTTTTTGGCTTCATACACTCACCATCCATAATCTCACCAGACCAAGGAGATGGGATGCTCAGGCAGCAGCAAAGTCAGAGGGTTCAGTAGTTATGGGCTGTGGATAGGGAGGCAAGAAACTCAGCACCACTACAGTGTCCTGTCCCCAGCGTCACATCACCTGCATCCCTCTGAGCACCACGTGCCACCGGGCCAGGGCAGCCACAGGGAAGGCAATTTGGGAGGCAATGGGGAAGGGGCAAGACCAGGATAAAAGCAAGCCAGACTGTCCTTTGAGAAAGCCGTCCTTGACAGACAACCCCTAGGTCATTTTTTTTAAAAAGGATTTGGTAGGAACACAGCAATATTAAGCTTCCTGCAACAGTCAACTAGGTACCACTTTGTGTCCTGATGAACCCATCACATCTTGACACCACCATCTTATTTAGCAGATCAAGGACTAGATGCTAGGCAGAGCGTCAGATGGACACACTCCCAATAGACACAGCAGGGTTTGTCTCTAGCCCAGCCACCACCCACCTCCAGCTGTGACCTTCAAGGCCAGCATCCCTGCTGGCAACACCCAGGGATGCCCCTGCCCTGGAAAGCAGGGACTTGGGATGTGTTTTGAGGCCAAAATTCCCCAAATGATGGTGTGATGGGACAGACTAGAAGAGCTCAGTGTGCTTAGCACCCAAATACAGACTAGAAATAACTTGGTTAAAAAGTAGCTTGGAAAGAGCCATCCTTAGCAGAAATCATCAAGTGCCACAGGACGCCTTTGCTGAGTAAAGCAAAGCAAAGGCTGGAAGCTGAAATGGGGCCAAGACAAACTTCAGCACACGTCCTCCACATGCAGATGGGTCCCCAGGGGTGAGCGATGCTATTTGGGCTCCCGAGAGCGGCTGGCCTCCCTTCTAAGGGGACACATGAGGTTGCAGAGGGTAGCGAGGAGGATGTTGGGGCTGCAAAGATGCAGCTGGCTCTCAGCTACCATCACCCACACTGCTCCAGATTCAAGCCCTGTGCCTGCTGCCGATTCCCACAGCAACCCGGGACAACTCGCTGTGCTCCGGCATCCAGAGGTAGCGATGGGGACATCGCGTCTCCTCTCTGTCCTGCTCAGATTTGCAGAGACGGTTCCCACATGGGGCTTTCCCACCCCACACGCTCCGAGGCCAATTTAGACCCGTGTGTTGATGTTTCAGAGCTGGAGCTGGAGGGGCAGGTCAGGCCAAACGAAGGTGTCCAGAGGCAGGATCTGCCTGGTGGAATCTCACTCTTCCCCAGGCTCTGCCCAAAAAATAGCACCGCAGCATCACCCACACATCGCCCCTTCCTCCCACTCGCTCTTGCCCTCAGACTTCGGCCACTCGAGCAGAGCTGGGGAGAGCAGGGACTGGAGAGGACCCAGTCCTCCCACACACAGCTGCCCACCACCAGGCAGAGCCGCTGGCATCGCCCTCGCACACTCGATGTGGGCTGCAGGAGAGCCCCAATGCGCTCATCTGAGGGGGTTTGCAAAGGTCAGCCCGGGAGGAGGTCTCCGGCGAGGGCTGTGTGCCAGCACCGGCTGGGAACTACTCGAGAATAGAGGCAGGAAGGAAAAAAAAAAAAAAAAAAAAAAAAGAAGAAAGAAAGAAAAAATAACCCAGCTGGCAGCACAGACGTTGTCGAGAGAGGAAGCGGCAGGTTGAGACAAGGACACGGCTCATTATGCCACCCCCGCCGGTGCGGAGCGCCGAGCTGCCGGCAGCGAGGAGCAGCGACCAGCACCCTCAGCCCCAGCCAGGGAGGACAAACCCAACACCATTGCTGTGGTTAACGGCGGCGTCCACCCCCTGCCTGGCTCTGCAGAGACCCGGGGTCACGGGGATGTGGGAAATGCTGCTGAACAAGGTCCTCCAGCGCTGCCACCATCCTCAAGGGTTTTCAAGGTCAGCCTGGATAAAGCACCGAGCAGCTCACCCTGACCTTGGGGCTGACCCTGCTTGGAGAACGAGACCTCCTGAGGACCATTCCCACCCGCATTACCCCATGCTCACAGACAGGCAGGCCGAAGCCCTCTGCATGCTGGGGCTACTGGCAGTGTTGTGGTCACTGGGAGCTGGTAAGAGCCATTTGGGTTTGGTGGTTTCCTCAGGGCACATGCCGGGGGCTGGATGAGCCCTGAGGAACAAGGTCTCCATGTCCTCAGGACAGGGCTCTCCTGCATAGAGAACAGGTTCAGCAGTAACTAAGACCCACGCGTCACCTGGAAGGTGACCCTCAAGAGATGCATCAACCTCAGACCACAGCCAGGTCAGCAGCAGATGAGGAACGGGGCGTGAATGCAACAACAACAACAAAACTAAATTAAAGAAAGTAAAAACAGGCATGGATTTTTTTTTTCTTGCAGTCCTTTCCTCATCCTGCAGCGCAGGGTGCTGGAAAAGGCGGGCGGCATCTCCAAGGATGGGAGCCGGCAGGAAGGAGAGACAGCGCTGAACGCGTGGGCGCTGCTCTTGCCGCGGAGAACGGAGCACAAACCCCGCTGCTGCCAAGCCCAGTGTCCTCAGATGCATCTCCCCGGCTCACCCAGCCACCATCGCTGCAGACTTCCCTGCGCTGAGCGGGGGAGTCTGAGCGGGCCAGGGGAGCACCGCAGCGAGCAGCCCGCCATCTCCAGCCATCTCCTGCCCGCAGGATCGTGTCCGGGGCACCTGCCCTGTCTGCTCGGCCGCGGGGAGATGCAGATCCAGCTCGGAGGTGGTGGCAGCGACGGGAAAGGTCTCCACGGCTTTGCAGCGGGTTGTCACCCATACAAGGCGCAGACGCCACTCAGGTTAGGAGGTTGCAAAGGTCGGTGGCCTCGTCCACTGCTCTGACCTTCAGACACCAAGTAATGATGCTTTTAACAGAAAAACAGCCGAGGTCACAGTCACCCGCCTCCCCATCCTTCTCTGGGACAAGAGAGCCCCAGCCAAAGCCCCGGGAAGAGCTGAAGCTCCTGCAGAGCACATCGTGCTCCTCACTCCTGCAGCCTGGGCACTCCCCATGCCAAGAAGCACCATCACCAACCTTCCATGGATTTCCCTTTAGAGAACCTTGCTTAAATTGCTTTTTGACCTCAGATGAGTTTCTCACATCTTCCCTCCGTCCCTCCACCCAGGGCCACCGTTTCCACAGGTTAATCCCAAACCACTTCACAAAAGGCGCTTACACCCCCAGGTGCCGCTGCCCCTTCCTGCACATGATGCCCTGTTACAGGAGGGGAGCTCGAGCATCCCTTCCCCTGTCACCTTCCCCCCACCACACAGGATTTTATTATTCCCCGTCATGCCTCCCTCACTCATCTCTTCCCCCAGACGGAAGCGAGCCGGTTTATGTAATTGTTCCTTCTATGGAAACGGCTTCGTACCTTTAATTATTCCTGCCAGCCCTCCCTGCACTTTCCCGGCGTGTCTTTAAAAGGGTACGGATGTGCCAGCGGGCAGACAGGCTGTGAAGGAGGAGCAGTTTTGGTTGAGACACCCGCCGTGCCCCAGGAGGGCGGCTGTGGTCTGCCCTGACCCCGCTCCAGCCCCGCTTGCAGCGGCAGAGGGGCCACATCCAGCCCCCAGACCAAACCCCTTGTTTGCGCCCGGGCAGGCTGCAGACCAAGCAGATCATTTGTGAGCACCGGGACGGCCAGCGCCAGCTCCCCCACCCTGGGGCCTCCGACGGCCCCGGCCATGAAAGGCCGATGAAAGGCAACAAAAAGCATTTGCAAGGCCAGGGAATCGGCGCGGTGCGGGACGAGCCCCCCCGCTGGCAGGGGTACGTGGCCGGCCGAACGCACAGACAGCGGAACAGACGGGGAACAGTAAGTGCTGGTTTAATATCACGATGACTCAGCCGCTGCGCGGGGAGCACGGTGAAAACACCAACTCGCCCAGCTCGCAGGGGCTCTGCAAACACTTTGCAAGGGGAAAAGAGGAGCCCAGGTGGCCACTCACACCCTGTCCTGGAGTCAGAGACCCACCGCCAGCGCAGGAAAAGATGGGGAGACCGACGCTGTGACCACACCACAGGGGACGGACAAGCCACAAACCCAGAAATCACTCCAGAATGCCCCATTTGAAGTCCCTCTCAGTAAGGGGAAGCATACAGAGGCTACAGCAGCACTGTCTGATCATGACAAATGCTGTATTAACAGCTGCAACTGTTCACATCGCTGCTCAGCTCCACGCGAGCTGCAGTACCCACACGACCAGCTGCTTCCCCCTCAATCCGGTGACACCTCCGCAGGCAGGACACTGTCCCGAGAGGGACCATCGCTCTGCACCAACGCGGTACCCCAACAGGGGCAAGAGACAGGCTCGTTTCTGAAGACGGGCAGGTTTCCTAGGACAAAATGCAGTGCACTGGGTCCAGACAGATCTTTGCCCAGGAGCCACCTTGCTCCAGGTCTAACCCTGACCAGGCTGCTAGAAAGATCAAGAGGGAGCCTCGAAGAACAAAAGCCCCTTGAAAGGAGAGGGGTGACAGGGCTCTGCAAGGGGACAGCACTGTGACCGAGCTCAGCCCAGCCCCGTGGCTTCCCTGCTCACTGGCCGGGGCTGCAGGCACTGCTGGGGCGCGGAGCTGCGGCTGTGTTACGCACAACCCCCCGCCTCACACAGCACCCGGGCTCTGGGGTCCAACAGCTTTTTCCTGACGCAAAGCAAACCCCGGGATGAGCCTCTGCACCCTGCCCGGGCCAGGGCGCCGCAGCCCATCCCCGGCACGGAACCCTCTGCGGCGACGGGGCACCGGGTGTTTGACCCGGGCACGGGGCGCGAACCCCCGGCCCCCACACCGCGCAGACCCTCCCGCCAGCCCGCAGCGGCCCGGGCGGCTCCGCCCCTCCCTCCCAGCCCCGCCTGGAGCGGCTGCCGGCCCAGCACCGGCAGGGCTGCGGGATCCGCATCGGCCCCGGCCCACGCGTTACCCCGGGGACACGGGTTCGAGTCCCAGCGCCCTCCGCTCGCCCTCGGCGCCCCGTGCGCCGCGCCCGCGGGCGGGACCCTGCACCGGCCCCGGCCCACCCGTGACCCCGCGGTCCCGTCCCGCTCCCCTCCCCCCGCGGGTCCCCCCGGTCCCGCACCCGGGGGCGGGTGGGGGAAGGGTTTGACGCGGGGCGGACAGGTGACGTCACGGTTTTCCAGAAGATTCCCGCGGGGATCCCTCCGCTACTAAAGAGCGCTCGGCCAATGAGAGCGCCCCGAAGGGGCGGTGCCGGCTTGAACTGGCCAATGGGAGGTGGCGGGAGGGAGGCGGGGCGAGAAGGGTGGGTCTCGCCACCACCCGCCCGCCTCGCCCCGCCTCCCTCTCGAGAAGAGCCAATGAGCGCGGCGCGGAGCGGCGACGGACACCCCGCCGGCCCAACGGGGCGGGGCGCGCGCGGGCGGGACTCCCCTGACGTGGCGGCCGGGGGGCGGGGGCGGGGGCGGCTCGGCGAGCGCGCGGCGCCCCGGGACAGCGCGAGCGGTGAGTGCGGGGGGCGGCGGCGGCACAGCCCCGCTGCGCTGCCCCACACGGCCCGGCCCCGCGGGGACCGGCCGGCCCTGCGGGCTGGCGCGGCGCTGCCGCTGCCCCGCGGGCCGGCACGGTGCCGCTGTGGGGCTTGGGGGGGGTCAGACCTCCTGCCCCGCGGGGTGACAGGGTGTCACTGTGGGGCGGGAAGGGCCAGTGCCCTTGTCCTGTGGGGTGACAGGGTGTCACAGTGGGGTCAGTCCCCCTGCCCCGTGGGGTGACACGGTGGGGCTGGGGGGTCAGTCCCCCTGCCCCGTGGGGTGACACGGTGGGGCTGGGGGGTCAGTCCCCCCGCCCCGTGGGGTGACACAGTGTTGCTGTGGGGTCAGTCCCCCTGCCCCGTGGGGTGACACGGTGGGGCTGGGGGGTCAGTCCCCCCGCCCCGTGGGGTGACACAGTGTTGCTGTGGGGTCAGTCCCCCTGCCCCGTGGGGTGACACGGTGGGGCTGGGGGGTCAGTCCCCCTGCCCCGTGGGGTGACACGGTGGGGCTGGGGGGTCAGTCCCCCCGCCCCGTGGGGTGACACGGTGGGGCTGGGGGGTCAGTCCCCCTGCCCCGTGGGGTGACACGGTGGGGCTGGGGGGTCAGTCCCCCCGCCTTTTGGATGACAGGGTGTCACTGTGGGGCTGGGAGATCAGTCCCCCGTGACCTGTGGGGTGACAGGACATGGCTGGGGGGGTCAGTCCTCCTCCCCTATGGGGTGATAGAGTGACAGGGTGTCTCTGTGGGGCTGAGGTGTCAGTCCTCCTGCCCCATGTGGGGACAGAGTGTTGCTGTGGGGCTGGTGGTTGTCAGTCCCTCTGCCCCATGGGGTGACAGGGCATTGCTGTGGGGCTGGGGGGGTCAGTACCTCTGGTGAGAGCGTGCCCCTGTAGGGCTGGGAAGGGAGGATGGCGACAGGTCATCCCGATGTGGGGGTTAAACCTCTGCCTGATGGAGTGACAGGGTGTCTCTGTGGGGCTGGCAGGATCAGCCCCTCTGCCCATGGGGTGACAGGGTTTCCTGGTGGGGCCGGGGTTAACTGCTCTGCCCTACGTAGTGACGGTGTGTCCCCATGGGTCTGAAGAGGGTGGGAGGAAGGGGTTAACCCCCTGCCCCATAACAGTAACAGCGCAACCAAGTGGGGCTGGGAGAAAGGGGTTAAAGCCCCTGCCCCACGGGGCTGTAATACAGCCCTGTGGAGCTGGAGAGGGCGGTGAGGTGAGGGTTAACCCGCACCGCCCCCACCACTTTGGAGGGCATAAGGTGCCCTGTTGAAACTGTGTGATGTGTCCATGAAGGGGTTAACATCCCACTCACTCCCCTGCCCCGTTGAGGGCACCAGTGTACCCCAGTAGGGCTGAATTGGGTGGTGAGGAGATGGGTAAACCCCCCTCCTGCCAGGTATCAGTAATGGGGTTGGAAGAGCCAGCAAGGAAGGAGTTAACTCCTGTCCCCAGTCGAGGTGACAGTGTCCTCCAGGACAGCTGGCAGTGGCGAGGAAAGGGTTAACCCGCTTTCCCCGTGGGGGCACACAGTGGGTCCCTATGGGGCTGAGGGGATGGCGAGGGGTCACCCCAGGCCAGGGCCAGCACCCCTGTGGGGGCATGACAGGGGTTGAACCATCCCCATGCAAGTGAAGCTTCTCACTGAGCCTTTAAATGGGGGCACCGCCTGTGGGGTTGCTTAACCCCATAGTGAGGCTGGGGGCGGGGGGACCGGGCAGTGCAGTGAGGGAGTTTAACCCCATCCCCACACCAGTGTGAGCACCCCAGTGGGGCTGGAAACAGGGGACCCCACATGGGGAGGCAGCAGGAGGGGCTTGACCCTGTCTCCACATCGCTGTGAGCACCCCAGTGGGGCTGGAAAGTTGGGGGGTGGGGGGTTGACCCCATCCCCACGCAGGGACTCATGCCCCGTGGGTATGGAGATGGGAGCCCCTATATGGGGAGATGTTGAGGGGGTCCTGACCCATCCCCACGCAGGAGGGGCTGTCAGCGGGGGCTGTGCTGGCAGAGGCAGCGAGGGGAGGGTTAACCCCGTCCCCACGCAGGTGCTGGCACCCCAGTGGGGCTGTCGGTGGGGAGGGGGAGGCGGGCGGTGCGTGTGGGGGCCCGGGGAGGGGATGATTCATTGCTGGGTAGTCATGACATTGCTGCCTGCCTGCCTGCGGCTGCCAGCCGACACGGGCACGGGTGGCTCTGCCTGCCCCGGTGCGCCGACAGCCGACATCCCCTCCGGCTCCCTGACCGAACGCGGGACACGCAGCCATGCCGGCCATCCTGCTCTTCTGGAGCCGCGCCGAGAGGTACGCGCCGGCCCGGCACCCACCCGGCTCCCCCTGGCTCACCCACCCTGGTGCCCAGCGAGCCACCGGACCCCCAGCCCCTGGGGACACCGGTGGCTGTCACCTGCCCGGCGCTTTGCTCGCCGAGGGTGGGATGCAAGGGCCGCCCAGTGATGTCCTGGCACGGCTGCCCGATTTCGGTGCAGGGCATCCGGAGAGGATGCTCTCTGTGGCCCGCGAGTGACAGTGACGGGAGCAGGGGGGGACGCGGTGGCATTGGATTTCTTTGGCGCGCCTGAAGGTGACTTCTCAGAAGTAGGTTTTGTGCCGCCGGGCTTGGAGGAGGCACCGTCCCGGTGCCCCGCTGCGATGCGGGGGGCTCCAGGTGCTGGGGGCAGCTGGGTCAGACCCCTTCTGCTGGGGGACCGGCACTCGGGGAGGGGGACACGGGGACCCCTGCGTGTCTGAAGAAGAAAGCTGGGGAGGTGCGAATTGGTTAACGTGACTTTTTTCCACATCACTGCCGCCCTACTTTTCTCCCTCCCCGATTCGCCTGGGGGGTGCAAAGCCCTGGGCGTCAGCAGACCCGTTTTTGAGGGAGGCTGGGGGGCTCCTAGCTGTGCTCCCCGTGCCTTGGCGGGGGACGTGACGGTAACAGGGTAGCCGGGCGCCTTGCGGCAGCGGGGCGGGAGGATGCCGGAGCTGACGGCAGAAGTGTGTTAATCCAGCGGCTTAGCGAGAAAGCGTCAAGAAACCAATTAAAAGGGAAATTACAGTTTGGCGAGCAGCTCCATTGAAGGGTCCCCCCCGCGCGCGGCTGGGGAGCACACAAAGGACGGCAGCTCCACGGCAGCTCCCTGGCAGCGCCGCTCGACGCCCGCTTGCCCATTGCCGAAGCCCTTTGGGACCTGTCCTGGCAGCGGAGGTCAGAGCCCACCACGGCCGCCGGGCTGGCGAGGAGCTGCCGTTCCGGTGTGCCGGACGAGCTGGAGGGGGCAGCTTGCCACCAGAGCATCCCTTGGCGGCGGCGGCATCCCCGGCACGAGCCGGCACCGTCCTCCTGCCACCCGCCGGTGCCTCCCAGCCAGGCACGCAGCACCCGCCAGCGCCCGCGGACAGCCGCGATGTTCAAAATAAAACTAGAGCCTTTAAAAGTGACGGCTTGGACTCTGAATGTGTTCGTAAAGTTTCGGTAAGTGGATTTCTGCCTCTCAGCCTCGCATCCTCACGTTAAACCGTCAGTGCCTGTCCCCGGCGTCCTGCCGTGACCTGGCACCCCAAGATGGAAAAAAAAAAAAAAAATTTCGCTGTGCTGCTGCCGGGGTGGGTTTGTTCACTTGGATGACTGCCGAGCGGAGGGATTACATCAAATGATCGCTATTCAGCTGATGCGCTCATCCAGAGGTTGCACGGGCTGATGTCATGTGTGAGGCCAGAACAAAGATTTAATTTTTTATTTAATTTTTTTTTCCTCTGTGTGTGTGTGCGTGTGGTTGCAAGAGGAGGATGGAGGCTGGGCTGGCTCGGCGTGGCCAGGGGATGTTTGTGGTTTTCTCCCAAGGCCGTGGCTCGTCTGGTGGCATCTGGGTTGGGGGGGCGATGCAGGAATGGCTTTGCCCGCCTGAATCCCACCCTGCCGCACCTTCCCACCACCCCCCCGCTCCCGAGGGGGTTAAATGGGAAAGCGGGAGAGGATGACTGAGCAGAAGGGAGAGAGGAGCTGGTGGCAAGGCGCAGCTGATCCCGGGAGGTGGGAGGGAAGGAAGGAGGGAGGGAGAGAAGGAGGCTCTGCGGGGACAGAGTCGTGTTTTACCATCATCGCGCATGTGAGTGGTGTCGCCTCCAGAGCGTGCCTTAACCCACCGGGTCACCCGCCGGCAGCTGGTCCTCACCTGCACGGTAAATCGCGGCATGGGGGTGCGTTTTGGTACAGAAATGACTCCAATCTCAGCCAGGTGAAGGGGTTCCTGGCTGGGAGAGGGTCCCCAGGGGGGCATCCCCACCCTGGCCAAAGACCCCTTGGCGGTCAAGACCGGAGGTCTTGTGGGTGGCGACAGCGTTTTGCCGGGACGGGGTGTGCATTTGTGGGGAGCGCTGTAGGGTTTCTGCCGGGCAAGGGGGTCGCGGTGGTGCTGTCAGATGGGGCTGTGTGTGGTCAGAGATGGGTGCTGTCATCCCTGGGGGGAACAACGGGAGTTTTGCCTCCTCCAGGTCTCTCGAGCCACGGTGCGACGGGGTTGTGTTCATTGCTGCCTGGCTTGTCCTCCCTGTTGGGGGGTGGCACCGTCCAGACAGGGGCCAAATCCTGGTCCGCGTCCCGATCCTTGTCACAGGGAGCCCCTGCCCCACGTCGGAGGTTGCCATGGGGACAGGAGGTGTTGGGGTGACCTTTGGTGGGGGGGTTGGTGGGTCACATCTCACACCCCCCATCGCTTGCCTGGAGTCTCCCGCAGCCCCCCAGCTCCGCAGGGAGGGCAGCTGGGGGGCGGGCAGGGGACAGAGCGTCCCCGGTGTCTGCGTGGGCTGGGTGCCGGCAGCGGCTCTGCGCGCGGGAGCTGGTACGGAAACGTGCTGGCATCCAGGAGCTGCCGCGGGAGATGCTGACGGATGCTCTTAACACCCCCAGGGACCTTCTCCCACCTCTTCTGTGCCCCCCAGGCTGCCTCACATGTGCGTGGGTGCCCCCATCTCCCCTCGCCGTGTCAGTCAGAGGTCTTGGCTGCCTTAGCCCTCCTCCCCGTCTACAGCACAGGACTTGCTCCCTGGCTGGGGCAAAAAAGAGCAGAAATTGGTGTTTCTTATTGAGGTGGCTGACCTCCAAGCCCCCATAGCAGCTACCCAGCAGCAGAGGGGTTATTGCCCGAGGTGTGACCCAGGAGAAGCCCTGGATGGCTGGGGCGGATGCCAGGGGCTCTGTGCAGGTGCCTGGCCACCCTTATCTGAGCCGCTGTGGTTTGGGGGGGATGCCTCTGTGAGCTCCAGTGGGAGCTTACGGATAAAGTTTAGATGTGAAGGAACGTCTGGTAACCTGTGTGACGGCAGAGGAAAGGGCCAAGGCTCACAGCCGGTGCAGGAGCCCATCTGCTGGAGGGGCTGCCCAGGGGCGTTAGGAGCGAGGATGGGGTGGAAGTTGTAGCGTAGCGGGGAGCAGGAGGAGGGCTCGGCGGAGAGCAGGGGGTCTGCTGGGGCAACGCCTGGCAAAGAACCGGGCCAGCAGCAAGCACCAAGCTGGGCTGTGTGAGCCTGGGGAACAGGCTAGGCTTGGGCGAGCTGGAGGTCACCAGATAACAGAAGATCAAGAAGTGTCCTTGGGAAAGCGTGGGGGTTGCTCAGCCTCTGCCCGGAGGAGCTGCCCTCCCAGCTGCTCCGCCACCTCCCTGCGTCTCTGTGACTCCAGCAGCGTGACCAGGGCAGGAATTAATCACCCGTCCTTTTCCTTCCTTGGGTTATGGCCACCCGGTTTCCCATGCCTTAGTATAGGCATGGCCGTGGCCTCGGCCCCCGCGTGATGCAGGGAGCGAGCCCTGGGCTTCTGGGTTACTGCAAGATGTCACTGAGGGCTCTCGGGGAGTGCAAGTCAGGCTAGAAAGTGGTGGGGGTTTTTATTAAAAAAAAAAAAAAGCCCTCCCACCATCACAAGATGTTTCTGTCTAACGGCTTAGTTCTCTCTTCGCTAAATACAAATTACGGCTCTGACACGCCAGAGGCGCTTATCTCCAGCTGAATGCCAGTTGCTTTCAGAAACAAAATGTTTGAAGTTCCTTTAAGGTGAAGACAGCAGCGTGGTCGCTGCTGCTGCTTTCAGCCTCCAAAAACCTCCTGTCATCACCCCGACTCCCATCCCGGCTGGGGCAGAGCCGGGAGGGGACAGTCACGGGCCAAGGGCCACATTTAGACATGGCTCAGCCGTCCCGGCTCGGCGCTGGGGGGACGGGATGGGGACACGGCCCTGGTGTGACGTTAGCGGCGGCGTGGCCTCTATAATAATGCCGCGCCCCGGGACAGGCTTCTCCCTCTCCCCGCCAGCCTCAGAGATGAGTCTCCCCATCCCCAGCGTGGGGCTCGGGGGGGTAAAACCAGAGCCGGGGCACATCCTGGTGCCGGGGCTCTGAGTGCCGGTGGGAAGCGTGGACTTGAGCCGGCTCTGGTGCTGCTGGCCGCGGGGACGCGCAGAGCACCGGCTCCGTGACAAGTGTGTGCCGGTCCCGTTCCCAGCCGCCCCGGTGCCGTGTTCGCCTTACGGAGAGCTGTCTTTCTGCTTTCAGGAATAAGTACTCAGCTCCCGGCAGCGTCGCCGTCATGGGGAAGGACTATTACAAGATTTTGGGCATCCAGTCCGGTGCTAACGAGGATGAAATCAAGAAAGCTTATCGGAAAATGGCCCTGAAGTATCACCCCGATAAGAATAAAGACCCCAATGCTGAGGAGAAGTTCAAGGAGATCGCGGAGGCTTACGACGTCCTGAGTGACCCCAAGAAACGAGCTGTTTACGACCAATACGGGGAGGAAGGTAAGGGAACAAGCGCTGCCTGCACGGGGGCAGGGGTGCTGGGTCCAAATTGGTTATTAATGGCCGAGGGGGTGTTTTCGCACAGACCTGTCCCCATGGTTCATGCCTGCCCCTGAAACGGGGCTGGTAGCCATGAAACCGGGTGGGGGTGAAGGCTCCACAGGTGCCGGGAATCACCTCTTATCCCACTCGTCCCTGGGCTGCTCTGCTTTTCCAGCCCATCGTGCTGCTTCCCGGGGCAGCCGGGCTCTCCCTGCCCTCTGCCCCCACACCCCGGCAGCCGGCTGAGACCGTGGAGGTGGAAGGAGCTCACCTCCTGGGTCGTACCTGGGGTAATTCGTTAGCCACCCTTTAATTAACCTAAATACCCCAGCGGAGAAGTGTCGCTTTTGCCCACATTCCCTCACGCATTTGGCCGCTGGTCCTGCCGTCCTCCCCTGGTACGGTCTGACCTACAGGATTCAGAGCTTTTCCCAATTTAAGTAATAGGTCCTTGTTTTGAAACCAAGCGGCTGGTGTTGTCTGGTGGTTGGCATGGAGGAGGAGGAGGAGGAGGAGAGCCGCTCCACCACAGGCGGCCTTATTAGTCGAAGATGGAAGAACGCAACCCCATTCGAGGAGAGCGCCGAATAGCATCTGCATTAATCAGCCCAGGGCTTGGGCACTTAAAAGAGCAGGAGGTCTGGCAGGAGCAGGCTGCTGGGTGGAAGAGGCAGCCCCTCTGGCGGGGCCAGCGGGCAGGTGCATCCCCAAACAAGCCACCAGCGGAATTAACCAGCGGTGGGTTAATTCTCGAGCCGTTAATTATGTCAAGGCTGCGGTGGATGAGCCACTGGCAGAATTAACCAGCAGTGGGTTAATTCTCGGCCCATTAGTTATGTCAGGGCTGTGATGGACACGCCGAGCCAGGGTGATTTGCTGTGTAAAATGAGAAGCGGCTGTCGCAAGCGGGAAACCAGCCTTTCCCCAAAGGCACCTGAAATTGGACCCGCGGGCACTGGTGTCACCGAAGGCACCTAAAACCAGAGCGAGTTAAGGAGTGAGGGAAGAGTGGCCCCCTCCTGGCAGTGGGACAGGGAGTGCCAGCAAAGCCAAACCCCTTTGGCATCGGACCAGTCAGAGTCCATGGGCCCCCCCCACCTTTTGTTTCCCATCAGATTCCTTTTTTTTGGAGCAACATGTCCCCCAGGCTTGCCCGCCATGTGCTTGTCCCCCTCATATCTCCTGCAGCAGAGAGCTGGCACAAGAGACAGCCCATCAGAAATAGCCCTTCACTGTCACCAGCATGCCCTGAAAATAGTCCTGGAGCTAGGCTTGGCTTAACCCTTCCCACCCCTCCTGATCAAAAATAGCCTTGCGGAGCATGTGTGACCTCTTTGGGGAGGGCACTTGCTCTGTGCCTTGGCTGCTTGGGACTTGGTGGGGGTTACGGTGACATAAGGCTCAGCCCAGGACCTGGCTGGGGAGTTTCCCCTGGAAATGGTTGCCAAAAGGTCCAAACCTTGATCTTACCTGGCGTTTTGCAGAGTCTGTGCAGAGGGAGCTGTGTGCCGAGCTGGAGGTCTGACCTCCACCCGCTCTGCCACCCAGAGCCGTGGTCGCTGAGCTCAGAGCCTGTTCTCACCTGCAGGACACGATGCGCCTGGACCAAGGCCATCGGTGCAGCCCAACAGACAGGGCTATTTGGGCAGAAGGGAGCCTGCCCATGGGCAAAAATGGAAACGGGCTGGTCAGGAAATGTTTTAAATGAAAACGCTGTGAACTGGGTGGAGAAAACCAAAGAAGCACTTCAGTAGGGACAAAACCTGAATGGATTTTGTGCTTGCTGGGTGTGGGGGCAAGAAGGACTGTGTGTCATGGGTTGAGGCGGTGCCTTCCTCGCCCGTGCTCTCCGCAGGTGGCTGTGCTGGAGAGGGTGACCTGCACCCCTAGGAGATGCTGGAAAGGCTGCCTGGAGCCAGCAGAGACCACACTCCTGCCTGGAAAGTGCTGTCCTGGCATGGCGTCCACCGGCGGGGAGCGTTCATGTCTCATCTTACCCCTTCTCTTCCAGGTCTCAAAACTGGAGGTGGCTCCTCAGGTGGCTCAGGGAACACTTTCCACTACACCTTCCATGGAGACCCCCACGCCACCTTCGCGTCCTTCTTCGGAGGCTCCAACCCTTTTGACATCTTCTTCGCCAGCAGCCGCTCCCGGATGTTCAATGGCTTTGACCAGGAAGACATGGATATCGATGTCGATGATGACCCTTTCAGTGCCTTCGGCCGGTTTGGCTTCAATGGCATTAACGGCGTTCACCGGCGGCACCAAGAGTCTCTGCACTCGCGGAGGAAGGTCCAAGACCCACCCATCATCCATGAGCTCAAGGTGTCCCTGGAAGAAATCTACCATGGCTCCACCAAGAGGATGAAGATCACCCGCAGAAGGCTCAACGCTGATGGCCGGACCATGCGGACTGAGGACAAGATCCTAAACATTGTCATCAAGCGGGGTTGGAAAGAGGGAACCAAAATCACATTCCCCAAAGAAGGGGACGCCACCCCAGACAACATCCCTGCCGACATTGTCTTCATCCTCAAGGACAAGCCTCACTCGCACTTCAAGAGGGATGGGACGAATGTGGTCTACACGGCAAACATCAGTCTTAAAGAGGTGGGTATGACTGAGAAATCCCATGGAGTGGGAGGTGGTGCTGGGTCGTGGCATGCAGGGCCAAGACAGGAGTCCGTCCTTGTTCTGCACCGATGAGGAGGGACCAGGTAGGTCCTGAGAGACTGGAGCAAAGACCTCTGCAGGGAGGAGCTCCTTGGTTTTGGAGGTGCTCAGCCCCAAAAGGTGTAGGGCACAGGTGCCGCAGTCCCTGCTGACTGCACCTTGCTTCTTGAGCCAATGTGGGTGGTATTTATCCATTTTCTCCCTTGCCCATGTGGCTCATCCTTCTATTTTAGCATAAGGTGTTCACATATGGAAGAGAGCCCAGATTCTCTGTGGGAACAAGGGAAAACCCAAGTTGTCCGGTGTGCGTCTGGTACCTGCTTGTTCTTGTAGCTTAGTTACTGTCCAGGATATCCCGGGGAGCCTCTCACGTGGACAGAAGGCAGGGTCACACTGAGAGAGATGGTACCTCGCCCACCCTGAGCAATGCCTTTGCCAAAACCAGCTCTTTTCCTTGGTTCTGGCTTTCCTAGGTGAAGAACCAAATAAAGGAAAAGGAAATGTTTCAGGCAGTGAGCAAAGCCCAACCCATCCCGGCTGCCAGTGCCAGGGGTGACAGCGGCGCTGGGCTCATTGGTGACAGTGGGGCTGAGCGCATGGGTGACAGTGGGGCTCGGCTCATTGGTGACAGCGGGGCTGGGCACATCGGTGACAGCGGGGCTGGGTACATCGGTGACAGTGGGGCTGGGTACATGAGTGACAGTGGGGCTGGGCGCATAGGTGACAGTGGGGCTGGGTACATCGGTGACAGCGGGGCTGGGCGCATCGGAGCCAGCGAGCTGTGCGGGGGTGGGGGAGGAAAGGGAGAGCACCCCAGAACAAGATGTGCCGTTCGCCGCCGCTGCTGTATAACTACTTTTTATTAAATCGCAGCTGGCAGCTGCATTTAACATTGACGCTTTTGGCAGCTGCCATTTGCTGTTCCTTTCAAACTGTAGACGCTGTCTGTCTTCTTAATGAGCTGATTTTTTTTTTTTTTTGTCCTTCCTGAAGACAGATTTATGTTCTCAAATGCATTTAATAGAAATAAGCTCAATGAGCCAGACCTGAGGTAGGGAAACGTGAGCTCATCAGCGTGCCAGCGAGTCGGGAGAGCTTTGCGGTGTCTCTGCACCCCAGCTGGGGCTGTGACTGGGTGAACTGGGAGCACGGGGCAGCCACGGGGGTCAGACAGAGCAGCGTGCTCCCGGAGCAAACTTGGCTCCAGTTAACCTGCAGACTCGGTAGCTGGATTTCTTTCTCAGTGCGATGTGAAGAGGTTTATTCCTGCAGTGACTGGCTCCCCTGGCCGCTCCAGAAATACTCGGGAGAGGCTGCCTTATTTATGGAGCCATGCGTGCCATATCTCAGATGTTTCCTTCCGTGCATTCCCCTATCTGTAAAAGTAACCCTGAGCTGGCTGTGCTGATGTCCAGGCCACATTAGCCCAAGTTCATGCTCTGCTCAGGCTGAAGGGACTTTCGCCTGGAGTTGCCCTTTGAGCAGCAAGTGGAGAAACCTGCTCCAGCCCCACGTGCTGCTGCACCAGAAGTTCTGGTGCTGAGCGCCTGTGATTTCCATGCCCAAGGCATGCTTGCACAATGCAGTCACAAAGGGGAAAATTGCTGGTTTGGGCAAATTCATTGTCTCTTTGAGCTGGATTGTCTGTCTCTGTCCTCCCCCACCGCAGACCCAACGTGCTGGGCGTCCTTGGGGAGCTGCCGGTCTGGCTGCCATCTCTAACCTGCTGGTGATACTCTGCCGCTTTTATCTTCTAAGAGAAGAAGAACCTTAAGTGCTCTAGAGCACGAGCGGTGTCGGGAGCTTCCCCGCTCCATATGCCACCTCCTCAGTACGTGATGGGATACAACCTCTTCATCACCTCAGCCTGCAGCCGTGGCCCTGGGCGCGCTCCTTGCACCCTCCCTCCTTGCGAGGCTGCCTTTTTTACCTTGAGTTTTAGTATTTTCTGCTGCCGGGAGAGCAGCGCAGCACGGTGCCAGCAGGCAGAGCTGGCGGGTTGTGGGTGCTGTGGCTCAACTCACGGCCATACTGGGGACAAGGCACATGCTGCTCCGTCTGGGGGTGTTCAGGAGAGCATCTTCCTCCTCCTGCATCCCACAGACCTCTCTGTGGAGCACCCCGGGGAGACAGTGTCCCCCCAACCCTTGTGTCGTGGTGCCTGGGTGCCCTGTCCCCCGTCTGGGGTGGCGCGGGGTGTTTGCCACGTGGCTGCTGCAGGAGCCGGAGGTGCATGAGGGCTTCCCCTGGGCTGCAGGGAAGTGTCCCTTCCTAAAATTACAGGCGCGTGTGGCAGAGGGAGGAGTGACACCCCTGCCGCTCCTGCGGGCAGATCTGCAGGCAGCACCTGCCCTCGGCAGCCGCCCGCTTTGCATCCTTAACCTGGCGTCACCTTCCCCCGAGCACCCGCGCATCCGCAACCGGTGGCGACGTCCCCCCCTCCCCGTGGCATCACCACGAGCGGAGGAGGACCCGGCGCTGACCTAGATAAAGCTCTGCTCAGCTACCAAACCCGCGGTGGTTTCATCCCGAGGGATAAACCCAGCCTCTTTCTAGGATGCGGGGCAGCTCCCGTGGTTGGTGGTGTTACTTCAGCAACCGGTTTCCCAAATGCCAGTGAAGTTCGAGCAAGAATGAAAAACAGGAACATACGGCGGAGGAGCCACCGCCTCGAATTCTCGCGTCTTGGCTCTAGGAAGGAAACATTAAGATCCCGTCTGCCTTCACTGTTAGTGCCTGCTCCTGCTCGCATCCCTCTGCCTGCCCCGTCCATGTGTTCCCATGGGGAGTTCAGGTTCTCTTTCCTGTTTTGTGGCTGGAGATGTCCTTTCCCTGGCATGCAGCCGCTGCAGCCCTCCACGGCACACGATGGTGGGCACCGGCGAGCAGAAAGGCTCCAGCATCCCTGGGCAAACCCAGGGCAGGAGTGCATTGATGGGGGGAGATTGTCCTTTGCCTCCCCGCAGCCTCCTGGAGCTCCAGCCGAGCACCCGCTGCTCGCACGGAGCTGGCGATGGGCATTGTCCTGCAGACAGAAAAGCTCATCCTGGAGGAGACCCTTCCCAGGAGAAGACCCTTGCACATGAGCAAGGAGATGGCCCCAGCTCTCCTGCTCTCCCCTCAGCTGGCTCTGGCGCAGGTCCCTCCACAGCCACCCTGGGCCATCCGCCCGGAGCCAGTAGCCAGCAAGAGCAGGAGAGACATTTCTCCCGGTGCCTGTTGCTGCTCTGCCACCAGAGGCTTTTCCTGGGGAGGGGGATGCAAAGCATCCCACTGTCGAACCCAGAAACAGCAAATCGCATCCTCCTCCCTTTACAGGGTGTTTTTAGGGGGACGGTAGGGCCAGGACCCCAGGACGCAGCTCAGGAGGGGCAAGCATGCACCAGCCCCCCCAGGGAAGCTTGAGGCTGTACCCCTGGCACCTCCCCCAGCTCTTCCAGAAGCATCTCTCTGCAGTCCTCTCCCTCAGCCCTTGCTGAAAGCCTGGAGACGATTCTGCCCACGTGTATGCCAGAGCCGTCTGAGTTATTTAAGGACACCAGGATTTTTCTTGCTGCATTCCCGCATCACGTGGCTCAGCTAATGCAGCCGGCTTGCGGCTGCTGTGGGGGGCTGGGGGACAACGGGGTGGCACCCACAAAACCCGTTCTTGGCTTTGCAACAGGGACCGGACACGGTGACCAGCCCCTCCGGGACTCCAGCTTCTAGGCAAGCTCGGTGCTGTGCTGCGGCTGCAACCTTTTGGGGGGTGTTGGTTGTTGGGGATGGGACACGGGCTGTGCTATAGATAACCCCAGCGCCGGGCAGGGCTGCTGCGCTCGGGACGACGGCAGCTGATGAGCCATGGCGGCATCCGATGATCTCAGCTGGATTTTCGGCTGCCCGAGGTTGGGCAGCGAGGCCGGGGAAGGGGCTAAATTTAGCCCGCCCTGTTGCTGCGAGCAGACGGGTGCCTGCTGGTGGTGCCTCCTGGGGAGCCCAGGAGCTGGGGTGGGGGGTCCTTCCCCCCACGAGCCTGGGGAACCCCCTGTCCTGGGGCACCCTTCTCCTGCAGCCCGGTTCACGGTGGTCAGGCTGGCCCCAGCAAAGCCCTGCTGGGCATCAACTGATGCTCTTGGGCATCATCCAAGCAGAGCTGGTCGGTTTAACCCACGAAGCAGCCGGTGGGGGGACATGGCGTGGCTGTGGGGATGTTTTGGGGTGTCAGCCCCGTCTGATGACTCGTTCCTTCTTCTCCCCCCAGGCCTTGTGCGGCTGCACCGTGAACATTCCCACCATTGACGGGCGCGTGATCCCGCTTCCCTGCAACGACATCATCAAGCCGGGGACAGTGAAGAGACTGCGTGGGGAGGGGCTGCCCTTCCCCAAGGCCCCCAGCCAGCGAGGAGACTTGATCGTAGAGTTCAAAATCCGCTTCCCGGATAGAATAGCTCCCCAGACGAGACAGATCCTCAAGCAGCACCTCCCGTGCTCCTAAAGCCCAGGGGGGACTCTCCTCCAAGCAGCAATACTCCAAATGCTCTGTGTCGCGGCATTCAGCCCGCATGGAGCAGAGGTGCCACAGCACTTTTAAATGCAAAAAAAAGAAAAAAAAAAAAAGACAACAAAAACCCAACCACTCACACCACTTTCTTTTCCCCAAAATCCCACCCAACCTACTCCCCATCCATCCCTCTCCCCGTCCATCCCTCTTGCCCCATTTTCTACTCCAGCAGCAGGGAGGCTCCTGCCCATCGCAGCTCTCCCAGCTGCCAAACCTTTTCTTTTTTTCCCCCAGAGGTCCAGGTTTTCCACCTTGCACAAGCGAGCGGTGTGGGCCCTTTTCCCAGGGGGCTACATCACATTGTGGGGGTTTTTTATGTCACCCGCTTTCCAGGCCACTTTTCCCACAATAGGCTGGACTTGTCGGGGTCCGGTGCAGTGTAAATAAGACTCCGCAAGATCCGGCATCCCCGCTCTTGGTTTTTCTCTTTCCCCTCTTCGATATTTGCTGCTGTTCAGGGTCCCGGCTGTACCGCGGAGCCCATCGCTCCCACCCGCGGTGCCCCCCATTCCCCCCTTGTAGCCGGACTGTTTTCTCACCCGGGACCACGGTACCACGTCGGGCCGTGGTCCTCTCTCCTGTGCCAAGCCTACAACCGAGCCTCGGCTGTGCCAAATGATGGAGCACATGGGGATGGTCCCGTCCAGCCTCCCGCCCCTTCCCGGGGCTGTCCCCGGCCCCGACAGCCCGGGCTGGAGCTTTCTTGTTCAGATGTGTTGAGTTTGCATTGCCGCTTTTTTTTTTTTTTTTAAATAGATATATATAGAGAGCTCGTTAGGTAAACTCTGTAAGGGTTTTTCTCTGCCCATTTTGGGGATCCTGGCGTGGTGCACCCTGACTTTTTTTTTTTTTGAAGGGGATGATTTAGCTGCACAAACATCAAGCCCGTCATGGCGGGTGTGCGTGTGGCACAAGTCTGGGTGCAAAAGCAAAGCCAAGCGTGAGCAGAGCTGTGGGTTTCACTAGCTTTTTGAGTTCAAACTTACGGTTTTTCATAAGAAGAGAAAGGCGTGTGTATATATTTTTCTACAGGGACGATTCATTCAGGTGGTATTCCTGGGCGTCGGGGTGAAGCTGGGAGGCACATGAGGCAGTCTGCGTGGTGGCTTCGTTTTCAAATGCTGTATTTTTTTAAAAACCTTTGGATTTCCATCAGGAGAATTTTTATATTTCTTACCTTTATCGGCCCACTCTGCCTCGTGCCAGTATTTTTTTTTCTCCTGGGAAAGGGCTCCTACGGAGCCGGGAGGCGCGTTCGACCTGGCTTTGTACAGCTCCTCTTCCACTGCAGCACCTCCAGAAAAACCCCCACCAAAATATCCCCCTTCTGCCCCACGGATCTTCTTTTTTAAAGAGAAATCTCTGACTTGAAACAGGGGTTCTTTTGGGGCAGGGGGATGAGTGTGGGGCATCTGTTGGGGCTGGGTGTACAGCTGTACAGTGTATCATACAGGGCGAAGAGACCCGTTAGGCGCTGCTTAATTAATTGCCCGGTTTGGCCAAGGAGGGGATGCTGCTGTTTCCCTCCGCTGGTCCCTGTGGAGTTCGACATGGAGAAAACCTGGTGGACGCCGCGAGCGAGAAGACAGGCCAGCGCGCAGATGCAAGCTGCTTTGTTTTTCTCAATTTCAATGAGACCTGAATGTTTTATAGTGGGGTCTTTTTGTAAATTTTTTTCTTTTTTTTTTTTTTTTTGTAATGTCAGTATTGAGAGAAAAATAAAGTATTTTAAAAAATTTACTTCCTGGGGGGTGTTTTGTGATGGGGGATGCTGGACTGTGCTCATGCAGACAGCAGGGACAGGGTCGGAGCTCTGTGACAGGGTTGTCACCACCACCGGGCTGGCCGGGGACCTTCAAGGCTGGTAAGGAAGGGAGGGACCGGCCTGGCGCCCAGGAACCTTGAGGCTGGTAGGGAGGGGAGGAACAAATCTGTTTGGTTTGTCTACTTGGTGCACAGGACCTTCAGGGCCTGATAATGAGGGGAAGGGAATGAATACGTGACCTGCTTGATCACAGAGAACGGTGCTCGCCTGATGAAATAGTTGTGCTAATGACATTACCAGGGGTTGGGAGCAGGCGGGACCGGTCAGGGATGCACAAACACCCATGGGGAAGGGGATGTCATTTGGGAGGGCTCGTCCATGGGGCAGAGGTCACCTGTAAAGGAACAGACTTCCTTAGCTTATTGAATTATTGGAAATACTGCTTCTTAGAGAGCTCGGTTGGAAACTGCTTATATACAATTCACTTAGCATAACAAAGTTTGCTTAGCATAACTTCTGCAAGCTGTGAACTTCTGAACTCTCTGGATCATCACGTGAAAAAGGCGTCGGAGTCCTCAAGCTAGCAGATACAGGCAGCTGCCGGGAGATAAGGAACAGAATGGTGTCTAGCAAAAGGTGACAATAGAAGAATGTTTTGGCTGTTGCCAATAACTTGTTTTTCTCCAGCTGCAGGTGTAAAATAGCAACTGAAGGTCAGGAATTTGACTGACAGCCCATCTGATGAAAATGAAGGGATCGAGTGAAGAACAGGAAGACCTCAGGCTCTAATTTTGCAGTTGGCCCAGGGTGATGTGTGGGGCATGGGGGCTTGGATTTTGGGGGTGTAATTGTCTGAGTTTTTTTCCGCTAAGGGTGCCTCTTCAGGAGGCACCAGCTCGAGCTGCTACGCTGTACCTTGAGAATAAATTATTTATTTTAGAAGAATTTCTGGAATCTGTACCTGAGTCTCCGCTGCAGGAAACCTCAGGAAAAGAAACTTTGCTAACAGCGAGGAGGAGGGATGCCTGTGGCAGGGGGTTGCCTTTGGGGCAGGAGTAGCCATGAGGAGGGGATGCCCTTGGGACAAGGGATGCCCACAAGGCAGAGATGCCCGTAGGGCACCTGTGCCTGGCCCAGAGCGGGCAGGACAGGGGACCTGCCAAGTGTGGCCACTACCTGCTCTATGCAAGGTTTTGGGGTGCTGCAGGAGGGCCCAAATCCCTCGGGTCAGGCTCCAGCCTCTAACCCCGACGCCTCGGCTGGAGACTCCCCATCCTGCACCCACCATGGCTGAGCTGCAGCCCCTGTGAGGTCACACAGTCCCTGTGGGACCCGGCTGTGGGGCTGGGGAGGCGGGGACATGGGTCTGGGGCTTCACAGGGAATCCCAGGGGGTCAGAAGGAGATGAAAACCATGGTGGCGATGAAAGGGCTGCCCTCAGCTGCCCCCCTCGCTAATTGCACACCACCCAGGGCAAGCTCCAGCCACCAGCCCCTTCCTCGCCCCAGCACCTTCAGGGGGCCCAGCCCCCCCAGCAAGGCGCTGGGCAGGGGAGAAGGGTTCTGAGGGAAGGCTCTGGCCTCTGCATCTACCGGGGGTCTCCGCTGCAGGGGTGGTCCCTGGAAAGGGGCACGGGCTGAGGCCAAACCCAGTCCCCAGTGCTGACTGCTCTCCTGGGGCTGCTGGGGGGTTCATAGGTGTGGGGGGTGCCACCCAAGCTCCCCAGCTGCTGAAGTTGTTGATTCGGGGGGCACTGTCAGCCCTTCCAGCAGGTTTACACTGCTCCAGGGCAGGGGCAGATGCTCTCAGAGCTCCCATGGGTGCTGTCCCCACCAGGAGCCACATCCCACAGGCAGCAAGGAAGAAAGATGAGGTTTTGCAGCCCTCCTGCTGGATTTAATTAGCATTTGCAATTAGGAGAGACGGCAGGGAAGACATGGGGTGCTGGGAGCTGAGACACACACCCCCCACCCCGTAGTGTCCCGGCCTCTACAGCGGAGAGACATGCCAGGGATGGGTCTTTCCCCTGCGCTGGCTGGGCTGGTGGGGAGCAAGAAACCCACGCCCTGCCTGAGCTGAGGAGAGCTTTGGGGCATCCTGGTGAGCACTTGGCTGAGGCGCAGAGCAGCCCTTTCCCCCTTCCCAGGTGGCTGAGAGGGGCTGGTTCCTGCTTTCCCCCCTGGCTGGAGCTGCCTCTCTTGGGCTTGCACTGGTGAAGCCACAGGACACAACGGCAAAACCCAAAGCCCTGCAGAGCTGCAGGGTGAAGTGCAGGCAGGGAAGGAGCTCTGGATTAAGAGCTTCCAGGTGCCAGTGAACCCAAAAAACAGATGGTGTGGAGCAGGGGAAGCACCAGCCCTCCCCTCCTCAACACCGCTGCAACAAGAGATGGCGATGGCTGATGTACCTGCAGGAACCAGCAGCAGCGTCTTCTCTAACAGAGGCAGCATGAGGACAGGGTGGTGCTGGCAGAGCTCAGAAAGTAGGACAGAGCACCTGAGCTGCCCACCCTCCCCAGGGACCTTCGTGGCCTCCTACCCTTGCAGGAGGTTGTGCTATTTAAACACGGCACTCCCAATTTCAGCACGTTTCTCCTCATTGCTATGCACAAGCCCCCTCTCATGGACAGTCCTGTCCTTCTGCCATTTTGAGACTCCCCCTCACATCCAGCTGGTTTGATGGAGCCCTCCGGGATCTGCCAGGCTTTGGGCAGGAAATCCCATCACTCCGCACAACTCCTGCGGGGGAAAGTTGCCCTCTCCTTGGTGGCTCAGGCCCAAAGGCCCAGGGCACCCTTCTCCCACATAATCTGCATTTAACCCTCTGCAAAACCCCTCAGTTCCTGCAGCCCCCTAAAAGCTGACAGCACCTGGCCGCTCTGTGTCCTGCAGCCGCCACCTCAGAGGTTCCCCCTTGGGCGCTGGGCTGTATCGCGCTCCTGCCCAGCTCCCGTGCAAGCAATGGGACCAGACTCAGAGCTTCCCTCACACAGAACCAAGTACAGCAGGAGCAAGTTTTTCAGTTCAGAGAAGAGCAAATAAACCTAAGGCAAGGCAGGGAGCTAGAAGTGGAATGGAAGGATAAGAACCGTGATCAGAGCCCGAGGACAGGGCAACACCACCGGGCTGGCTGGTACCAGAGCACCAAGACCGTCATCAGAAACCCAAGAGGACTCATGAGATGATGTGCTGACGCTCTTCTCTTCCCTAACCACAGCAGTGTCACGCTGCACAAACCCCCCGGCCAGTCCCACAGCCCCCTCGCGCCTGCCTTCAGGCAGGGCTCGCAGGACAGGGATGGCTGGATAAGCCCGAGGAGCCAATGCAGATGAGGGCCAGCACTGGAGAAGCAACATCACATACCTGCTGCCAGGCTCTCCTAGCAGGTGCTTTCTGCCAAGCCAGGGCAGGGGACGGACACCGTCGAACCAATTTATTCCACTAACATGAAGCTAAGAGGTGTCAAGAATGAAGAGCAACCCCGCAGGCAGCAGGGAAGCACACACCCAGACAGACTGCACCAGAGCGAGGAGCGCACAGACACAGGTTTACAGTCCGCACAAAGGAACTGCCGTGGCCTGGCTAGAGTTTTGTGGGATTTTAATTTTTTTTATTATTTTTGTGTTTTTTGGGTTTTTTTGTTGTTTTTTTTTTATACAGGCTAGCGTTGTACCCTTTGCTAAAGCTGCTGATTCTGCCACATAAACTAAAACAGAAATTTCTCAGAAATTAAGTCGGTTCCCCTCCTTGTTAACTCACTGTCTGCCTCCCAACTGAACAACGGTCTGGATCCGTGTTTGCAGAAAACATTCCCTGTACAAAGTCTCACGTGCAGCTACACTGTTCTGACTGAGGAATGAAGAAGCCGAGAGTCCATTGAACATCGGATTTTTCCCTGTACAACATGGCCTGATTTGGAGTTTGGTCCACCAAGGACAGCGAGTTAACCGTAGAGATCATCGTCATTGTCTTCACTGTACACGTTGCCCCCACTGCCGCCTCCTGTGCCCTGGCTGGGGCCGGCGCCGCCCTGGCCACCCGACGGGAACCTGTGTGCAGCAGCGCAGAAGGGGAGAGAAGAGAAGCCGTTCAAAAGCCTCCTCACAGCTCAGCACCATCCCCTCCCTCCGCACCAATACCCCAGAGCCAAGCAGGAGAAGTGGGATGAAGCCTTAGGGCAGGTCATGGTAAAAGGCTCACACGGCTGCTGGCTGTCACTTGTGTTAAAGGAAAAAGGGTTGATGGACCTTCAGGAGCACTAACAGAGTGGCTAAAACCGGCCTGCAGCATGGTCTACACCCACCACGTCGTGCACTGCCTGCTGTATACGCTGGGGAGAACAGGGAAGTGCACTGGGAAAGGGGTTTGTCAGCCAGAAACCAGCAGAAAGCAGCCTCTGTGCTCTGCTCTGGGACCGACAGAGCCACACTGCCCTCCCCC
Organism: Caloenas nicobarica; assembly: GCF_036013445.1. Lineage (NCBI taxonomy): Eukaryota > Metazoa > Chordata > Aves > Columbiformes > Columbidae > Caloenas > Caloenas nicobarica. Next base: position 10,007,135 of record NC_088284.1, read on the forward strand.
CGCTCCCCCATGGTTACCTGAAGCTGCCAAAGCCACGGCTCTGCTGTAGAGTCTGTGCAAACATCTCGTATTTCCTGATGTCGTTGTCACTGACAGAGCGGCGAGCAAAGCGCATGGCCTCCTCAAAGTGATCCCGGCGTATCTCGGGAACTGGGTCGTCCTCCTCCACTTCCTGCAGCGGGAGAGAGGGCCCAGGTGAGCTGCGTGCCCGAGCTCTGCACCCACAGCCCAAATCCAGGTCAGGGTGCTCCAACACCCACCAAGGCAGCAGCTGGAGAGGGACACTGTGGCAGACTGTGAGCACAAGGCACCCCAGGAGGGCCTCAGCCTCCGCAAGATGAGAACAAAGTGCTCCAGCTCCACGCCGAGAGCCCACTTGTCCCCATCTGAGGGTTGCAGAGGGGAACACATCGCACCGCATCCACGGGCAGAGGTGGGCTGCTCATCCCATGAGTGAGGAAAGCTCAGAGTGCCCCACTCACCATGGCGGAAGGGTTGGTCTGCCTCTCACGTTCTCGCCTGATCTCACTCTCAATGGACTCGCGGATGGCCAATTTGCAGGCACGCTGGCAAATCTCTGTCAGGTCAGCCCCCGAAAAGCCATTGGTCATCTTAGCTAGGAAATCCAGGTCAACGTCCTGGTGAAAAAAAAAGAGGCCTCTCCTTAATACCTTACAACCTCAGGTGAAAAAGGGGTGTCTTCAGGCCCCATGGTACCAAGGTGCTGCCTTAACTTTGTCCAATTTTGTAAAGATCAGCTATTAAGGCTCTTGTTTCTGGGAAACATTACGCACACATAGGGTCCACACTCCCCACATACCCACCAGGAATCCACAAAGCAGCAGTAAATGCCTCTGCACTTGTGGATTTACGATATGATTTGCTCAGGTCTCAGCATCAGGAGTCAAACAAAACACTGTCAGACTGGAAATGGAGATGGGGCACAGGCACACCACGACACGCGACCTCCTCCTCCTCCTCCTTCCCCTCCACTGAAGGGGTAGTATTGCAACCTCCTTGGAAGTTTTCCTTCCCAACAGAACCTAAAAAGGTAAGCTTGAGACAAAAAAGCTTGAGCTCTCACTTGACACCTACTTTTTTCTGGTTAACTATCAGTTGCGTTACTGCCTGCTCCCCAGGCAAGGGACATAGCTCCTGTCTATAATAGAGTTCAGCAACAATTAACTGCAATGGTTCCTCTTCAATTTCCATTTCCCACCCCCATATTCTACAGTTACTTTTCTTTCAGAGTACAAGAATCTCTTCCATCTTGCCATAACAGGCTTTCCTGTTCCCACATGTGGGCAGAACTCCACTACATGACAAAGACCTGCTGTGCTTACACACCAACACCCAGCTTCGCTGGTACGTAGCTTCAGAGCTCAAGCTTCCCCCTACATCTTTATTTCCATCCTTCAGGGACCGAAGGCTTCCCAGCTCTGCACCCCGTGCAGCAGTCACCAGCCCTCTGCTCTGTCCGCAGCTTGTGAGGAACACGTGCATCACACAGCAAACCCAAATCAGATGCAGTCAGGGCACAGATCCTACCTTGGCAACCGGCGATTTCCTCAGGTTGGCCTTAAGAATAGCAACCCGGGACTTCTCGTCAGGTAGGGGGATGTAGATGAGCTGATCCAGGCGGCCAGGGCGCAAGATGGCTGGGTCGATGATGTCCGGCCTGTTGGTGGCACCGATGATGAAGACATTCTTCTTGGTGGACATGCCATCCATCTCTGTCAGGATCTGGTTGATGACACGGTCTGCAGCACCACCACCATCACCGATATTTCCACCTCGAGCCTTTGCAATGGAGTCCAGCTCATCAAAGAAGAGCACGCAAGGTGCTGCTTGGCGGGCCTACGAAAAGGAAACGGGAACAATTAGTCCATGTTAACACCACCTAGTAAGGAGCACACTGGTCTCACACTAAGCCTACCCTACCATTAAAGCAGCTCAGAGGAGTAGCAGAGCACTGCTGCTGCAAAGAGAGCTCAGAGCAGCTGCTCCAGAACAGTCTCCTGACAAAAAAATCCTCAATTAAATTCTCCTGAAAAAACAAGATCAATTTCCCCAAAGCTGGCGCATTGTAACTCCAATGCTTAGAGGGAAAGCTGGAGCCAATCTGCCTGGACTAGAAAGTTCCCTGCAAGACCTGGGGATGTCAATTGGTTATTCAGACACTCAGGTATCAGTAGGCAAGATACATCTAATGCAAGGGGGAAATCCAGTCGTTATCTTCAGCTATCTAATGAGTAGTTATATAGAAATGGGAGCCAGATCTTTCTTTGAGGTGTGCCGTGAAAGGATGAAAAACTACATGCACAAATGCCTGCAAAAAAAAAAAAAAACCAGTCAGAAATAAAGAAAAAAAACTCTTCCCAATGAGAGAACTCAAAACACTAGCACACAGGCCCAGGGAGGTCAGGCACTCTCCACCTTAGCACATGTTCAGAACACAAGGCACCAAGCAACCTCATCAAGTTTCCAAGTTATCTCCCTGGTCTGGAGAAACAGCTGGACTACAGGGCATCCAAAGTTCCCTCCCGACGAAAAGTTTTCTCTCTCTCTCCTTCCAACTTTGTTCTACCAGCACCTTCCCTGACCACAAGAGCAAGAATTTGCAGGATAATCCATGCAGATACCTTCTGGGACAGGGGGCAACACTATCTACAGGGCAACTGAGCAGCAGGACCTCTTTCCTAGGCCACGTGTACTGCAGAACAAGAACCCACAGGATATTTTGAAAATCTGTAGATGGTGTGGCTAATGAGCTGCCAAGGCAAGTTTTTAGGGATGTGGAGGATATTAATGTCATCCTAACGCTAGCCTTACTGTTAAGGCACTGGGGCAGTTATGATCCTCTAACAACAGATGCAAATTGCAGCCAGAGAAAACAGTTTGTTTCCCAAACATCAGGAAAGCAGCTTCTGCTCTCAGTGCAAGTGGAGAAAACACAAAAGACAAAAACCAAGAATCAGGCTGGTAAGGCAGACACAGTGGAGACAAAGTTCTGGAGGTACCTCAGCAGAAACACAGCACACAGAGTAGAAGAAATACTCACCTTGTCGAAGATCTCGCGCACGTTGGCTTCAGACTCACCAAACCACATGGTGAGCAGTTCCGGCCCCTTGATGGAAATGAAGTTTGCCTGGCATTCATTGGCAATGGCTTTGGCCAGCAGCGTCTTTCCACAACCAGGTGGCCCGTAGAACAGAACCCCTTTTGATGGGGTCATACCAAATTTGAGGAACTTGTCTGGGTGCTCCACAGGATACTGAAGCAGAACAAAACAAACAAAAACCTCTTGTGACGAGCCAAAACAGGCCTGTACCTTAGAATCACAGAATGGTTTGGGTGGGAAAGGACCTTCAGAGACCATGCAGTCCAACACCCCTGCCATGGGCAGGGCCATCTTTCTACAGGTCAGTTTTGTTTCTCCTCCTACCAGAAACACCATCGGACATTTCTGGTGGGTTAAACACAAGATCCTGCCTGCTTGGTGCCACTGGTTTTTCAAAGGACACTGGTTTGCAAAGCACCATGACTAAATTGGAAAGCCGCCTTCGACAACCTATTTACCTCTAAGAACTAAGTACCAGTTCAGGTAGTTTTCCAGCACACTTAAACCCAACTTCACTCTGCCCCGCAGAAGCAAAAGGGAACAGCTCATTATCTGTCCTATTCGCTCTGCTCTCCAGAGACGGGCAAGGTGTCTGCTGTGAGCATTTATCTTCAGCAACGAGGCCAGAGATAGGTGATGATTTTATCATCAGAAAACTAGACAGAAAATTAGATTATTTTATTCACCATCAGGATGTTTCTATGTTGCCAGCTGAAAGCAGGAATGTATCAAACCCAGACCATCCCAATGCAGCCACCAGGAGTTTCCACAGATTATTCATGACTTTTTGTCCCAGTCTTTGCTGTCGTAGGTTTCACAATTACTTCTCACTTTTCCCTGTGCTAATGCTGATGGGAAGCCGTTTGGAGGCTCTCTGAACGAGAATCGTCATCCACTTCCTGGCATATAAAGCCACCACAAAGGAGGATCCTCAGCAGTGGTCCTGCTGCTGGTCTCTACCTCAGCAGAACTGCTGCTGTTGCTGCATGTAGCACAACACCCACCCAAGATGATGCTGCAGACTAAGCCTGATGCTGCTGCGCAACACCTTCCTCTCCAAGTTCACCAAGATGAAACAGCATGGTATTTCTAGACCATTATAAGCAAATACCATAAACCCCTCGGCATTTACCCTGTTCACAGCCCAAACAGGAATCTGAAGAAGTTATTGATTTTATTATTAAAGTCGACTAGGTGAAAATCTGTTGGAAACTCTTACCTGTACGAGCTCCTGGAGTTCTCTCTTTACATCTTCTAGACCACCAATGTCTTCCCAGGTAACTTGTGGCACCTCCACCACAGTCTCCCGAAGAGCAGAAGGGTTGCTCTGGCTCAGAGCCCACTACCGTTAGAAGAAATGGCATTATATGAATGGCATTATATGAATTCTAACACATTATGTTCACTTGCTCCAGATAAACAACTAAACATTGCACCCAAAAGGAAGAGGGGTACTCCTGCATTACCCTGAAGTCATCCATGGTCACAGCCAGTGAGTTCATCACTTCAGCATCAATGGTTTCATCTTCTAGGTCTATGAGATCCATCTTCTTTCTGATAGCCTGAAGAGCAGCTTCTGAGCAAAGAGCAGCCAAGTCAGCACCAACATGGCCATGGGTCTCGTTTGCCACCTGAAAGCAGAGCACTGACTATGACTCACAGGGATACAAGCAAGCGCTGTGCAAGGGCAACGTGTGCTCTGGTCACTCACTGGGAAGCGTAACGAAGCTCTGGAGAACACGAACATCAGTGCTTTGCTGTGGATTCAAGACAATTGCTACCACATACTTAACAGGCAAAGACACCACTGTTCTGCCTCCTACTTGAGATCCAAGTTGCAACTGGAATTCAGACAGTGTGCAGAAAAGCAAGCCTGAGGACTGCCGTTCTTCATTCAGGACAGAGATTACAGGAATCATCCAGCTTACACACGGTGTCCAGTGTCACCACATTGCCCACCCAGCTCTGTGTGAGCTGTTTCAGGCTTGCTTTGCTTTTAAAGAGAATGCCACAGCAAACCAACCCAGGAGGAGAGCGCCAAGGCACCTCCAGATTGGACTGATGCAGGTTTGTTTCACTTCGCCATGCCATTCTTACCTAGCGAGTGTGGATTTTTGGTCACTGGGAAACTAGTTGGAAGGAAGCCCCGAGATCCCACATTCACCCAGTTTTATGCTGTCCTGAATGAGCAACTACATTTATGCAATCAAGCCTTAACAACTCTTCCACTATAAAATAGAGCAGCAGGAACATCTGTCTGCAGAGACAAGCTTTCCCATGCTACTCACCTGTTCCAGATCCACATCATCAGCCAGTTTCATATTTTTCGTGTGGATCTGCAGGATCTCCAGGCGCCCAGTGGCATCTGGGATACCGATATCTACCTCTCTGTCAAAACGACCTGGGGAGTACAAAACATATGTTGAGCTGCTGATTTTGTGCACCGGAGGAGCTGCAGTTGCTGCCTTCCTCTATCTGAACAACATGATGACAAGCCACAAACACAAGCCATTTCAGAAAATGCCAGAGTTCTGGGTTTCCCTCCAGCATTTATCAGCGCAGTAGCAGAGTAAGACCACAGGGGGAAAGGCTTTAGCCATTTAGAAAAAGTGACACTACTGTATTAACTACAGATTATACGACAACGGAGGATTGCTGGCTAAGTAACTTTTTCTGAGCCTCACTTTTAGGAAAATATGCTTCCCTGAACCCACATACCATAAGACATTTCTGTTTATTTCTACCTTTGTGTCCTCAGCACAAAAGTCTGCAAATACTGAGAGATTTAATTTTCCAGAACTTTCATAAAAGTATGCAAGTGGTGAAAAACATGAACTGCCCTAACAACTGGAGAGACAGGAAACCCTGATATTACTGCAGTATTAACTAAGGTGTGTACACCTATCATTTTCCACTAGCCATAGCTGTGCACTCAAATGCCTCACTATACATTTAAGAGGCGGTCTTCCCCTGCACATTTGACTGATTTGCTATTACAGACTTTACCAACTGGTCATACACCAGACACTTATTCACACCACAAAGTTTTGAAAACCTGAATCTCAGAAACTACTGGACTTCTCATCAACAAAAGAATGAGAAATCAGGCAATTCAGAGCCTTCTGCAACATAAGGCATGAACACCCTCTTAAGTATTTACTTCTTCAGTGTGTCCTGAATGCTTTTCCACTTCTAATATTTATTTCTACAAGTTCTAACCTAATACTGCACAAAAAATGATACCAAAGAAGCGTAGAAATTAATTTCAAACAATGAGCTGGAGAGAAGTCGCTGGAGACAAGTCAACAGTTTACATAACATACAGAAGATGTTTCTTATTAATTTCTGCTCAATCCTTCCAAGGCCCTGAAGCATAGCCTGTAACACAAAGTATGTGTGTGCCGGTTTGACTGAAATAGAGTTAATTTTCTTCATGCAGTTAGAAACTTCTCTTTTTTGTAGCTAGCATGGTCATTGTTTGAATTTTGTTTGAGAACAAGAAAATAACACCCCAGGACAGAATTTTCTTCAAGTAACCTTCCAGTGCTTTTGAATTGGAACAAAGACAACATAAGAACCAACTGTTATCTTAGTTGCTGTCTGGGAGACAAGGTCTTTCTGGGCTATCTGCAGATGTGGGGCAGCGAGGAAGTGGGGCACAGATGGGGCAGACCCTGACTGACAGCCAGACTAATCAATAACAACATTCCATGCTCTGAGTGTCATGCTTCATATTTAACGAAAGCCAGGTTTTCTGGCTGGGGAGACCTGTTCCAATCCTGCTCCATTCGGGAGCTCCTTTAGTTCGGCTTTTTGCCATTCTACCATTTTACAGTTGGCCTCTGGGCCCTTCTGCCTTTTTGGTCTTTTCTCTCTCTCCCCAGGACTGGCTGCTCAGGACCAGGGTGCTCCCTCCCTGGGACTGGGTGCTTGGCAGTTCATGAGGAATTGCGTTGAGTATCTTTTATTTTATATTCTATTTTCTGTTATATTTACATTAGTAATAGTACTAGTATACTACTATTATTCGGTTATTTTATTAAACTGTTTTCATCTCAATCCACAAGTTTCTCCCTTCTCTTAGGATTCTCTCCCCTGTTTGGGGGCGGAGGGGAGGAGTGAGCGAAGGGCTATCATGGTTTTGATTGCTAGCTGGGGTTAAATCATGACAGTGTGATACAGGAGATTGCAATCATGGTTACCGAATCGCCTGAGTGCTGGGTCAATGCTGTTAGGTCTGTTGGTAGCTGCCATAACAATCACGTGCGCTCTCTGTTTCAGTCCATCCATAAGAGTCAACAGCTGAGACACAATGCGACGTTCCACCTCTCCATGTGTCTACGGAGAGAGAAAGCAGTGTATAGACCAAAAGTGCTACAACACAGCACAGGAGCTAATTCTGCACCAGGGCAAGCAGACACGACAGCCACAAGCTAGTAAGAAACATCGTGAACTGTGTTTGATTCTTCTCACAGCCAACTGAATTCCACCGTCAAGATAAACACTGTTTTACCCTGTAGTCGAGCGCAGAGATTAAGCCAGCTGCTAACAAAAAGGATGTACTTCTTTACTTTCTACAGGCTTTCTTTACCTTCTCTCTCTTAGGAGCAATGGCATCCAGTTCATCAATGAAGATGATGGCAGGAGCATTCTTCTCTGCTTCTTCAAAGGCTTTCCTCAGGTTGCTCTCAGACTCACCAGCCAGCTTGCTCATGATCTCAGGACCTGAAAAACAGCAGCACTGTGGCACCCAGAAGAGAGGCAGCCAGCCTCAAGGCACACAGCTGAATTTTTTTAGCACCATGTTCACATGGGAGAACATGTATTTCAAGCCAAAGCAAACACCAACAACTGAGTTCACTAAATTTGCAGCTGAATAGGCAAGAACGGCATGCAGAGTTACTTTCTATCATTATTCTCTGTTTTCAGTTTACTCTAACAGAATGCAGCACTAGTGAATGAGCTACCTTTAGCTGCTTCTTTCCTTACCCTATTTCACACTTGGTGGAGCTTCTCTGTAATGTGCCACCACACACTGTTAATGCCAGTCCTGGCTTGCAAGGGAAGCAACCAAATTATATGGTGATGAATCGTCAGGGTAGGGAAGGAAAAAGCTATAAGATACTGAAGCTGCCTTCAGCTTACATTACACAAGTACACATTTACCTCTGTAAGATCCTATAAATGAGCTGGGAAAAAAAAAAGCCAAAGCCCATCTCTCCTCACAAAACAAATACAAAAATTGCAATGACTAAGCACATTAATCCCAGAAGGAAGGACAGCATTCCTCTGAGATCTCCAGCAACTGCTGAACATTACTGCAGGCTTAGATTTATTCTGTTTTTACAGATTTTTCCATCATGCTGATGGGAGTGGTAATGAAGAGAAAGTATGCTTCTGTAAGAGCCAAGAAAAAGAAACCTGACCTTCAGGAGTGCAAAGCTGCGAGCTGACTGAAGTGTGCGCCAGCTGCTGAGCCACTGGTATAGGCAGGTACTAACAGTCTCTAATTACAGGTAACTCACCAGTTCATACCAGCTCTGACTACAACACTGCCTGCAGCTCCAGGCTTGGGACGAGCAGACAGAGGAACACATCACTAACTCTGACAGTGTTATTTTTTATTATGCAATAGAAGTACAAGCGTCTAAAGAAAAGGCTGGCTCATTAGCATTCAGTGACAGCTTTCACACACTTTTGGAAGAATATGACAAGGGCGACATATGGTTAAAACCAGCCCATTTGCATCTGATATCTTGAGATACAAAGCAAGTCACTTCCCTACTGCTCGTCACTGCTATGCTGTGCTATACACTTCTCTGCTATCACCTTCAGGGCCCTATGTGATTGAAATCAGAAAAGAAAAGCAGCATTCCTTTAGTAAAAATGTTCAGTTATTCCAGCACTGACTGTAAAATGGGACAGAGAAGCAGCAAGGAAAATTCAGAATCTGGTCCTTCCTGGACATAAAGCAGTAACCAACTCAGCTGCTACAGGTAAGAGTTATCAATAGGATGTTCTGTCACTTGTAGCTAAGTCCCAAGGTACTCATTATAGCTTTCAGGAAAGTTCCTCCCAGATAATGTTATGTGAAACAAACAGGCCTTGTGCTTTACTTGAAGGGAAAGACAAATTCACAGCAGACCAGCTTCTACTCTGAATGAAATATGGTGGCAGCAACAGAAGCAAGTGTCCTGCACCCATATCATTACAATAATCTCAGCACTTCACTCCCATCTCTGCCCTGACCAACACAAATGAACACACAGACAGACGGACTCCAAGTTCCTGCATCGCAAAGCTGCCTTCCAACCACCCTGCTACAACACAAGCAGGCTTAAGGGAAGTGCCACTACAGATTCTTCCACAAAAATGGCCTTCAAGTGTCCCCAGAGGCATGTTTGAAAGAGGTAAGGAAGGATGTCAGGGAGACAACGTGGCGCTACAAGCCCTTTTAACACCATCATTACTGTAAAATGGATGAACAGGCACACAGCAGATCTGGGGCCAATGCAGCCACAAAACTTACCGTTGATCAGGAAGAAGAAAGCCCCCGTTTCGTTGGCCACCGCTCGGGCAATCAGAGTTTTACCAGTGCCAGGAGGGCCATACAGCAGGATCCCACGTGGAGGCTGAGGACAAAGGCAAGGGACTTAATTGGTGAGCTGGTATCTGAATGCCTAAGTAGCTTCACATGGAAAATGTAAGCATTTGACAAAGCCAGTCCGAAATTGCTATGCAAACTCATGCAACAGCTGCCATTCCAGCATTGCTATCAACACTCTCATTACTTTGCATGACACAAGAACAGAAACCTTGCCAGTAACTGACAGAGCTGATTCAAAGCATTGCTTCAATTTACAAGTTGCCAGTACTTTAATCTGTGTCCAGAACATATGAGGATATACTTTCCTAACACTGGCATTAAAATTACCCCCCACAAGTTACTTATTGACCCCACCAATGCCTCATAAACCTCTGAGGTCAAGAGCCATCTGCAAGAGCAAGCCCACTCATCCACCTGGTACACATCGGACTTACCTTCACCCCTATGGCCTTGAACAGTGCAGGGTGTCGGAGGGGAAGTTCCACCATCTCCTTGATTTGAGCCAGCTGCTTGCGGCAGCCACCTATATCATCATAGCCCACTTCATTCAGTGACTCCTCTTCATCCTATCCGGAAGGAAATATATTAAACATTAAGTGGAAACAATAGTTCAGCAACACCTTCCAGCCTACAGAACCTGGGAATCTGGATTTTTGCTCACAGCCATTTCTTTGCTGTCTTGAGATTCTAATTTTCAAGTCTTCCTGGTGTCTTCCACAATTGTTTCTTAGCTCTGTCTTCCCAGACACGCGGAGGGAATTGCCTGCACATAATTAGAGCTCACTGAAGCCCACCCTCTTGAATGACAGCCTCTGCTGCCAGGTTCCCTACAGACTCTAGTGCAAAACAAGCTCTGTGACCCTCTGATGTGCCTAACAAAGACAGCAACAGACAATGAGGTTCAGTATATAAACTTATTCCTTAAACTGTGAGATCTAACCACCTGAGATCTCTAACTAGCCGTCATACAGGTCTCAGATGTAGTGGGTTTTTTTCGGATTGACTCAGATTAACAGAGAATGTTAAGATCCAGACATGTGGATAAGATCAACTCTAACCAACTCTTCCAGTGTAGCTCTACAGCATCCATTCAACTCATGGCTGTGCAAATCTCTACTGGCCTTACTTATTGATAACATTTGGCCACATTAAAAGAACAAAACAACACAACACGGAATGTCAGGTCCAGCTCAGTTCAAGCCCCAAAAAACAGGGAGTACTACCTCACGCAGGTCACTCAGGGTCTGGCACTACCGAGCATTGAAGGTCTCCATGTTTGCACACTCCTGCCCTCTCTGGGCTCTTCTTCCTAGTATCTACTAGGAATTCCCCTTGATCCAGCTTATGCCATTGCCTCTAGTCTTGTCCCTGGGCACAGCTCTCCAAAGAGCCTGGTCATCTACCCCTTCACATCAGGCAGCTGCCAATAGGGCCTTTGCTTTCATTTCTCCAGAAGGCACCATCCCACTCTCCCAGACCCTCCTCAGTCCTGACCTCCAACTTCTCATCATTGTGGTGGCCTTGGCTGAACTTGCTCCTGTTTGTCTCTGCTGTGTCCTCAAGAGCCCAAAGTGGACTCCTCTGATGCCCATGGTCTCACAAGTGTCACATAGATGTGAATTTTTCAGAAGGTGGCTAACTACAAAACAGCACTCATCCTAATTTGCAGGTAGTAAAAAGGCACTTACTTTATGAGTTATACAACCACCTTAGCTCATTTCTCGGAGATTCCCTACTCTGTAATAATAAGGTGGCCAAAACCTGACAGACAAGCCATTCAGTTTGCCTCAAGCTTGGGATGCTCAAAGCTAGATACCTTAAGGGACTAAAGAATTTTTTTTTTTAAATCAATCAATCAGAGATTTCAATTTTCTCATTGAAAAAAGTACTAACTGCTTTATTTTCAGGTGGCATTAAATTTAGCAACTTTGTAAGCTCTCCCTGCTATGGATCAAGGGAACTTTGGAATTAAAAGATGCATCTAAATCCACCATGAGTTATCTGGAAGCAGACGCAAAAACGACTGCTGCCAAAGTATGGCATTTCATCAGCAAACCTACACACTGGTGCTATCTCAGCATGAGGAAGGACGCTGGAAGTGTATCTCTGGCTACCTTCAGCAGCAGCTCATCTCCTGAAAATGGAGTTTTTAACCATTCAGTTCAATACACAGAATGTCAAAACAGGAACAGCAAACATTGCTGCTCATAAGGACCGTCACAGAAATGGATTTTGGACAGCGGGTGTTCAGGAGAACTGCATGGCAGGATTCTGCTCACCTCTCGTTTGATGGGCTCTCCTTCACAATGGATCACTGTGTCTGGAGCCACTATGCAGTATGGACTTGGATCTGTCTCCACCACTTTGAACTCCACTGCACGCATCCCCCCACGCACCAAGAAGATGTCACCTGTAAAACCCCACACTTCAGAACCCTGCTGCAACCACCATCGGCAAAATGTTGACCCTTGTGCCACCAGCAGCCCCAGAGGACAAGGAAGTGGGTTACATAGGCACATGCTGCTGGCATTTTTAATACTGCTCTGTGTTTTAAACTCTGGAGCTGCAGGTATTGCGACTATCCGAGCACTGTTTAGAACCACAGCAGTTAAAGTTCTCAAATTTCATCCAGTAACAAACAGTAAATGAAACCAGCCAACAACAGAAAAGAATACTCTGCCTAAATTCAAAAGACAACGACAAGGAATCACATTTCCATTCAGTTTCAATTTAACATTTCTAAAACAGGCAAAAAGCCCTAAATCAATAAAAATTCATTTTGAAGTTATTATAACTGTTTGTTACTAGTTATGACTGTTTGTCTTCAGAAGCAGAATAATATAAAATACTGCACTATGACTCCTGGCTAAATGGGGCTACGGATGCTAGATAACTTCAAATTGTGTTTATACTGTATTAGAACCTATTTGTTCCAGCAGAAGTGCTACTACAACGACTCTAAAATTGTATTTGGTTTTCTAAGCACTCTCCCAATTATTAATTAAATTACTTTGAAGAAGTGAATTTAGTCCGGCTTCCAATTGGTATATCCAATCAATTGACTAATATGTGGGCAACTCCCCAATCCCATTAAGTGGTAGTAACTTAGTTTAATGAGATTTTCTCCTGTGTTCTACCTGAGCCTTTTCTGATGCTCTCCCATATCATGTAGCAAAAAGATGCAGGAGAACTACCGAGATGCTCTGCCAGCAAGCAGCAACAATCACCCTTTCTGCTGAAGATTTGGACAAAACTAAGTCATCACCAGCAAAATCTCACTCTACAGATGATCATCTAATGGAAAGATCTGTGCTAGCTTCTCGAAATTCTCTTTATTCAGCCTGATGACTAGCTCACACTTGCTGCCGCGAGGGCTTCAAGAACAGGCACTGTTACCTTTCCTGATGGGTCTGTATGCTTCCAGGAAGTAGGGCTTGAGGTAGACCTCAAACAGATTCCCCGTGATCCCTTCTACCGTGTCATCGATTGGCAGCACATGGATACGTTTGCCATATTTCACATCTGGGCAAGGCTGGATGCTGCAACAGAAAAAAACTCGTTAGCCACATCATGCTGGACTTGCATGCAAAAGGCAGTGACGCCCTTTCCCAGGCCAACACAAATGCCAGAAAGGACCCTCCAAAGCCCTGGTGAGACTTCCAACCTGCATAAGAACATGTCAATGCTGACAAAAATCACGTCCAGCAAGAGGTAGTCTTCACAATACACACTTTCCTTCACTCCTCTCAGCCCTAACCAAGCCCACTGGGGAGTTCCATAATTTCTTCCTACCTCCCTGCTTTCTGTAGCCCCCCTTGCCATCCCCAAGGCACATTCGTGAGTTACTAATGCAGCCTAAAGACCTGTGCGAGTCATGAGTTAACTTCTGTTTCAACAAGGAGCTGCAAGGGAAAGGGACCTGGGGGAAGAAGCTCTTTGTTCCTTCCTCTCTCTAACCTAATACAGAGACCAGAGCCCCTGTTGCTGACAACCACAGTTCTGATCAAAGGTTCTCACAGCATCAACCAGGGGTCACCAGCTTGCAGCCAGGTGTCTGTCAGTCCCACTTCGTGGAGGCTGACGTTCATGTTAAAGTCCGAAGGCCCCTTCCTCCTTTTAAAATAAATACTACAGTTATTATTTTGCAGATTTTGCAGTGTGGGACAACAGCGTACTGAAGCGAGAGGCCAGAGTATCAGGCTATGGCAGAAAACTTGAACTGGCTTTGCCAGGTAAGAAAAGTCTTTGTGGAGCTGCAGCTGAGCGTATAACTTTTCATACATTACTTTGCTCAAGCCTCTCAATATATACATTATTTATCACATGCTTTACAGAAAGGACACAGCAGAAAGGTAAAGGAAGAGGCACAGCCCCAGAAGGAAAACAGTTGACAGACCACAAGCAGGAAGCAATCACAGCATAAATCTGGATTTTGGCAGAAACCAGGCCACAGTAACACAATAAGCAGCTAAAGATCAGCAAGAAGAACTTTGAGGGCAAAGGGTATGAAAATTCTCTGATCCTTGCAACAAAGCTAGGAATCGGTAAAACAACTGGAAGGCTGAGAACCATGACAGACACAGTACCGGCAGAGAGGGGGAGAGCAGAGTCTGAACTGTCACACTAGAAACTATTCCAATAGTAACCTCACATCAGGTTAAAGGAACAATTCACCTTTATTTTAAATCCACAGACTGACTCAAAGCACTGTTCTTCTATTCCAACCACAGGGGTGTTTAAAACTTGTGTTTTCAAGTAGTAGAGGGGTGGGTGAAACAGCCTCATTCCTCTCTTCTACAAAGTTCGTATGAAACACATTTTGCATGTAAAGATTATTCCATATATCTAGTGTCAGCAACCAGGTTCCAATTTTCCCAGAACATGCAGGATATTCGAAATCAGGAAGATGCTCAGGAGGAGGAGTTGTTAGCTTTCCCATATTTAAGCCTGCAAATTACCATTTTTATCTTGAAGAAATGTTCACATGCTTCCTGTCTCCCCATCACAGAATGGAACCTGTCTTCAATAAGCCGAGATAAATACTTCAGTTCTTTCCTACTACTTTCTGCAAGTGTTGCAAAACAAAATCCCTGCAACACTTTTTAACCATTCCTAATTTTAAAATTATTTTTATAACAAAAACTGGAATATAGACATCCTTCAGGGTTTTTTAATCTTGTTATTTGATTGCTTCAGGTTTTTGTCACTCATTTCTATCAAGTTTTAACTTCTGTTTGCCATATGGCAGGGCAGATACTACGAGATCAATTACAATGTTGCTTACTGCCTTCCAGAGTGTTAAATGTGGACATTAAAAATAAAGACATGAAAAATTTGCGTGTTCACCTGACAGTGTAAATTTGAGAAAGGACTGTGACAACAGTGGGATAAATGAACCACTTAATTTAATGATGGGACCTGGGCTCATGAAGGTCCTGAAGAGACTTCGAGATCTTTAGCACAAATTTTTAGCATTAATCTAAATACAGATACAGTCAGAAACACGTGCAAAAATAAACTGAGATCCCTGATCTTGAAAATATTTATGTGGGGCCCTCTGGAAGATGTAAGAATACTTCCTGCAGACCCTGCCTCTGATTCAATCAGTTCAGAGCCAGCACACAAATTATTTAGGCAACCCAGGGATATGCGACAGTTTGCAAACAAGTCCTCACCTGATCACGTCACCCAGGCGCACTCTCAGGTTGTTGCGAACAACCCTGTTCATGCGAATCTTCTCATCTGAGCAGGTATCATCTGACAGGACAATGCAGACTGCTTCTCTCCTCTTCTTTCCTTTTAGCAGGACAGTGTCTCCTCTGAACAGCTGCAATTCGTCCATTTTTGCCTGTAAATAGTAGCAGCATTAGAACAAGCTTTTCATGAAACAGTATTTCAAGGATCTGAAGGAGTTACTTGACTTTGGAGAACTGCATCTCGGAAGCGATATACTAAATCCACAAGGATAGATGCTCCTCCTGTGCTGGTCAAGAGCTAATCCTGAAGCCAGACTAAGGGCACAAACTCAACTGAATTTTACAAGTTGAGAACCAAAGTACAGAATGTTTCAAAAAGATGGACCCAATTACAAAGCAAGGTGCTTTGAAACATCCTGTATATTTTATCACAGGAGAGTGTCAGGAAACAACCCTCCCTCACTCCTCACAGCTGCAGCTGCTGACACAAATACTTAGACTCATTGCAAAGTTACATTTCAAGTTAATACATAGCTTGCAGAATACCAGATTAAATGCTTTGCTTTTATAGATGACGCACCTGGGACAGTGACACAACACTGTTGTCTTCATTGATGGCTTCATCAACAATTAACCGATTAGGCCTGTTCTTCTGCTTCAGAATTGCAGTTGATAAGTCATCCGCTTTGGAACTGGCAAAGAAAACAGAAGTTACAAGTCTAAGTGATACTGCTCTCCCCTTTCCAGCCATCCCTCCGTTTTCATCTCCATTTTTTACAGGTTTCTTTGTTGTCTTGTCTTTTAGAAACCATACTGGTTTGTAAGACAAAGGAGAACATTTTTCCCATTCACTGGTTGCACGAGTTCAAAGGACAATCTTTTCTGCCAGTAAACAAAACTACTTTACTAGCCTCAAATGGAAATAGCTATAAAGCTATCTATGAAAAGAAGAGGTCTGTGAGATGTTGCTGACTGTAAGATGTTTTGCCTAAAAGAATTAGTCAGACTCATCTGAAATCACATGTAAACACTGCCACTGAGACAAAAGTTCAAGTATATTTGGTGTTAAATCCCAGATAAATAGAGGAATTAAAGGACAATGCTGCAGCTTTTCTGACAGGAAGAGTTTTAAGAGTTTAGCCTGCCGAGGTCTATTAGTTAAACCTAGCAAGCCAGTAGAAATATTCAAGTGCTCATGAAAAATGGGGTTTTCTTTTTAGGACATAAGCACCTTTCCATAATACCTTCACAGGAGTCCCTGCAGCTCTAGCCCCCTACACCACACAAAATACAGCAGATAAGTCATCTGCCTTGACAAAACGGAGCAAATCAAATAGCAAATAAATGGAAGAAAGGCAGATGAAGCAATTTCCTTCAAAATCTAATACAGTAAATAATTCACTCTATGAAAGAAATAAGAATTTGAGCCAACTGATTCCTGAGGAGCTCTTGGAAGCTGTACTTCAGCGCATCACAACAGTGGCAGACTGACTGCTTTCTCCAAGTATTCCAGATGTGCCAGTGCCTAAGTTCGGAACAGAAAACTTTGCAGTTTGGTTTGATTTTGACAAAGAAAATAAAGTCTTCTTCTGTCCTAAGTAAGCAGCAAGCACCAGCAAAGAGTAGGAAGCTTTGTGGACAACAGTGGTGGTTATATATTCTGGCTCTATTTCACTCTTCTAGGGGCAAAATAACCAGAAGAAATCAAACCTTGAACAGACGTGGCAGAGCAAGCAGCTACACAGCGCAAAGGCAGACCGTGGCAGCAGTGGTCCCTTGGCATGCTCACTGCATTTTTAAAAGTACATCAGACAGGGGTGACATACCTACAGTGTGATGTTACCCAAAGTCCCACCAACCCTCAAGACAGAGGTTTTTCCAAGACAGACTATGCGGTATTGGCTCCTTTCTCTGATACTTAAAAGGAGGAACAATACCAAGCCAGTCCATGAGAGCAGCCAGCTTGTTTCCAAGAGGTTTTCAAGCTTTGTATAAGCCCTGGAAGCATATGAAATGTGTAGGAAATGAGAGATTACATTATTTTAAGTGAGCAAAAGGAAGAGCTATAAAACATGTCTTTCCTGGGCTGCTAGCTCTAGGAAAGTTTATTTTTCTCTCTTCATTGAAGACTGCAAGAGGTGAGACATTGACATCCATCCCTTTCAATGACCATGTGAGATATTATAGATCCATTTTCTGAACTCAAAAACACACAAAAAAGTCTGCTGGATACATCCTGTAAGAAGTTCATTAATTCTATCTTCAATCTAAAACGTGGTCTTGGTAGAGTCCTAAAAGGATTTCCAGGAAAACTAAGTGCAATAAGAAAACTGAGTCAACACATTGTCAGGTCAGACAGGATTCTGTGTTTGAAAGAGTGGATAAAAACAACAACCTGCTTGTAAGGACCTTACCTCGGAATTAGCTCCTGGACACTGGAAATTAATTTAGCTGGTAGATTTTGAAACTTCAGCTAAGGGACACCAGAAAGAAATAATACTCCTATTTAGCCTGTTTGAAGTGTGAATGTAACTCATAGCCCTCTGCACATGAGATGTGGATCCAAAGGCCTTTGATAAGAAACCACTGCCAGACTGGCTACACGAACTGTCACTGAAACCAAGTGGCTGTCCCTTGGGATGCAGTGACTGCCGTGCAGCCTAAAAAACAGCCTGCAAAACAAGACAAAAATAAATGGAAGAGGAACTGGGCAGCAAGTGGAAGCTTTTCGCCCAAAACTGTCAAGCTATATAAGCCTGGAAATAAATTAAGATACCTCCTGACACATAGCAGTGTCGAAAAGCACAGCAAGAAGTGCCCCTGGTTCTGCTGAATGCGAGACAAAAGTTTTAGTACTGAAGAACTGAATTTGCAGTTTCCTAAGTAAGATGTGAGGGCTGGATCAATGTGGTCAGTACATTACTGCACTTAAAGCAATTTAAAAGCTTGGAGACATTAAAAATGGAATAAAGATCTCCAAGATACAGCATGCAGGCATCTAAAAGTGCGGGGTCAGCTTCTATTACCTGACCTGACAGTTCTGTAGACAAAGAAACAAAATTACATGTCACCTGCACAGAAGAGTGATGTTATGTCTCCTACAAGGAGTAAGGACTTCAAGAGACAAGCACTGCCCATCGTTCAGTAGTGATTTAGAATATTATTATCATGACTGTTTGCCCTCATCAGATCTCTCCTGGGTGTTCCTTATGCTGTAATCGAGACGCCAGAACAAAAATATGCCAATGCACCTCAACCACGCTCAGACAATCCCTGACATCTGTGCATTAGAGAGCCTGAACTGAAAATACCAAACAGGAAAGCCTAAGGCATGGGTTGGGGCTCTCTCCTGCCAACTTTCCTGCATGTGCTGGTAAACTCCAGCGAAGGGCAGGACAAGACAGCTAGCCTTGGTAATTTTTAAAGTTTCCAGTCAGGCAGAAGCTGGTGCAAATACTCTACATCATCTCCCCTAGTCAGTCCTTTTGTTGCACACTTTCCCTCTCGCTCCTTCCTTGCACTGATTCAACAAAGTGATAAACTGAACACTAAATGTAGCTTTAGAGCTGTTTTGGAATTAAAAGGAAATTCAAAACATGCATCGAGCCTGGCCCCAGACAAGTGGCCAGAAATGCAAGCATAATCCCCAGCACAGCTAATGGCCAAGCTTGCACATAATGCTCAAGACATCAATAACATTGTCTAACAGTCCCACTTGACATCAGGAAAGGGTAGGGGGGACTTTTTATAACTTACATCACTTTATCCTTTTTTGTCTGTGTCCGAGCTCCTCTCATTCAGCATGTGATAACGCCCAGAGGCTACACATAATGGTGGATGGTATGAAGTGTGAGAGCAGAAAGTAATTACCAATTAGCGATTCTTCTGAAAACAGCTACTGACCTCCAAAGCACCACTTACACTAAAGAAATAAATTGTTCTTGCAAGTCTGTGCTATAAATACAGCAAAAAGTTACTGACTCAAAATGATTCCAGCTGCAGTAACGGAAGTGAAAGCAAGCATGCCTTCTGTATGCTGGTGTGCCGCTTTATCAATGTCCTCATGAGTTTGCCTCTGAGATAAAACCTGCCAGTGGTTTCTTACCACTCTGAACATCCACGTTACGGACTGAACTGCTCTCCCCAGGTAGGTATTAACAAAAATTTTTTAAAAATCCATAAAACGTTTTATCCATTGAAGCAAATGAGGTATTTGATGGCTGCAGCCACTTACTGGAACAGCACATGACAACCAAGCGGTGAGTTCATACCCATGCTCCACGTGCCAAGTCCTCAGCACTGTTCAGACAGGTAGGCACAGGAAAACAAGAATCTCTTCAGAAACCGTGCTCTCTCACCTCTTCCCATGCTACTTGCTGTGCTAAGGCTCAGTTCAGCAAGATGGCTGCCAGCAGCATTGACCCAAAAATGGCAACTGAAAAGTAACTGTTTTCCAGTTGCGGAGTAACTTTTGTTGATTCCTATGTGGTGAGAAGTACTTTGCTAAAGTAGAAATTTTTTTTTAAAGACACTGTTCACCTCACTCAGCCATAAATTATGTCTCCAAGACCACCACTTTCATCACAAGCTCTAGTGCAGACACTGAATTCTCAGCACACCTTGCTGGAACTGACTCAGTAGGACCAAGCACGTCTAAGTTTCAGAAGTTGCAAAGGACAAGGAGAACATAAACAATGGCCACTAAAGGGACCAAAAGTGGCTCTGGCAAGCTCAAAAAGTTGCTTCAAGTATTCTTGGGTTTGGGAAATTTATCCTTAGATTCTATTTTTACTCCTCTCAAGGGTCAACAAAGTGGCCTGTGCGCGTGGGCTGGGAGTCAAGAGACCACAATTACTCAACTGATTTTTGAGGACCATGAAAGATGATCCTCAGTCTGGAACTGAAAACAGACCAAGGCAAGACACCGGAGACGAAAATATAGCCGATTGCCTCAGTGGTCAGAGAGGCCGGCCCGGCACAACATGTCTGCCCCTGCTAATGCCAAGTCACTCACCAGCCCCAGCCCGAGGGCTGCTGTGAGAGGAGGCCGGAACATGCCTCTCCCCCGCTCGCTGCCCCGCCAGCCACTCCGGGACCTGGGAGACAAAGCCCTCCTGGCCGAGGCCTAGCCCAGCGCCGGGGCACGGGAGGCAGGCAGCCCCGAGCCCCGGGCGGGGGCACGGCCAGGGCCCAGCGGGAAGCCCGGCCCGGCCAGGCCTCGCCCTCCCCCCATGACTCGACACTTCCCGGGGAGGCCCGGCCGGGGGAGTGGGGGGGTGGCGGCGAGCGGGGAGCGGCCCATCCCCCTCCCGGCACCGCCTCCGCCTCCTCAGGGCCTGCATGACACAGCGGGATGGCGGGACGGATCGGGCCCGGCCCGGGCCGCACCGCGCTGAGGCGAGCCAAGGCGGGCTAGGCCGGGCTGGGCACAGCGCCGCCGCGGCGGGGCCTAGGCCGCGGCCTGCCGGTGGGCGGCCCGCACTTACTCGGATCCCGAGGCCATGGCGCTGGGGGGGAAGGGGCGAGGGGAGGCAGGTGGCGGCGGCTCCTCAGAGCGGGCGGCGGCAGCGGGCGGCGGGGCTCGGGCAGGCTGGCGGCAGCGGCGGGTCGGGGCGCTTCGCGCTGACTGAACCTCAGAGCCGACTCATCGGAAGGGGAAGCTCCGCCCCGCGCGGCCTCTCCTGCCTAGCAACTGTGTGCGATGACCAATCGGAAATTCCGCCCGGCCAGCGCCTCAGCCAATGATAGAGGCGGAAGGGAGTGAGAGGAGAAAAAAAAAAAAAAAGAACACGCACTCTCCCTCCTCCGCCCCGCCCCGCTCCTTTTCTCTTACCAATCGTCACGAGCCAAGCGCTACACACGTCAGCCAATCACAGCGCCGCTCCTGCCGTGACTGTTCTACCGGGCAACACGGGTCGGGCAGCCAATGGCAAAAATCCACCAATGGGAAAATCCAGGCGGGAAGCACCGCCCCGATTGCCATCCGCTTTACTCTCGCCTCGCGATTGGCTAACGCCCGAGGAAAGGGAAACTGGCGGCAGGGTCGCAGCCAATCGGAAGGGGCGGAGGGCGGGTCCACGGGACGCGCCGGGTCCCCACGCGTGGGCACGGCCGGGGGCAGCGGGCAGTTCGGCAGCGCCGGGTCGGGAGCGGGGGACGGGCCGCGGGGGCTCGTGTCCCTGCGGTGCAGGGGGCTGTGCGGAGTCCGGGCCTTCCCGTCCACCCACAGCCACCCGCATCCCCTTTTATTTGTGGCTTTGGGTGTTTTTTCTTTTCCCCGGTTGATTTTTGTGGCAGGGCTGGACTGGGTGACCCAACCAGCCCCGGTTCTCGGTCCGGTTGGGCACTCGCATCCTCACATCCTCACCTGGGGGGACATTTCCTTGTGGCCGGAGACATGGCTGAAGCCTAGTGTGTCCTGCACAACCTCAGCCCCCTGCTATGGTATTTCTTGTGAAGGAACCTCAGGGCAAAGCTTGCTTAGAGCTGAGCTTTGTCGTGGCCTCTTTCCTCTTGCCCACCTTTCTCTTTGCCTTGCAGCTCTCAACGCTTTCCTCCCTTGTAGGCCAGGCATGCCAAAGGCTCAGCTTACATGGTCATGGGACCTTCCTCACCCAAAACCAAACACTGAGCAGGGGCAGATGCCCCTTTACCCCTGCTCGCTGTCACCCAGGGACACACAGGCACAAGCCTGGCTCCTGCTGCCATCCCTGGCTATTGGTGCAGCATGGTGGAAACGGACCTCGGAGCTGCGTGTTCCAGCCAAAACCACTTACCTGGTCCCCAAACCACATTGCGTAGAAAGCCAGCACACAAAGCAGAGGTGGGACAGGCAGGACCTGACAAACCCTGTGCTTTATGAGACCGTCTGGCTCTGCCACAAGCTCCCTGGAGCAGGGAGCACAGAGCTGTCCCCCCCACGTGCAGCAGCACAGATGATATCAATGTCAAAGGCATGAGGGTATCTCTGCCCTTGGTCTCCCACACACCCAGGACACAGCCCGCAGGTTCACAGCAGCTTCAGGCAGCATCAAGGCCATGACTGCAAAGGTTTGCTCTGGAAAAAGGGCACTTAAACTAGAGCCGAGGCTTTTATTAGAGAAGGAGATCTATTCCGGTTCAGTCATTTGGGAATCCAGCTTTATCCAAGAGTAATTCTGAGCCTCAGAAGAGTCCTGAAAGGCGTCATGCCAGCACAGCGCAGGGAGACTTCAGCAGGTGGGCATGGGGAGACCGACCCGGTTAGTACAAGGGGTCCTGTTTTGTGGTCCCGAGGTAATCCTGTATGCTCCTGGCAAGAGACTCACTGTGTGGGAACATCGCCTGCTTCAGACATGAAACCAGGTACAGAGGGAAGGGCCTGAAATAGAAGGGAATGTTGTGGCAGCAAGGACTGCAGCTTCACTGGATATGGTCTGAGTAGAAGTTTGCTCCCCGTGCTGCACAGACCCCCCTGGCTCTGCCCCAGCCTCTGCCCTCCCATTGGGCCTCGTGTCAGTTCATTTGTGCCCCGGGGGAGTCCTTGCAGAGCCACAGCCCGTGGTCTCTCAGAGCAGACATGGGGGGAAAGCTCCTCAGACAAATTTAGGCTGTGGATGCAGGCTAACGGGAGCTGAACCAAACCGTCTGCACAGTTTGAAACACAGGCTGCACTGCTGGAGCACTTGTGTGGCCACGTAAGATCACACCCATCCCTCTACACACCTTCCCTGCCCTTCCTGCTGCCTGTCCTTGCCAGCGGGGCTCTGGGAGAACTTCTGCCAGTGAGCAGCCGCCTCCTGCTTTCGGTTCAGTTTCCACAAGGCCTGCACCAGGTAGGAGGCAGCAGCTGGGTCACCTGCAAGACATGAAGGGGAATTCAACCCTCAGCAGGGGAGGAGCAGGTCCCCAGTGCTACTGTGGGTTGTGGGGTGTTGCAAAAGCAGCTCAGAAGCCAGATGAGGGCGGTGAGCATGAGGAGAGGTGGTGTAATGGGGAGGAGACCGTCCGGGCAGTGTCACAGGCTCTAATTAACCCTGTGGCTGGCAGCCAAGCCAGACAGCATCAGCCCAGTGGCACAGCCAGCCACACCTCTGCTTGGACACGGAGTTTTCCTTGCAGGCAGGTCTGCACCCCCAAAGGGAGGGAGCCTCGGTCAAGACTGTGACGAGGGGGTTTGGCAGATCCTGGTGAAGCTCACATCCCTGCAGCATGTCAGCACAGCTAGACCACTAAACAGGGGAGGTCACCCCTGGAAGCAGCACTAGCCATGCCTTGGCTGTGCTCAAGACGTGGACAGCTCCTCGCTTTGCTCCCATCTTCCCTGACAGGCCTCTGTTCTCGGCCTCTGTATGGTTAGGCACGGACGTGCTGCTTTCTAGGATGAGGCAAGAGTCCAGCTGCTCCTCTGGGAAAGCAGACCCTCTCTGGGAGGAAGCTGGCTGTACCAGGCTGAGGTTTGGGCAGGAAGAAGTTTCCAAGCGGTCTCAGGACACAGGTTATGTGTAGGATTCCAATACACTCCTCTGACAACAGTTTTGGTCTGTTTCTTCAAGGCAGTGAGCTCACCGGGCCCCAGAGAAGCATCTCAAGTATGCAACATTGCCAGTAGCCCTACTGTAGTCCTTGATGTCCAAGTAAGCGTGGCCTAAAGCATAAGGCCTTTCTGATGAAGACAGCAAAACAGCCCAGGACAAATTTGTGGAAATCCCCTCTGTTCCTCACCAAAATGAGCCTCTTACCTGGCGAGATCTGCAAACCGTGCTGGAAATCCAACAAGGCTTCCTTGTGCCTCCCCAGCTCCAGGAACTGTGCACCTCTACTGATGAGAGCGAGCAACCTGATCTTCTGGAGCACCTCCACTTCTGGCAGGAGACTCTCTAGCATAGAAAGACACACAAACCTGGAGACAGCATCCTGCAGATGTTCCCTCCCTCATCCCAGCAGGCCGAGGCAGGTCAGTAGTCAGGATTGGCCTAACATTGACTACTGTTGCTCATCTTGCAGATCCCCAAAGCCTCAGGGGCAGAGCTCAGCCTCCCCACCAGGCTGGGAGAGGCTGGGAGGCAGCAGAGGGCAAGACAGAAGAACGCCAAGAGCTCAGGACATTACATGGCAGTGGTGAACAGTGACCTTGGCAGCAGCCTGGCCTTTGGCTGCTCACCCGCACAACCAGTATAGATCTCTTCACAGAATCATAGACTCAGAATCATTTCAGTTGGAACAGACCCTCAAGATCATTGAGTCCAACCATAACCTAACTCTAGCACTAAACCATGTCCCTAAGGACCTCATCTATGCACCTTTTAGACACCTCCAGGGATGGTGACTCCACCACTTCCCTGGGCAGCCTGTTACAGTGCTTCACAACCCTTTCCATGAAGAATTTTTTCCTAATATCCAATCTGAACCTTCCCTGGTGCAACTTCAGGCCATTTCCTCTTGCTACTTGAGAAAAGTGACCAAGACCCTCCTTCTTTCCTGAAATCTGGATGGGAAAAGCTTCCCAGTTCACATTTAACTGCCATTTAGTGGGAAAGGAGGCAGAGCTGATGCCAAACCCTGCTCCAACTCAACCAGCTATTCCTTCCAAAGGCTCCAGTGTGACGCAGAGCTCAGCACTGTGGGACAAGCACCTCCTGCCAGAGGTGACGCTGGGCCTGGAGACTCGCTTCTTTGCCCACTGCTGCCAAGCACGCAGATCCTGAGTCAGCCAGGCCCTGCAAAGGACCCAGCTGCTCAGCATCCTACCTGTCAGTTCAACACCAGACCCACAGAGCTGGACTCGCAAGAGATCACCAAGGCACCTGTGGGAGGGAGGGCAGAGGAGCTTCAGTACCACTCCAGGCTGGGAAATGAGCTGCACCCTGCCCTGGTCCCCCACCAGCCATTGCTGCCAGCTGGGGAGGCCCCTTCTCCTTGCAAGGCTCTGTCACCTGCTGAACTGCGTTATGGCCTCCTTGCTCTCACCCAGCGTGGCCCATGCGCAGCCCTGGTGCAGGTATCCAGCTGCTCTCCAGGTAAGGCAGCACAGACTCTCCTTCTTCTGGGACAGAAGTCCACCCGCCAGCCTGGCCCCTGGTGATGGGCACTCAGGCTGCTCCAGCCTCTCCTCCACTCGTAACATCTGTGGGATCAGGTCAGTCGTCCGGCTGATGACTTCCTCGCACACGGTTATGGCATCATGGTGCCTCCCGGCCTGCTCCAAGGCAGACGCTGCTTCCAGGAACACCTCGGGGATCCTGGGCAGAGCTGAGCCACCATCTAGGGGCACCTGGGGAGTGAAAGCGATGGCCAGGCTCATACACAGAACTGCAGTGTGCCCTCCAAGCAGAATCACCCTGTGCTTACTGGAACCCCGGAGCTGCTGCCCAGCAAAGCTCAGACCCACTCCCACAGACATTGGAGCCTGCTGGAGGAGGCAGAAGCTGTGAAACACTTAACAGCTCAGCAGACTCAGGGTGGCAAATCCCTGTTCAGCATGGAGAAGGCTGAGAGGGGATCTTCTCAATGCTGATAAATATCCCAAGGGTGGGTGTCAAGAGGACGGGACCAGACTCTTTTCAGTGGTGCCCAATGACAGGATGAGGGGCAACAGGCACAGACTGAAACGCAGGAGGTTCCGTCTGAATATGAGGAGAAACTTCTTTACTTTGAGGGTGTCAGGGCCCTGGAACAGGCTGCCCTGAGAGGTTGTGGAGTTTCCTTCTCTGGAGACATTCAAAACCCACCTGGACACATTCCTGTGTGATCACATCTCAAACTAGACACTAAAACATGGAGCCCAGGGGTGACACCTGGGCCCAGGCCTTGGGATGGGGATCCAAACCTCATCTACTAAGTCACCAAGGGAACTCTTCACCAAGATACCTACCTGCTGCTGCAGCCCCTCATGAAGCAGAGCCATAAAATCCAGGTAATGTTCCACTGCATCAGCCACCCTGCAACAGGGACAGGACATGTGGTAGAAGGAGCAGAAGGACCCCAAGTAGTGACAGCAGCCAGGTGGAATCTGGATCACCAGCCCATAGGCTCTCCCTGCACCACACTTGCTCTCATCATGATACCCATGCCTTAAGCAGACCTACAACAGCAGCACTGAACCAGACAATTTCCAGGAGCACAGAGAAAACCACAGCCCAAACAAGCAGCCTGTTGCAAGCAGACCAGAGTTGCTGTTACCTCCCTTCTTGGAGACACCGCTGTGCCAGCAGGTACTTCACTTCAGAGGGGTGGCGATGGCGAAGAAGGGAAGCTAGTAGTGGTGTGTGGACAAGGAGCTCTGTTTGGATTAGGCAATATGGACTACAGGAAGCAGGTGCTGCAAGGTTTTTATCCAGAGCCTGTGAAAGATGAACAGAAAATATGGTAAACACAAAGCTGGTCAAGTCCAGAGCAGCTGCAGTCACTTGCCACTTCTGACATCTGGAGATGTACCCAGACAAGCAGAAGCACTGCCCTTCATAAGCACAGACATGCTGTTCTCACTTGGTACAGCACAGCTGCTTCCAGGAAGAGCAACCAGGATCACACAGGGACAAGCAAACTTCCGCTCGCCACACGGCATCCACTTTGCAAGATCACCCAGATCGCCTTAGGTTTTCAGTTCAAAGTATTCCGAGCTGCCTGAAACACTACCCCTCATTGCAGCGGCAGACCTAAGTTAGGCCAGACCTTAGGCCATTCGTAATGAGATCCCTCTCCACACCTATGTTTGTATCTTATGGATTTCAAACAGCTGACAAGCTAACTCGGTGTCTACTGCTGTGATCTACTCCTCCCAGGCAGACCAAGGTTGCTAAGGCTAATGCACACCCCCTCACAGGCACAATCTGCCTTTTAATAGCCTCTAGACTGTTAGATACTTTATTAAGAGACTGATACGCTCCGACACGAGAGTGTAACCTCTTCTACCAAGCCACCAAGAACATGAACTGGGACCCAAAGGTCTTGCGACATCCAAATGCCAGGTGATAAGAAGGAATTTCAGATTTCGCTGCTTCCTGCCCACTGCTGAAGACAGCACCATGGCTGGATCGCTATAGTCTATTTTGGGGACCTCTCCAGGGTCAAACAGCCCCCCCCAGATGGCAGGAGCCCGCTTGAAGCTCTGTGCAGGCTCTCCTGGGCAAAAATCAACCCAGAACTACAGAAAGCTGACGAACCTCGTAGAGCAGAGCCAGGGCCTGCAGCTCCGCGTCGGTCTCCCCCAGCTCGTGGAACACTGCTGCGCTGTGGGACAGGGCGGGAAGGCACTGGAAGTCTACCTGGAAGGCCTGTTTCAGGTGCTGAAGAGCTGTCTGAGGCTTGCCCTGGTTAGATGGGAAGAGGTGCATGTTGCAAGGACATCTTGCTGACATCTTTACAGTTTGGTGGGGTCCGGATCCCTGCTCTGCTTGCCCAGCAATCCCCACTAAGCAAGGGTAGCAGTTTAGCCAAAGGCCACCCTCCTTAGACTGCCTTTTGAGCTTCTCTCTCTGCAGCAACCCTTTGCGTTCAAAATCCCTGCCCAGATTTTGCAGCTCTCCAGCTGGGGCGACATGGGCAACTTCTGCTCAAGACCTCGCCTTCCTGCAGCAGCCTAGAACCACACAGAGGCAGCACGAACATCTGTCTGAGCCTCCCCACCCTGCTCTTGGCTGCGTTTCCCTGCGAAGGACCAGCCGTTACCATTCGATGAGCGCAGCAGCCAAGGCAGGTGTAGATCTGGGCCAGGACCCTCTTGGAGCAGAATCCTCGTGTGGCCTCTTGTAGGAGGGAGAGGGCGGTGGGGAAGTTCCCAGCCTCCAGCTCCTGCAGCCCTAGGACAGACCCAACACCTCAGCTCTGCAGCACCCTTTCCCACCCCACCCGGTCCCCAAAAAAACCATACATGCCCTTTTCTTCCCAGTGCCACAGGGACCTGTCTGATCCCCTCCACACCCAGCAATGCACGGCAGGAGGGTGCCAAGCTGCCCACATTGGCTTGGTGGTGTTGCAAGAGATCAAGCCACTCAGTGGAAACATCTAGCAGAAATCATCACACATTCAAAGCCCAGATATCATGATGCCTGCCTTGGTGCTGAACAGGGGCTGACGTAGGGGCTGGCCAGGTCCACCGGCGCATTCATGTGCAGTGACAGCGGTGCAGATGGAGAATCTCAGTCTTTTTAGAGCACATCTGGGCCATTTCCCAGGAGGATGCTTTGGTATATTAATTCATGACTATTTACCACAAATGGTATTTGCTTTTCTTCCGATCCTCGTTTCAAGCTTCCCTCTGAGGGATGCCTACATCACATTCACATCTGCTGGAAGTGCTGTCACCACCACAGAGGCTTTTGAGAAGCCTGTCGGTTGGAGCTCCTGCCGTCCCTCCTGGCAGGAAGGCCCTGCGCTGACTGCCCCCGGAGTTGCTGGGGTTGTCAAAATAGCAAGCGAGGGAAAACCATGAGATGGACAGAACACAGCAGTGAGATGAGATTAATCACCTGCCCTGACACCAGGCTACAAAGCCACACAACAGCTTCATGTGGCTCCTGCAGCACCATAATCTGACGGGAACAATGTACTTGTAACAAGACAGGGGCCAGAAGACAGACAGGAGAAAGGAAAATCTTCATAATCTCCCTGCCAGCTTGCCGCTTCATACAAGATCACGGTGGGGCTCAGACAGGCAGAGGAAGCCTGTGACAGTGCGGAGAAAGGCTTAGCTGTGGAAAAAGCTGAGAAGTTCTTTGGATACCAAATGGCAAAGTTGAGACCCAGAGGCTCAGCCCAGGCCCTCTTCCAAAGGAACAGCCCAGAAAACCCCACGGGTCAGTTTGCTTGGGAAGAGAAACCAGAATAAGGGCAGGGAGAGGGTGTTCTGGGACAGGAGAGCAGTGTGAGGCTGTGCTGGCATGAGTACTTGCTCCACACAAACCTTGCAGGAAGGCTGCTGAGGTGCAGAGGATCTCTTTCAATTCCTTGGCGCTCTGTACAAGGGGCAGGGAGGACCCCTCAGCAGGTACTTGCCATGCTTTGAGCAGGGAGAGGAGTTCGTTCTCCCCCTCACTGCAGTGAGCTCTGCCTGGGTCCTGTGAATACACAGAGGAGAGAGAGCAGGGAATGCTGAAGGGAAGCAGGAGACACTGATCCCAGGGCACACAGAAACAGAGGTCACACCAAACCCTTCAATAGTGCTCCAAAACCCTTCAACAGTGCTCTCTGTGCTGGGGAGCAATGTCCTACTGCTTCCTTGCTTCAAGTGCAACCAACTCACAGCAATGATTCTTGCCTGGCCTGTGGCAGCATCTCCCCACCTCAGAGCGAGAGGCACTTC